>NW_024412747.1:9144139-9242637 GCF_014898765.1 Herpailurus yagouaroundi | reverse complement strand
GAAAGAAAGAAAGAAAGAAAGAAAGAAAGAAAGAAAGAAAGAAAGAAAGAAAAGAAAAGGAAAAGGCCTCCCCACAATGCCCACATCCTGATCCCCAGAGCCTGGGAATATGTAGGTTAAATGGCAGAGAGGAATTACAGTTACAGGTAGGATTCAGTTTGCTGATCAGTTGACCTTGAAATAAGGAGATTATCCTAGATTGTCGAGGTAGGCCCAGTGTAACTAACAAGGGTCCTAAAAAGTAGAAGAGGAGGTCAGAGTGATGTAACATGAGGAAGATTCAAGCCACCACGTCTGGCTTTGAGGATGGAAAAGGGAGCCCACAAGGAATGCAGTTGGCCTCTAGAAGCTAGAAAAGGCAAGAAAAGTGATACTCTTCAGAGCTTCCAAGGCATAACGTGGCCAACCAGCACCTTGATTTTAGCCCATTGAGACCCATGTTGGACTTCCAGCACACAGAACCATTAAGAGAACGTGTTTGTGTCGTTGTGAGGTTAAGCCACTTTGTGGTAATTTGTTAAGTGATAGGGCACTAACACACAAGCGAAAGAAAGAAAGAAAGAAAGAAAGAAAGAAAGAAAGAAAGAACTCTATGTATCTTACCTTCTATCCATCAAAAAAAAAAAATAGAAAACTGAACAAAATATAGACATTGGCAATGGTCTATGCATTGGCAATGCAAGACTGTGAACCTCAAGCACAGTACACAGAGTGAGCCGTGTGACTGTCCTAGCTCTCTGCCTGGAGACCAACGTGCAGACTACAGTGCAGAGGGGGGAAATCCAGCCCAGTTGTCTCATCAAATTGAAGAGTCACAGATCAGTGTTGAAGGAGGACAAGGAAGCTAAAGCCCGTGGGACAGAGTACTGGTGAGGCCAGAAACTACAGGGAGAAAGAGTCTAGGAATCCACACAGGGATCCCTTGGAAGTGTAAGAATGCCAATCTGCACACAAATAGGGCTGAACTCCATTAGGCTATGCAAAACCAACTTTGGGGGAATGAAACCTTCCTGAGCCTCACGGTCAAGCTCTGTGCTGACAGTGTGGAGCCTGTTTGGGATTCTCTCTCTCTCTCTCTCTCTCTGCACCCACCCTCCACCTGTCAAAATAAACAAACTTAAAAAAAAGAGGTACCTCATTTTAAAAAAAAAAGATGCTTTTAGGGGCGCCTGGGTGGCTCAGTCGGTGGAGCGTCCGACTGTGGCTCAGGTCGCGATCTCCCGGTTCGTGAGTTCGAGCCCCACGTCGGGCTCTGTGCTGACAGCTCGGAGCCTGGAGCCCGCATCGGATTCGGTGTCTCTCTCTCTCTCTCTCTCTCTTTCTGCCCATCCCCTGCTTGTGCTCTGTCTCTCAAAAATAAATAAATAAATGTATAAAAAAAAAAAAAAGATGCTCTTAAGAGTGAGACTAAAACTAGCCCTGGAACAAAAGACTCTCTAGATTCACTAAAATATAAAGCCGAAAACAAGAATTAAAAAAAAAAAAACAATCCTTACCTGTGGAGCAGATCCAAGTCCAAAGTATAAGGTTCACAAAGTAAAGCATTCAATAGCAAACTGGCGGACACGTGAAGAAGCAGGGATATATGACCTAAAACCAGGAAAACAATAGGCGATAGGAACGGTCAACAGAAACGACAGAGAGGATGGAAATAGCAAAGATTTTAATGACTTATTTTCCTATTAAAACTACACTTAATTACTTATTTTCATATTAAAACTACATACAAGGCTTGTAAAAATATAAACACAGTGAGGGAATTTGAAGATGTTAAAAAAAAAAGGGAGTGAACTTTTGAAGCCAAACAATAGAGCGTCCAAATTGGAAAATTCACTGATAAAGACAAGGGCAGATTACGCACGGCAGAAAAAAGATTCGTCAACTTGAAGTCAGAGCAATAGAAGACCACCATTTGAAATACAGACAGGGAAAAAAAACTGAAAATGCTGAACAGTGACAATTAGTGTAACATACAAGTAATTGGGGTCCCATGCCGAGAGGAGGGGGAAAGGATAGGAAAAAAATGCCACGATTTTGCCAAATCTAATGCAAGTTATAAAACCATAGATGTACAGGGGCGCCTGGGTGGCGCAGTCGGTTAAGCGTCCGACTTCAGCCAGGTCACGATCTCGCGGTCCGTGAGTTCGAGCCCCGCGTCGGGCTCTGGGCGGATGGCTCAGAGCCTGGAGCCTGTTTCCGGTTCTGTGTCTCCCTCTCTCTCTGCCCCTCCCCCATTCATGCTCTGTCTCTCTCTGTCCCAAAAATAAATAAACGTTGAAAAAAAAAAATTAAAACCATAGATGTACAAAGAGCAAGAAAACCCAAAGAAAATCACACCAAGGCGCATCGCAATCAAATGTCAGAAAATCGGTGATAAAAAGAAAATATTAAAAGCATTCAGAGAAAAACGATACATTATACATTAAGAATAAAGGTAAGAGTTACTGTAGATTCTTGTGAGAAATTATGCAAATCAGAAGAAAACGAAATAACACGTGGGAAACACTGGAAGAAAAATATACTGTCAGAGTTCTCTACCCAGAAAAAAAAAAACTTTAAAAATTTCAGGTGAAATGAAGACTTTTTGAGATAAAGTTTTCAAGAATTCTTTGCCCGTAGACCTGCATGACAAGACGTGTCAAAGAAAATTCTTCAAGTAGAAAAAGTGCTATCCCAAGTTAAAATCTGGACCAATACAAAAGAGGGCGGGGGGGGGGGGTTCATTTAAAAGTGACCTTGGGGCACCTGGGTGGCTCAGTTGGTTAAGCGTCTGACTTAGGCTCAGGTCACGATCTCACAGTTCGTGGGGTTCGGCCCCAGGTCGGGCTCTTATGCTGACAGCTCAGAGCCTGGAGCCTGCTTGGGATTCTGTGTCTCCCTCTCTCTCTTGCCCTTACCCCGCTAGTGTTCTGTCTCTCTCTGTCTCTCAAAAATGAGTAAAAACATTTTAGAAAAATTAAAAAAAATAAAAGTGACCTAAAAAAACGTTGGAGAGTGATAGATATACCCATTCTTTAATTGCAGTATTGGCTTTTATAAGTGTATACGCATGTCAACATCCATCATTTGTCATTTTTAAATATGTGAAGTTTGGTGCATGTGAGTTATGCCTCAATAAAGGTGTGAAAAAGTCACAGACTTGGAGCGAATATTTGCAACGCACACATTTGAGAAAGAATTCTATGCAATTATTCCTTACAACCGAACCATGAGAAGACGACACAACCCTTTGCAGATATGCAAAGATCAAATAGACATCTCATACGAGAAGGTACAGAGGTCATTTTGCACATGAAAAATGTTCAACGTCATTAATCATTAGGGAAATGATCATTAAACCACAAGGGGGTGTCACGACACACCCACAAAAGTGGCTGGAATTTAAGAGATTGGCTTCACCACGTGTCAGCCATAGTATAGATCTAGAATTCCCGTACAAAGTGGTACAACCACTTTGCTTATTTAACAGCTAAACATACGCTTACCATATGACCCGGCATTTACACTTACTTCAGAGAATGGAAATATATATCCGCACAAATACTTGTACATAACTGTCTTATTTGTAAGAGCCAGAATCTCCAACAGGTGAACAAGTTGTAGTTTATCCAACACTATGATATCCTGCTCAGCAAGAGAACAGAAGGAATGACGGACTGATGTATGCTACAACTTGCATGAATCTCAAAACCAGGCTGCGCAGAAACAGGCAGACTCAGAACACTTCATTTTGTAGGATTCCTTTGATACGAAGACCTCGAAAAGACCAAACTAACCTAGAGGGACAGAAGGCAGATTAACAGTTTCATGGGAACAGGGTTATTAGTCGGTTGCTTGTCAAGAGGCAGGAGGCGATAGAAATATTCAATATTTTGATCGCGAGGGTAGCTACAGCAACGCACGAATTTATGAAAATTCATCAAACTTTGTCAAATGGGTGAATTTTATTGTATTTAAATTATACCTCAGTGAAGTGGGGTTTTTTTTTTAACCCTCTCGTTTTCTCTAGGTGTACAGAGGGAAAGAAATGATGTGTGCATTTTCAATCTACTACCTTGACTAATAATTGTTTGATAATTTTTGAAGCATCCCTATAGGGTTTGGCTGCCTGTCACGTACTCAAGTACTTATATAACTGTTAATATTTTTATACTACTTCGTAAGTTACAAGGACTTTCGCACATATCTCATTTTCTCTTCAAAAATACCTCGAGAGATTTGGCATTGATTTTTTGGATATGACACCAAAAACACGAGAAACAAAAGTAAAAATAGTAAATTGGGCTACATCAAAATTAACAAGTTCTGTGCATCAAAGGACATGATCAACAGAGTGAAAAGGCAACTTACAGAATAAGAGAAAACAACTTACAAATCATATACCTGATAAGGGGTTAATATTCAGAATACATAAAGAATTCCTACAGCGCAACGACAAAAAGACAAGCTGACTTGACAATGGGTAACGAGCGGACATTTCTCCAAAGAAAATATACAAATGGCCAACAAGCATTCAAAAAAGGTGCCCAACATCCATAATCCTTAAGGAAGCGCAAATCAAAACTATAATGAGATTTCACGTCATACCCATTTAGGATGGCTACTAGGAAACAAATGTTGGTGAAGACGTGGAAAAACCGGAACCCTTGTGCACTACTGGTGGGAACACAAAATGGCGCAGCCACAGTGGAAAACAGTATGGCGGCCCCTCAAAAATTAAGAGTAGAATTACCATACGATCCAGCAGTTCCACCTTTGGATATTTATCAAAAAGAAAAACAAAACTTGAAAGCAAGGACTCTAAGAGGTATTTGTACATCCGTATTTATAGCAGCTTTCTTTACAGTAGCCTAGAGGTAGAGAAGCAACCCAAGTGTCCGCCAATGGATGAATGGATAGACAAAATGAGATACGTATGCATACAGTGGAATATTATCCCACCTTAGAATGGAAGGAAACTCAGACATATGCTACAACATGGATGAACCTGGCCTGCTAAGACATTCTGCTAAAGGAAATAAGCCAGTCACAAAGACCTATACTGTTTGGTTCCACTTATTCCTGCCCCTCTCCTGCTCACACCCTTTCTCTGTCTAAGTCAATAATAAATAAACTTTTAAAACAAATAAATAAAAATATGCTTGATTAACTGCAGAGTTCTCATACATTTTCCCAGGCGGGTGCGTCGATGGGTTTCCCTCACGCCTTCGTCCTCCCACACTCTTCACAATGGCCCTGAGCTCACTGGTGGCCCTCTCTGGGATCAAATCCATGCAGAGAGTTACTTTTCCCCAACTTCAAACTCTCCTTCCAAGGGGGACAGACCATAGGGCCAAAGGGTCTGGATCTGGGTCCCCAAACTGAGAGAGGGGGGAAGACCAGTGGACTTCCCAGGGACAAAAGGGGAAGGCTCAGGTCCCGTGCAGTCGTGAGGTGGACCCTGTTCCCTGCTGGCTTGAGTTTTAAAGACTCCCTTCCACAGGGACCTTATTAAAAAGACTCTGGGGCAGTGATCCCCGGGTGGCTCAGTCGGTTGGGTGTCTGACTCTTGACTTTGGCTCAGGTCAGGATCCCGCGATCGTGTTTGAGCTCTGCGTCCGGCTCTGAGCAGAGTGCGAAGCCTTCTTGAGATTCTCTCTCTTTCCTTCTGCTCCTCTCCCTTGCTCACTCTCTCTCTCTCTCTCTCTCAATCTCTCTCTAAAATAAATAAAATGGGGGGGGGGAGAAAAAGAAGACTTAGGGGCACGTTTCTTTGTTACTGGGACTTTGCTGGTGCCAGTTCACAGCCCTTCACCCTGCATCCCAGTGTCTAAACCCCATGCTGAGCCCCTGCCTTCCACCCCTCTGCCATTCCCTGAGAGTTCGCTGTGACCGTTCCAGCATCTGCCAGGTGCCCCGCTCCCCCTCGCCCACACTGACCAAGTCTAGGAGGCCACCGGGTCCCTCTCGTCCAGGAGAGAAGAAGGCATCTCCTGGCTCCTGGCTGGCATTTCAGGGACGAGGGCCGGCTCTTCCTTCCCGGGGCTCTGTTCCCCTCCCTCTCTCTTGGGCTTTCCTGCCAACAGTCCCCACCCCAAGGATCTTGAAAAATGACAAGACCCTCCTCGTGAAATGCTGATGCGCGTTCCCAGAGCTGAGTCCCCAGTGGCCGGCCCCACGTGCCACTCCCTGCTCCGGGTTCCTCAGGACACACACATGCCCTCCTCTCACTTCATCACGTGCTACCTTTGGGAACTTGTCGCAACCTCAACGTGCTGACAGGCACGTACCCCTCCCACTTCTGTCCCCTTCTATCTGTCCCTACGATGACGGCCTGGTGTGAGGGCTCAGGCCCAAACAATGAGCTCACCTTTCAAAAACATGCCAGTTTCCATCAGGAGAGAGAATAAATGGGACCATAGCACCTATTTGATGGGGGCTTAAAAGAACTTCCAGTTGGGGGCGCCCGGGTGGCTCAGTCAGTGAAGCGCCCGACTCTTGGCTTCGGCTTGGGTCATGATGTCACGGTCCGTGAGTTCGAGCCCCATGTCGGGCTCTGTGCTGACAGCGGGGAGCCTGCTTGGGATTCTCTGTCTCCCTCTCTCTCTCTCTGCCCCTCCCCTGCTCATGTTCTATCTCCCTCTCTCTCAAAAATAAAGCTGAAAAATATATTAAATAACTTCCAGCATATAAATACCCAGCCAGACATATCACATAGGCCTGCAGGTGAGGATTTGTGCAAGTAACACCGCTATGTCTGGGCCACACTCCACTCAGAACTCGAGCATCCAGAGACGATTACATCACAGCTCTTTGAAGCAAATGGGTTCCCCACCCAGGGGTCCCGGGCCTGCCAAGCTCCCGTGTCTTCCGAAGGGAGATAGTTATTCTTTGGCCCCCGTAAAGAAATGACAAACTCTACCCTTTCTCCCTTGGGAAATCAAAATTGGCAAACTTTGGGATTGCAGAGCAGGGTGGGACTGCAAGCCATAAAGTCTCCCAGGTCTGCTCCAGCCCCTCGGGCAGCCCCAGTTACTAGAAGCTTCCAGCGGTTGTTGCTGCCGCTCCGTCCTTGGAGAGGCTCTCGGCAGTGGCTTCCTGCAGTGGGTGGTTCTCCTGGCAGATCTTCTGGGTGCTAATGATGGGAGCTCCTGGCAGGGCCCCTCCTGTCTCCTCCAGCTCCGCTCGGGTCCCCTGAGACCGCAGTCTCTCGTGCTAAAGCAGCGCCCACACCGTCGTGTCTTTGCTGCCTTCCTAGTAGGCACAGACCTTTCCTTGTCGATTTACAACAGGGAAGGAAATCCAACACCCCACACACAGGCACCGACATCGCCTCATTTACTGAGCTCTGCCTCTCCCAGGCTCTAAAGTTGGGTGCACAACGCACAGCTTCCTCCTCACGACCCACCTGCCTGCACCCTCCCATCCCCCCAACCAAGGACACAGGCTCCATGCGTAACCAGGGCCAGCCCGGCACGGGCTATTCCCAAAGTTCCCCAAGTTAAATGCTGTTGGGGCCCGGAGCGTATCAATCTCCCGTGATCTCTGCAATCCTCGCTCAGGAGACATGCCACAAAGAGCTCGAGCAGGTGGCGATCTTCCCTGATGCTCTGGGCTGTTGTCATTTTCCTCTTTCCTTATCTTTTCAAGAAGAGACATAAGACCATTTAAAACACACATTTTAATATTCCAGTGCCTTGCTACAGCACAGAGCAACAGTTCCAAAATAACTCAGCATCTGCAATCCATAATTTATCATCCAAATTTGTTGCGTTCAATTATTCATATCCTGCAACAGTGTGTCCCCAAAGAGGCAAATGGACTCAAAAGAAATCTCACAAAACATACAAGATGGAAAAATAACCCAAGCGCTGCCATGAAGGCATCAGGATAGGGTGGGGAAGCACAGGTTCGAATCAGGAAGACTTTCATGGAAGAGCTGTCTCCAAGACCCAATAACATCGCCATTTGCTGCCATACTCTCTTTTGAGGGGCAGGGGTGCTGGTGGTCACACATCGCTTTTTAAAGTTTCATTTATTTATTTTGAGAGAGACAGAGCAAGGGAGAGGCAGAGAGAGACAGGGAGAGAGAGAGAATCCCAAGCAGGCTCCACGCTGCCAGCACAGAGCCCAATGCGGGGCTCGAACTCAGGAACTGTGAGATCATGACCTGAGCCGAAATCAAGAGTCGGACGCTTAACCGACTGAGCCACCCAGGCGCCCCATGTATCATTTTTTTTTTTTTTTAATTCCTAGCACAGGTATCACCAAGGTTTCCTCTAGTCATATGAGGGGACAGAATTCAATCAACATTTCTATGCATGTTTATAAATCATCTGCAACCTTTCAGTCACTCCAACTTGACATCAAAAGATGAATCAGATACAGCCGTTGACTTGAGGAAACTCCATGACAAGCAGGCACCAGAGGATCTTTTGTTTTTTTTTTTAAGTTTATTTATTTATTTTTGAGAGAGGCAGAGAGAGAAAGAGCATGAGAGGGGCAGAGTGAGAAGGAGACAGAGAACCCCAAGCAGGCTCCCCGCCGTCAGCACAGAGCCCAGTGCGGGGTTCAAACTCACGAAACCACGAGATCATGACCTGAGCCAAAACCAAGAGACGGGCGCTTAACCGACTGAGCCACCCAGGGGCCCCGGAGCCAGAGGATCTTGAGAGGAATGTGATTCATTCTGAGTGCCATAGGAAACTTTAGAAGGTTTTGAGAAAGAAGAGGTTTTTTTTTTAAAGATCTTCCTAGATACTGTTAGGGGAATTGATTATCTGGGGCAAGAGCAAAAAAATGGCAAAGTGTTCAGAGGCTGCTTCCATAGTCTAGGTGAGAGCTGGAGGTGACAGACCAGGAAGGATTGTAGAGATGATAACATGGAACCAGACGCAAGGTATGGAGCTTTGGGGGTGCCTGGGTGGCTCAGTCGGTTAAGCGTCCAACTCAGGTCTTGATCTCAGGGTCGTGAGTTCAAGCCCTGCCTTGGACTCCTCACGGGTGTGGAGCCTACTTAAAAAAAAAAAAAAAAAAGATATAGAGCCTTGGATAATTGCTGCGGGCATGTTCCGCGTGGGGGAAAGAGAAGGGTCAGTGTGACTCTTGGATCCGGGCTCGAACATTTGGGTGAATGATGGTGCCATTTACGGAAAAGGAAACAACGGGGAGGATGAGTTGCAGGCGTGAAATTAAGCTCTGTTTTCGACAAGTTCAGTTTGACTGCTTATTAGTCATCCACGTGGAGAGGTTGAGGTGGCCATTGTGTGTACAAAGCTGAGGCTCTGGAGAGAAGTCAGGGCTGGAGACGGACGTTTGGAAGTGGCCAATTTATAGACGCCATTTAAAGTTCTAGGAACTGAGACTATTAGAGAAGAGAAGAGGTCTAAGGACTGGACCTTTCGACATGCCCGGTAAGCACAGGAGATAAAGGGCAGGACGCTTAACCGACTGCGCCACCCAGGCGCCCCAAGGGCAGGACGATTCAGCAAGCTGTCAACTCCCTTTTAAGATTTCCTGAAAGTGCCATCCAACAACTCAACAACTTATACTTTCATATGGGGCCACGCTTAGTTAAGCACATGGCTGCTTTGAATGATCAGGAAGGAAGAGGAGGGGAATGTCTATGGCGTAGGAACCCAACAGTCCTTCCCCTTCGCCAGTGGGACCCTGACACCCCTGTTCTGACCCACTCGCCCACCCAGGTAGAGCTACCATGCTGTCAGAGGAGAGATTGGTGTCCCAAAAGGCAAAGGAAGAAAGCATCTCAAGAAGACTACCAAATGTTCCCCAAAGACAAGGCACCATGACAGAATATATCCAGCGCGTGGCCCGTTGTGGGACCCGAACGAACAGCCGAGGAAGCAAGGAAAGAAGAAAGGAGGAGAGAGAGAAGTTGGGAAGCAGGGAAGGAAGATCTAGGCAGTGATATAATTTTCATAAGTTTTCTCGGCCAAAGAGACCTGAGTCAAGAGACTGGAATGCACCTTCCAGCCATAGGCTCATCACTTATACAACATGGGCCACTTTGTGCAACCCAGAAAACAGTATTTCTAACACCGACTCTGCGATAAAATGGGCACTGTGCCAGATTACCGGTGGCATTGTGAATAGACACGCCCAACCAGAAACACAATGCGTCAGTATGAATCAAGAGTCCACAAAAATGCATATTTTAACCCATTTCTGAGTTTCCATTCTGACAAAATAACCCCAAATAGTCTCAAAGCCATTTGAATAAATATTAAAATAGCCTGGATTCCCTAACGACGTGGTAGGAGAACAAGGCATTAATTGCTTAATTAATTAATTAAATAATTTAATACATTTATTAATTAATTGTCTCAATTAATCGTTTAATTGAGAGTGGCTCAATCTCTATTACTAGCATCCGGACACAATTCCTAACTGAAACCAAGGCAGGGGAGTCTGGCTATGTTAGGCTAATCTGGAAGTCAGGGGCTTCTAGTAGTGACAGAGGAAAATAGGCCAATCGCATGTAATAAGTAATGAAATCTGCCCCGTCGATATTTTAGGGGAAAGTGAATAATCAATTCTAATTTTAGTTTCCAGTGCAAGATTGATATGGAGAGCTGTGTATGGGGGCAGGGGTGCTGGAAAATGGTTATCATCCCTAGAATAGGGGTGCTTGAAAATGATGCCGTAGGGGCGCCTGGGTGGCTCAGTCGGTTAAGCGGCCGACTTCAGCTCAGGTCATGATCTCGCGGTCCGTGAGTTCGAGCCCCGCGTCGGGCTCTGGGCTGACAGCTCAGAGCCTGGAGCCTGTTTCAGATTCTGTGTCTCCCTCTCTCTGACCCTCCCCTGTTCATGCGCTGTCTCTCTCTGTCTCAAAAATAAATAAACATTAGAAAAAAGAAAGAAAGAAAATAATGCCGTAAAGCAGTGGTAAGAACACTGTGGGGGTGACGCTGGAAACAGAAAAGGCAGGCCAACGTGTATAATACGCATTCTGATTATAACTGTGCAGGCATAGGTGACTTTTTTTTTTTTTTTTAACCATTGGGGACTTTTACGTGTTTTATTAAGCTATCATTTACATAAAGGAAAATTCACTTGTTTGCGTGTGGAGGTCTATGAGTTTTTTGACAAATGCATACAATCGTGTAACGACGACCACAATCAAGATATAGCACTATTTCCTCACCTCGTGAAGTTCCTTCGTACACTGTCACGGCCAATTCTCTCCCCCTCCCCCAGTCCCAGGCATAGACTACGCTGCTTTTTGTCCCCATAGTTTTTCTTTTTCCAGAATATCGTATAAGTGGAATCATACAGTATATAGTCTTTTCAATCTGGCTTTCCTCAGCACAATGCCCTATCTTATTATGTTATATTATATATTATATTATTATAATATATAATAATCTTATTATATGATATGTTATATAATATATAATAATTATATATTATATATTATAATTATAATATATGTTATATTAAATATATTATATATAAATAAGTATATATTATATTAAATATATATTATATATTATATTAAATTACATAATATATAATCTTATTATATTATATTAATAAGATAGATTCACCTATCTTTTTATATGTTTCTTTTATTTCTGTCTAACATTCCGTTGTCTGGAGGGACTACAATTTGTTCAGGCATTCACCAGTCAAAACATTTGACTTTCCAGTTGGGGCAAGAAACAAACAACAAATGTTGGTGTGCAAATTTTGTATTTAGTAAGTGTGTGTTTAACTACAAAAGAAAGTGCCAGACTGCTTTTCAAAGGGGTTATGCCATTCTGCATGGTCACGGATGAGAGTTCCAGCTGCTCCAAATTCTCACCAACACCTAACGTTGTCTTGTTGTTTCCGCCTTTGTTGTTTACAGCCATTCTGAAAGCTATGTGGTGCTATCTCATTCCATTTTAATTTGTATTTCTTAATGATTCATGGGGTTGGACATCTTTTCACGTGCTCATTTGTCGTCTATATATCTTCTTTGGTGAACCGTCTACTCAAATCTTTTCCCCACTGAGGGGTGGGGATTGCTTTCTTTCTTATTAGTGGGTTTTGAGCGTTCTCTATATATTCTATGTGTAATACCTGTATCAGATATGGGATTTGCAATTGTTTTGGCCAAGTCTGTGGTTTGCCTTTTCTTTCAATACGCCTGTTTTAGAAACTGGAAAGGAAAACGTAACACTCCCTGGCCTGGCCCTGGACTCAGCTCTTCGGAATGAGACCTCGGGTATAACAAGTGAGACCACCCTTCTCAGCCATGGGCATTCGAGGATAACATCAAGCATTTCCCTTAAGTCGGGGGCACCTGGACGTAATCATGACTCTCCTACTTCCACCCCTCAAGGGCAAAGTTTTCTGGAGCTTCAGAAGCTCGAGTGTCCGCAAGGATTGGCGTTCCTTCCACCTGGGTGTCTTGAGAGCTACGTGGCCTCCCCTTGGACTCCCAGGCATACAGCAAACCCAGTGATCCACCCGGGAAAGTACCATCCGGAGTTTTCCTTAACCGTTCCCTTGTTCTTTTTTTAACGGCTTTCGTATGTATCCCTTTTAAGTACGTTGTGCCATTTAATGAGCCACTGATGCGTGGGGCACAGAAAGACCTAATCGTAAGTCTGTAGAAGGCTTCCACTCTCCTCACAGCTCACCACAAGAGCAATAGCGCTTCTACGTGAATAGGAGAGTACAACTAAAAAAAACTGAGCATTTTTTCCTTCTAAATTATTTTTATTTAAAAAAACCTTTTTTTAATTTTTTTAATTTTTTATTTATTTTCTTAATATGAAATGTATTGTCCAATGGGTTTCCATACCACCCAGGGCTCATCCCCACAGGTGCCCTCCTCAATGCCCCTCACCCCCCCTCCCCTCCCTCCCAGCCCCCCATCAACCCTCAGTTTGTTCCCAGTTTTTAAGAGTCTCTTATGGGGGCCCCTGGGTGGCTCAGTTGGTTGGGCCGATTACTTCGGCTCAGGTCATGATCTTGCAGTTTGTGAGTTCGAGCCCCGCATCGTGCTCTGTGCTGGCAGCTCGGAGCCTGGAGCCTGCTTCAGATTCTATGTCTCCCCCTCTCTCTACCCCTACCCTGCTCACGCTCTGTGTCTCTCTGTCTCTCAATAATAAATAAATGTTAAAAAAAAAAAAAAGAGTCTCTTATGGTTTGGCTCCCTCCCTCTCCAACCTTTTTTTTTTTCCTCCCCTTCCCCTCCCCCATGGTCTTCTGTTAAGTTTCTCAGGATACAGAGAAAGACAGATGCCGGATGTTTTCACTCTTATAAGGATCCTGAGAAAAGCTGAGCATTTTAAAACTTTCTTTACGAAGTCTCTAGGGAGGGGTGCCTGGGTGGCTCCGTGGGTTGAGTGTCCCGCTCTTGATTTGGGCTCAAGTCATGATCCCAGGGTCATGGGATCGAGCCCCACATCAGGTTCCACACTGAGCGTGGAGCCTGCTTGAGAATCTCTCTCTCTCTCTCTCTCTCTCTCTCTCCTTCTGCCCATCTCTCCCACTCATGCACGCCTTCTCTCTCTCTCAAAATAAAAAAGAATTGTTTTGATTTTAAAAAATGAAGGAAAGAAAAAAGAAGTCTCTAGGGAAACCCAAAGACAATAGAGGAGATAAAAACAACAGAGAACATTTTAGCCTCCAACACCTACAACTCCACCAAACAGTAAAGACAGCCTAATCCCTTGCCAGATAAACCTACAACCTCGCCCTAAAGGCCTGTTTACCTCAGTTCCTTTTACACACTACATCTTGTCTGACTTTCAGTGAGAAGTTATAAGGCAAAACAAAAGACAAATTAGAGTTTGAGATAGAGCATCAAAACCAGACTCAGATACAGCAAGGATATTGGAATTACCACACCAGAAATTTAAAACAATTGTGACTAGGGGCGCCCGGGTGGCTCAGTGGGTTAAGCACCCGACTTCAGCTCAGGCCATGATCTCGCGGTTTGTGAGTTCGAGCCCCACATCGGGCTCTGTGCTGACAGCTCGGAGCCGGGAGCCTGCTGCGGATTCTGTGTCTCTCTCCCTCTCTGCCCCTCCCCCACTCCCACTCTGTCTCTCTCTCTCCTTCAAAAATAAATAAACATTACAAAAAATAAAACAATTATGACTAATCTGCCAAGGGATCTTATGGAAAAAGAAGCTACCATGCAAGAATAGATAGTAATGTAGGCAGAGACAGACAGCATATGAACAAACGGAAAGGAAATCCTAGAAATCAAAACCACAGAAAACCAAAGCGAAAAATGCTAAAGATGATGAATGTCATTCACTGATAGGCTGACGAATAGACTGGACACCGCTGAGGAAAGAGTCAGGGAGCTTGAAGAAATGTCAAACTTTCAAACTTGAAATGCAAAATAAAGGGAAAAAAAAGAATATGAAAGATAACGCAGAATATATATCCAAGAACTTGGATACAAGTAGAAAATGTGTAGCATACGTGTACTGGGGATAGTAAAAGGAAGAGGAAGAAAGGAACAGAGAAATATGTGAAGCAATAATGACTGAGAATTTCCGACATTAATGATAAACACTAGATTATAGATCCATGCAGCTCAGGAGATACCAAGCAGCATCATATCACAAAATCTAGACCTAGGCATATCATATTCAAATCGTATACAGCCAAAGACAAATAGAAAATCTTGGTAGAGGGGCGCCTGGGTGGCGCAGTCGGTTAAGCGTCCGACTTCAGCCAGGCCACGATCTCGCGGTCCGTGAGTTTGAGCCCCGCGTCGGGCTCTGGGCTGATGGCTCAGAGCCTGGAGCCTGTTTCCGATTCTGTGTCTCCCTCTCTCTCTGCCCCTCCCCCGTTCATGCTCTGTCTCTCTCTGTCCCAAAAAAATAAATAAACGTTAAAAAAAAAAATTAAAAAAAAAAAAAAAAAGAAAATCTTGGTAGAAACCGGAGGCGGGGGGGGGGAAGCAATCTTACTTATACAGAAGGAGGGATAAGAATTATGCCAGAATTCTCTTCAGAAACCATGCTAGCTAAAAGGGAGTGGAATGAAATATTCAAACAGTTGAAAGGAAAAAAAAAAATCACCAATGTAAAATTCTATATCCAGTGGGTTTTTTTCTTCAAAAGCGAAGGAGAAATAAAAAACGTTCTCAGACAAAAATTGAGAGGATTTGTCACCAGTAGTAGACGTGCCTTATAAGGAACTCCTGTGGCACCTGGGTGGCTCAGTTGGCTGAGCATCCGACTTTGGCTCAAGTCACGATCTCATGGTTCATGAGTTCGAGCCCCACATCAGGCTCACTGCTGTCAGCGTGGAGCCCACTTCGGATCCTCGTCCCCCTCTCTCTCTGCACCTCTCCTGCTCCCGCTCCCTCTCTCTCTCTCTCTCTCTCTCTCTCTCTCTCTCAAAAATAAACATTAAAAAAATAAATTCTTAAAACATGGGGTGTCTGCATGGCTCAGTCAGTTTGAATGGTGGACTCTTGATTTTGGCTCAGGTCACGATCTCGCGGTCCGTGAGTTCGAGCCCCGCGTCGGGCTCTGTGCTGACAGCTCGGAGCCTGGAGCCTGTTTCAGATTCTGTGTCTCCCTCTCTCTGACCCTCCCCCATTCATGCTCTGCCTCTCCCTGTCTCAAAAATAAATAAACGTTAAAAAAAAAGATTCTCTCCCTCCTTCTCCATCGCCCCTCCTTAGCTTGTGTGCAGGCATAAGCATGCGTGATCTCTCTCTGTCTCTCAAAAAAAAAATATCTTAAAAGAAGTTCCACATAAAGAGGAAAAATGATATTGGTCAAAAACTCAGACGTATATGAAGAAAGAGTGTTAGGAAGGAACAAATGAAATGAACATAAATTCTTCTACTTTTCTTATTCTTTTTTTTAAATTTTTTTTTTTTAACGTTTATTTATTTTTGGGACAGAGAGAGACAGAGCATGAATGGGGGAAGGGCAGAGAGAGAGGGAGACACAGAATCGGAAGCAGGCTCCAGGCTCTGAGCCATCCGCCCAGAGCCCGACGCGGGGCTCAAACTCACGGACCGCGAGATCGTGACCTGGCTGAAGTCGGACGCTTAACCGACTGAGCCACCCAGGCGCCCCTACTTTTCTTATTCTTAATGTAACGTAACTGATAACGGTTCACTCAAAATAGTAACAGCAACACTGAACACAGTGATTAAAGCTCACAGATAATAGAAATGAATCTAGTAAGTGATGGAAGGGAGGAACTGGGAACACTTCCGTAAAGTATTACACTACCTGGGAAGGGGAATCGTGTTATTTGAAAGTAAGACTTGGCTTAGTTTTCAATTTTTTTTTTCAACGTTTATTTATTTTTGGGACAGAGAGAGACAGAGCATGAACGGGGGAGGGGCAGAGAGAGAGGGAGACACAGAATCGGAAACAGGCTCCAGGCTCTGAGCCATCAGCCCAGAGCCTGACGCGGGGCTCGAACTCCCGGACCGCTAGATTGTGACCGGGCTGAAGTCGGACGCTTAACCGACTGCGCCACCCAGGCGCCCCAAGACTTGGCTTAGTTTTAAATATAGATTGCAAACTCAAGGGAAACCACCAAAAAAGTTCATAAAAATAAGTATAATTGATACGCAAAAAGAGGAGAAAATATGGTATCTTACAAAATGTTCAATTAAAACCAGAGAGGCAAAAAAAAGTAGAAGCAGGAGAGGAAGGAGGAGAAACAGGAGAAACAATGAAAAAGAGCAATGAATAGAAAACGGTAACAAATATTAATCCAAGTATATAAATAATTATTTAGAAGAGCAGTGGTCAAAATACAACAATTAAAAATCAGAGACTGGGCACATTTTCAAAACATCCAAATACATTTTATCTACAGAAACTCAGCTATAGGTAGGTGGGGAGCCCGGGTGGCTCAGTCGTGGAGCTGAGCATCCGACTTCAGCTCAGGCCATGATCTCGCGGGCCGTGAGTTCGAGCCCCGCGTCGGGCTCTGGGCTGACGGCTCAGAGCCTGGAGCCTGCTTCGGATTCTGGGTTTCCCTCTCTCTCTCTGCCCCTCCCCTGCTCACGCTCTGTCCCTCTCTCAAAAATAAATAAACATTAAAAAAAATTTTTTTTAAGAAACTCGCTATAGGCATAAAAATATAGATTAAATGTAAAGGTATGGAAAAATATACAGTATGCTAATACTAATCAAAAGAAGATGGGAGTAGCTATATGGATTCCAGAAACAGACTTCCGAGCAAGGAAAGTTATAAGGGATAAAAGGGTCATGACATAAAGGGGGTCAATTACCCAAGAAGACAAAATCATCCTTAATGTGTATGTATTTAAAAACAGAGCATCATGGGGCGCCTCGGTGGCTCAGTCGGTTGAGCGGCCGACTTCGGCTCAGGTCACGATCTCGCGGTCCGTGAGTTCGAGCCCCGCGTCGGGCTCTGGGCTGATGGCTCAGAGCCTGGAGCCTGTTTCCGATTCTGTGTCTCCCTCTCTCTCTGACCCTCCCCCGTTCATGCTCTGTCTCAAAAATAAATAAATGTTAAAAACAGAGCATCAAAATACATGCAACAAAACTGATAGAACTACACAGGGAAATCTATGAATAAATCTTATGATTGACACCCCTATGGGTAATGGGCAGATCCAGCAGGACGAAAACCAGTAGGATGTGATTGAATCACACCATTGATCCATTGATCGAGTTGATATCTATAGAGTACTTCATCTAGCAAAAGCAGTTCTGGGGCACCTGGCTGGCTCAGTCAGAGGAACTCGTGACTCTTGGTCCTGAGGTCATGAGTTCAAGCTCCACATTGGGTATAGAGATCACTTTAGTAAATAAAAACTTTAAAACAGAGAGAGAGAGAGAGAGAGAATCCACTCCATAGCTTTGTTTAGCCATAAAGATTTCAAATGGCAGCTAACTGATCACCTGTGTTTTATCTATGAAAAACAGATATTTTTATGAGTAAGTGCATTGTTTTGCCCTGGATTTCCCAATTGGTTGGAGGCAGAGCCAGGCCCAGAACCCAAGTTTTCTGGCTCTTAGACCAATTATTTTTTTCATGAAACACTTGAAATTGCCCATTTAATGTTTGCACAGTTTGGTAAGATCTACACCTGTCCTTGGAGCTCTGAGTTGCAGGAAAGGTTTAGCCTCCCTCACTTCTCTTCACTTGAATGCTGTTTGGATGCTCAGAGGCCTGGGCTGGCCCATTCAGCCGGAAGCCCTCCCCGTACGAAGTACGTCAACAGATTCCAAAGCCCCTGCGGCCTGTGTCTGTCATTGCGGGCCAAAGCCAGGGTCCTTGCTGACCTGTGAGGCTACAAAACAACAGGGCTTGTCACACAAAAAGCAGAAACATCTCTCCCAAAGAGATCCCAAGAAGAATTCAGAGAAGTCACGGAAAGCGTCCTGGAGCAGGACAGCGGACACTCTCTCTCGAATCTTGGCGCTGCTTTGGACTTTGGTATCAGAATATAATTGAAGGATTGCATATATGCTCACTGAAGAGCCACGTTCCTCTCTCTGGGGAGTCGTCTTCTCTGACCAGTGTGCCTGAACGTGAAGAAGAGAGGAGAACTTAGGAAAAATCCGCAGGAAACGTCAGACCTGGGCATGTTGCCTTCCAACCCGGTTTGAAGCTTCATTCAAGCATCCATTGGTTTGTTTACTAAATATGTCTAGAGATCTGGGAAGATCCACTCTGAATCAATGGGAGATTCTAAGTAGTTCTCAAACGTGTAGAATCCAGCTGAAGAATCCTGGGTAATCGTCCACAGTGCTAGTCAAAAAGCAGGTTGTTGAAGGTTGGATTCCTCAGCGAGCAGACGCTGAGTGGGAGTTCAGCATGTAGGGGGTGCCTGAAGGAATCCTCGATCGGCACCATGGCCGGGGTTGGGGGGCAGCGGGAATGGGCAGAGGCAACATCAAACAGACTGGAGCCCGACAACAGACGCAGCCAACCCCACGGGGGGGAAACCTGGAGCTACACCGACCCTACAGCTCTGTCCCCTACTCTCCCGCCAAAACTCATGAGTTACTGCACAGGGGCTGTCCTGGTAAGGAGCCTGATTTGGGGTGAGGGGTGTCTCTGCAGCTGAGGCTGACAGGTGGCAGTGACTTGCACAGCACGCCTAGCACCTGGAGGACAGAGGCTTCATGGGAGGGGGAAGGGGCCACACCCGCACTCAGTCGATACATGTTAAGGAAATGATGAATCCTTTGAAAGTCCTGTTATTTTCACTAGAACTTTCGTCGTCCAGAGTAATTCAAAAAAATGTAGTTTCTGTCTAAAGCCGAAGTCCTTCTCTAAACCAAGCGATGTTTCTAGCCTTCTTTGGAGGGCCTGCCAGGGTTTATAACATCTCCCAACTAGACCCATCCTTTTCTCTTTGTGGGTTTTTGCCTAAAGACGAGCCAACCCGCTACATCCACTGTGTTCCATGGCCTGCTGCTAAAACGAACTCTGCTTCTGACTGATTCACCAGGAAAACTGTCCTCCAGTGGTCAGTTGGCAACATCTGGTTGGTCTCTAGGTCTTACCCGCTTGATCTCTGAGCCCAAACCACGGTCAGGTCCGTTCCTTGGTTTCCTGCGAGGGATTCCAAAAGAGGAGGGAGCATGAACACGGCAACCGCAGTCGGAAGCTGTGGTGGGGCGCCTGGAGGGCTCAGTCGGTAGAGCATCCAACTTCCACTCAGGTCATAACCTCACGGTTCGTGAGTTCGAGCCCCGCGTTGAGCTCTGTGCTGGCAGCTCAGAGCCTGGAGCCCGTTTCGGATTCTGTGTCTCCCTCTCCCTCTGCCCTTCCCTCGCTCACGCTCTGTCTCCCTCCCTCTCTGAAAAAATAAATAAGCATTAAAAACTTAAAAAAAAGAAAAAGGGTGGTGGGGCTGATAGAGCCAGTGATGGGGGTGGGGCATTCCAGGCACAGCACGAGCAAAGTTGGGAGAACAGAAAATACAGGGCAAGTCAGGGGAGGTCTGCAGTCCAGCATGGCCAAGGCATGCGCAGGGTGGGGAGTGTTTCTAGAACGAGGATTCTGAATGCCACGCCGAGAACATTTATCCTGGAGGCAGTAGCGTACATAGGCCAGATAGCTGACCCGGGTCAAGAGCGTGCCCCTTTCTCACACACCCCACAAATGACCAGTTGCCAGTGAGCTCTCGGCAATGAACCCCAAGGGCAACAAGAGTGGGGATTCCCTCTGGCGAAAGGCGGGCACAGGGGCAACAGGAAGGCAAGCAGGTGTATTTTCTAAGCAGAGTTAGCAGCAGCAGAAGAGATCAATACGAAGCCACAAAGCCAGCTCTGAAGTCTAGACGAGCCTCTCCTCCCTCTACGGGCCTCTGTTTATATCGCTGCCCCAGGAGGACTGTCTACTGTCTAATATCTCTTTGATGACACAAGCCTCCCACTGCAGGACTCTAGCCAAAAAGCCTGTGGCAGTGAGGCTCCACCTCAGCCGGCTGGGGCAGCCACCTCCAGGACCCCTTCCCTGGGGCAAATCCATCACGTCCACCGGGCCCGGAAGCATTTCCGTAAAGGTCTCCGATCATCCTTTCCGTAGCTGGAAAGCGTGGCACCGAACTGCTCTATAAACGGCACAGCGAGTGCTGTTTGCTCCCGCGAATTCATTCACACGCCAGAATTGGACGTTGGGAGGCTTTGCCCCCGTTACTACCCTGCAATTTGGAGAGCTCACGCTTGGCAGAAGCCCCCGTCCCCGCTCCCCTCTGCGTCCCCCCTCAGCCCAGCCGGGAACCAGCTGCCACCCCCGCGAAGCCGCTCTGTGCTCCCTGCCTCCTGCCTTTGCTCCGTCTTCTTGCCTCCTCACCAGCCCGTTCTTCATGGCCTCGGTCCCGGTCTCCCGCAGCCCAGGGATGGGCTAGCAATTCAGAGCACACGTCTGGTCCTTACAGAGACCCGCCTGGAGTCTGATGGTCAGCACGGCCGGCTGGACCTAGGGAGGGACCGGGGTGGGAAGCCAGCCCTCATCCCGGCCAGCAGGAGGGTGGGGCGGCTGTGGATCCAGGCCACCTGGATGCCCCAGATTGAAGACAGTCCAGACCCCGCTCGCAGGCAGGGGCAGAGCCAGGAGTTTGTAAGGGGGGGCCTCAGGCTGATACGACTGGAGATTCTACTTTGAGAAAAAGAATACACAATATCGCAAACACGTATGAATGCACTGCACACACGGCACGGACCGTGAGATCATGACCTGAGCTGAAGCTGGATGCTTAACCGACTGAGCCGCCCAGGTGTGGGGCCAGGACTCTTTATACACTTCCTGTCTGTCATAACTGGCCCTGGGTCTGGGCTGGGACTGAGGGGCAGCAGAGCACTGAGGAAGGCAAGGCCGAGTGGTGGGTGGGAACCAACACATTCTTGGCACTTCTCACTGCCTCGTATGATCTGTCCTTCCGATGATGTGTTTCTACGGAGCGTGAGGTCCTCAGAGGCAGGGACCATTTCTCACAACCCATTATGTATATTCTTTAATAAACAGCACGGGCCTTGCACGCGGCGATCGGTAAATAAATATCTGTGGCATGTCAGTTGTCATGATTCACAAGTGGACAGCATCACATTGAGAATTCACCTCGCCCATCTCCTCGCCTTCAAGCGGCCTCACAAAGATGATTCACTTCGGCCTTCAACGAGGACGCCCCGTATTTTATCAGAGCTCTGTCTCCCCACACGGTATTCACCCACAGACCTTCCTGAATGAATGATCCATGCTGCCCAGCCTGCTGCAATCTTCTGGTTCAAAATCAAGCATCGGGCCTCATGTCCTGACTTGCCGATAACTGTGACACAGGTAACACTTGATTCTAGTAAACATATGCCATTCTGCAACCGTTCAATCGGTAAAATGCAAGCATAAAATAAAAGTACCTGGAACTGAGTATTAAAGGAACTATACATGCATTTTGGGAAATGTGCCTTCAGAGAGATTATGCGTTTATTTATTTATCTTTTTTAATGTTTATTTCTTTATTTTGAGAGAGAGAGAGAGAGAGAGTGCAGGGGTGGGACAGAGAGAGAGAGAAAGAGAGAAAGAATTCTAAGCAGACTCCTTGCCGTCAGCACAGAGCCCAGTGTGGGGCTCGAACCCACGAATGGTGAGATCGTGACCTGAGCCGAAATGAAGAGTCGGATGCTGAACCAACCGAGCCACCCAGGTGCCCCGAGATTATGCTTTTAAATTGAAATAAAATACCGGGGTGAGTTGCAGTACGGGCTCCGTTGCTAATTGGAAACATTTGGCAGGTTGATGGGTTACTGCTCAGTTAACCGTTGGGTTCAGTTAAAACTCGATAACAATGAGAACACTAAATACCACCTTCTTTGTAAATCTTTGCTCTGTCTTCGCAGTGGTAGTTAAGAGGCTCTCTTGCTAAGTTCTATACCCCTAGGTATCTTTCTTGTGTCCCCCTGTCGTTCCCCTTAGATTCATTCAGCAACTGCACAGTGAACCCCTGTTACTGCTGACCCTGTTCCGGGTGCTGACCATACTTTCAGGGGATGGATCTGGCGACTGCTGCCCTCTCGGAACTCACACTACAATGAAGAGACTCGCGGGAGACAGATCCGAGGGTCTGTTTCCTCTGCCCCAGGGGACCGCAAGCTCCTCGAGGGTGGGAAACCACTTCTGAAGAAGCCAAAAAGAACCAAGTAATAGAAAAGTCTTTGCAAGGTTGGCTCCTAATATACGGATTGCTTTTCTGGTGAAATATGCAAGCTCTTGCAGCTGAGGAGACCTTGTGCCCACATCCCATTACTCATCCCAGGACTGAAACTGCACAGGCACCAGGCAGGCTGGGCCTTTCCCAGCACCTACGCTGATCAGTTGCTCCAAGAGGGGAACATCGAAGACGAAGATAACAGGTCAGAGAGTACGGAGCTGTGGAATGTAGAAGTAATTTGGTTCACGGACCATGTCGAAAATCTTCCTGTGATTTACATGAAAATAATTAAGGCTTAGGGTGAATATCAATGAGCTTAAATGTGCCCAAGTGTTGTCACCTCCTCTCTTAGGCACCTACAGTAAAACGCACCCCCTCCCCCCCGTCTTTGTCAATTTCCAGTCTGTTCAGGTTTTCACCGATAATGGAGCTGGTCCCAGCCAGCTGTGTACAAGTCTGGGAAAGTGACCCCCAAGATGGGTGGCAACTCACAGCCCCATGATTAAGACGGGGAGCTAGGGGCGCCTGGGTGGCTCCGTCGGTTAAGCGTCCGAAATGGGGCTCAGGTCATGATCTCAGAGCTCTTGAGTTCCAAGTGTTGGAGCCTGGAGCCCGTTTTTGGATTCTGTGTCTCCCTCTCTGCCCTTACCCCGCTCAGGCTCTATCTCTCTTTCCTTCAAAAAGAAATAAAAACGTCAAAAAAAATTTTTTAAGATGGGGAGACAAATGTAGGGGCGGTTTTAGGTTTTGTTTCCTAAATATTTGCCTTGTTATGCTTTGTTCGGGTCCTTTCAGATCCAAGCCCCTGCTCTCCAGAGAAGAAGGAAGAAAGATGGACCCAGAAGTTTCCACTGGCACAGCACTGGGATCCCTCAGGGTCAACCAGAGACCCCCAGGAGTCCCCTCTTCTTAGAAGCCTTCCTTCATAAAACCAGGGGGCGTTCCCTTTGGGGATTCTGCTAGACTCTTCTGTCTGTAGGAACCACAGAGCCCTCACCATCACCACAGACAGACCCTTCCAGACTGTCCTTGGCATATGTTGTTCAAAAAAAACACTCAGAGGGGCGCCTGGGTGGCTCAGTCCATTAAGCATCTAGCTTCAGCTCAGGGCATCATCTCATGGTTCGTGAGTTCAAGCCCTGCATCGGGCTCTGTGCCGACAGCTTGGAGCCTGCTTCAGATTCTGTCTCCCTGTCTCTGCCCCTTCTCCACTTGAGCTCTGTCTCTCTCTCTCTCTGTGTCTCTCAAAAATAAATAAACATTTAAAAAAAAACACATAAAAAAACGCTCAGAGATTTTGTGCATGGACCCCCCACCCCCACCCCAGGCAAACTGCTAGTGGTGAGGTCATTAGAACCTTACTTCTCAAATATTCACTAATTTATGTATCAGGGAAGGGTGGGAAGGGAACTTCTGGCTTTGTGACATTTTAATGGAAAGTTTAGCCTCCTTAAGCGTCGTGAAGGTGGTAAGGGTGAGTCGCTAAATCTGTTTAAGTATTCCATCACAGGAAAGGGTTTCATAAGTGTTTCACCTTCAGATCACCTAGAGGGATAGTAATTAAGAGTTATTTAATCTTCTGACTTTGTCAGCACTGTCTTCCTTTTCCTACAAACTGTGGGACAGTAGGATCCCTCAGTAGGATTCTTCAGTAGAATTCCAGTTTTCCAAATGTCCTCCTTTCTAATGGATCGGAACCCCTGGATACACTGATATATATTTTTTTCATTTGTAAAGCATTCTTTATGCTTGTCTAGATCACCCACCCCAGTCTCAACCGGCATTGAATTTGGGCTTCAGATGGATTGTTTCCCCTCTTGGAGGGCATAAAATGTGAACCCACTTCCACTCAGGGCTTTTTCCTCCAGAAACGACCAGACTCAAATCCCTCCACAGAATGCCGAACTCCACCTGTCCAGACTTTACGGTCCCTGGCCACCTAGTACTCTCGGGAAACCCTCTGTTGTCTCATTTGGAAGTATCTATAGAATAGGGATAGTTAACTTATGATACATCCTGACTTGTGGATCTAGTGAGGGGTAAATGACTTAATACATGCGAAGCTCTTAGCCAAATCTTGACGTTAGTTTTCAATGAACGTTCATTATTACTTGTATTAGTGGCTGTGTGCTCATAACTGGCATTGGCTAGGGACATGTCACCCATATAGGCTTGTTCCTGTTAAGCAGGGGAAACTCACAAAGGTTCCTAAGGGGACCCGTATTCCCTGAAGAATATTCTTGACTGTAACTTATGAAACGTAGCAGATTTTCCATGCATTCTTTTTTTTTTTTTTTTAGTTTGTTTTATTTCCCCTTTTAAATTCCAGAAGAGTTGGATGTACAAAATATATTTTTGAAGTTCACGTATCTGGAGAAAATCCATCATAACAAAGCATTCGCTTTCCTGTTATTAATACAGATGCTAATAAATAATGAATAGCATTTGGCACTTATGTAACTGTGCTTTCGATCTTCAGAAGGAGTTGCAAACATTAACTAGCTCTCGCAAGCATTGCTTCTGTAAGGTCGGAAAGCATTATCTCTCCTCCGTGTGTCAAAATATCACAAACACCCAGGAAGAGAACCCCATGTTTTCTTCGAGTTCTTTCTTGTTGTTATTTGTTTTTAACAGGGAAGGGAGAGAATTATGTCTTGGCTTTCATATATTCAATAATCAAAACTTGATTATTTTTAACCATGGAGTCTCCCTACTCAGGAAATGTTAGCTAAACACTAGCAGTCCTGTGCCTTTGCGGGGTTGGGGGGAGGGAAGCTTTGTTCTGTTTGTTTTCACACAAAAGGGACCAGGCAAAACGCTAAACCAGAGCTGACTGATAGAACTTTCCAAACTCTGGAACTGTTCTATAATCTGCAGACTTGAGGGCAGCAACCACGAGCCACACGTGGCTACTGAGCGCTTGAAATGTGGCTAGTGTGACTGAAGGGCTCAATTTTTAATTTAGCTTAATATGAATTATTTTGAATTTAGATTTAAATAGCCACACATAGCCAGTGGCTACCCGATGGGACAGCACAGCTTTGGCACCTCAGGAATAAGTCCCCTCCATACAGAAGAGGTATTGAAGCCAAAAGGAAAGTATTTGTACATCCC
Source organism: Herpailurus yagouaroundi (assembly GCF_014898765.1). Lineage (NCBI taxonomy): Eukaryota > Metazoa > Chordata > Mammalia > Carnivora > Felidae > Herpailurus > Herpailurus yagouaroundi. The sequence goes on along the minus strand of NW_024412747.1, from coordinate 9,216,905 downwards.
TATTTTAAAACTGGTCTTTTATTGTATTGTTGTTTTTTTTAATGGTTGTTTATTTTTATTTATTTTTTTTTTAATTTTTTTTTCAACGTTTATTTATTTTGGGGACAGAGAGAGACAGAGCATGAACGGGGGAGGGGCAGAGAGAGAGGGAGACACAGAATCGGAAACAGGCTCCAGGCTCTGAGCCATCAGCCCAGAGCCCGACGCGGGGCTCGAACTCACGGACCGCGCGAGATCGTGACCTGGCTGAAGTCGGACGCTTAACCGACTGCGCCACCCAGGCGCCCCAATGGTTGTTTATTTTTGAGAGAGCGCAAGCAGGGAAGGGTCAGGGAGAGGGAGGGACAGAGGCTCCGAAGCGGGCTCTTCCCCGACGGCAACACGCCCGATGTGGGGCTCGAACTCATGAACCGCGAGATCATGCCCTGAGCCGAAGTCGGACACTCAACTGACTGAGCCACCCAGGTAAAACTTGGCTTTCAAAATGAGTTCTTAGATCTTTAGAATAGACATATCTGGACACTCTGAAGAGTCTCTAGAAAAGTCAGGCTTAGAACCACTGGAACCCCGGGCAGGGTGGTTCATGCATGATCATTCTTTAATGCTCTGTGCAAAGTTACCTCCGTCTCTAGGTTGTGTTCAAGTGAAGAGAGTGGATTTATTGACAAGCAGGCTGCCTCGAGTTGATGAGGAAACCCCCTGTGAACGTTCCCTTTCTTCACCAGGCTCTTTTATAACCAAGTTGCTTTTTTTAACTGTCGAATGTGGCTGTAAATTAATAATGTTTCTGCCATTCGTTATGAAGCTGTATGCGTAAGTGCAAAATACAGACGGCGGCTCCGTGAACAGGTCCTGTCCGGAAAGGGCAGGTCTTGGGCTGGAGAAGTGGGTCAGGTAGAAACAAAACAAAACAAAGTCATTGTCTGGTTCGCAAAGGAAACCATCACAAGCAATTTGGGCCCCGGCCAGGAGGCAAGACCAGAAACGCTTGTACTAGAAATGCAAATACCATGGAACAGATGGCAAGAACCCTCCGAGTGGATTAAAAAAAGAAAAAAAAAGAAAGAAAGAAAAGAGTTTTTAATAGAAGTTAATAGTTTTGACCCCAAACTCCTGGGAAGCCTTGCAAAGTTGGGTCAGGCTGGAATGGACAGTCCAGGAGGCAGGAATGAGATGTGACACCCTGTGTCCCTCAAAGACTGTAAATACACATGCTAATAGTTTCTCTTTAAAGCAGAATACAGGCGTAAGCAATCATCAGTGACGATTAAAGCTGAGATAGAAAGTAGTGATTTATGTCAAGGCGTGTGAATTTACACCACATTTGGTATTAAGCCACCTTTTAGAACATGCTAAGACGTCGCAGTTATGCTTTGCACCTGCAGTGGATAGAGTGGCTCTCTGTCACTGCACGACAAATCACTCCGGGGACTTAAGACCACAACCATCATTCATTATCTATCCCGCTTCTGAAGGCAGGGTTCTGGTTCGAGGTTGCGGTGAGATGCCAGCTGGGGCCACAGTCATCCGGAGGCTCGACTGGGGCTAGAGAGTTGCTCCGAAGGTGGCTCGCTCACACGACTGGCATGTTGGTGCTGGCTGGTGGGTTTTCCACATGCGCCTCGACAGCGTGCCCTCACCGTAGTGCGGCCGGCTTCCCCCAGAGCATGCGGTCCGGGAGGGCAGGTGAAGGGGCACTTGATGACCGTGCCGGAGAAGTCATACCCCTGCTCCTTTCTGCGCGGCACACGGGCCGGCCCTGACTGTGGGCGGAAATATCCAAAGCAGGCTGGGGTCATTGGGAGTCATCCTGGAGGCTGGCTACCACAACGGAAAATCTATTTTTAGAATAAAAGTATAATTGACGACTCATTGAAACTGCAAAGGGATGCCATTTTTTTTTTATTCTTCAGATAAGTAAAAATATTAAAGAATAATAATATCCCACACCGGCCTGTGGGGGGTGGGGGGACGGAGGGAATGGGGAGGCAGAGCCCCCTCCCTCGTGGTCAGTGGGAAAGTAGTACGATCGGCCCGGAGAACGTGTAGACACCAACATCCGGATGCGCACACCCCCAGTCCCGCTGCACTTTTATTCCAAGCCATTTCATCCTACAGGAGGACCCACGATCTATGCAAAGAGGCAGAAACTAGAATGTTCCCCGCCTCTTTTCTTTTTAATAGTAACAGATTAGAAATAACCCCAGTTCTTTCTTCACTGGTGACTGGCTGAAAAGCTACAGTGCCGTGTAAAGTTGTACATCTCCGAATATACTAAAAATGGAAGTATACACTCTAAATAGCTAGATCGTATGGCTGATGACTTATATCTCCACAAAACTGTTAGAAGATGCGATGGTACATCCATAGAAAGGATTGCATACAGTGCTACTGTGAAAAATAACAATGATGATCGTACGCTCTCCAAGATTTCCTGGAGTGAGAAAACAAAATAGAGTAGTATATTCAATATGTTACCTTTGGGGCAAAAAAAAAAAAAAAAGGGTAGAAAATCATAACACACACTTCTACTTTCTTACATCTGCATGAAGAAATCCCAGAAGAATCCCACACTCCACCTGCCACCTGAATTGTAGGCCTGGTGTCTGAGAGCACAGAAGCTTCCGGAGAACGTGATCCGTAACCCACATCTCCGTGGGACATCCCCACCATGTAACCGCGGGGTGGAGAGGGACATTGATAGTTAAGAGCCAGGGCCGCATCCGGTCCTACAGATAAAGTGAGCAAAAACGGAGATGAGAGGAAATGCAACTTAGCACCGGCAAAAAGTGGCCAGAATGGGGCGGGAATCAAGACGACTGGAATATTCGAATGACGACACGGTGGCATGTGTCACCGTCGTCTCAGATTCAGGGCTTAACCACAGACGTAGATGACGTAACAGAACCGCAGAGACCCTCCCTGGCCCAGCAGCCCTCCTCCCGCCTGACACTGACATTCCCACACCACAGCAGCCACGGGATCGAGCCCACGTCTGCAGAAGACTCCCATTAACACACGTGGACCCAAAGCGACACACTGAGGGGCCGGCACTCTCGAGTGCATGAGCAAGGTGACAGCAGAATACCTTAGTGAACTCCAGCATAGAAGGAAACAGAGCCTGAATGGAAGGAGGCCTGGGTGAGCATCGCTGTGACAGCCGCTGAGACGCGGAAAGAGGCCCTGGGACCCCAGGAGGAGTTTGGGGAGCAACAAAGACTAGACTTGCCTCCTTGACACTGAACCCTTGAAAGGCTGTCATGTTGAAAGTGTCCAGTTTGACTTTTCTGGAAAGCATGTGGAACCGGCGGCAGGTAGAGGGGGAAGGGAGGCTCTGGGGAAGGAGCTTCCTACGAGGCTGTGTGCCACCAGGGCAGGCTGGCTCCGCGTAGGGGACATCCTGTCACCCAGGCAAGCAGCCCGCAGGACTGCCTTCTCTCCAGGGTCCCCGACAGCAGCGTGCCCCTCTGGATACAAAGCAGAATCACCCAGAGGAGCCTGATGCAAATCATCGTCTCAAACCTCATCCCCCTGAGACTTAGTTTAGCGGGTCAAAGGGGGACCCCAGAATTTGTCGTCTCAACAGGCACCCAGGTGAGCCTGGGACAGTAGTGTGTGAACGGACATCTGAAAGCCACTTAGATAAATAATCCAAAAATGACTCATTTCCAAGTTTCATTTTCTCTAGAGTTCGCCCTGCCCCAGGGAGAGGTCAATTATAATAATCCTTTCTATTTCTGTACGAGAGAGAAAATGCCTTGGTTCTGCAACTTTTGTTTGCCGTGGTGACATTTTCCTTTGAGTTCTGTATTTCACTGGCCAAATCCCAACTCCACAAGGGAACCTGGGGCTCCCCCCTTAGCCATCTGCAGGGGGAGCGTCATAACCACCCTGGAACAATCTCTGATACTGAGCTAATGGGTCCTGTGGGGCGGTGCTCTCCCTCAAAAGGTGTCTGTCCTCTTCAAAGGGGCTTGTCATCGTCCCTGGGCGCCTGGACACAGGTGGGCAGCGTGAAAATGCACAGCGCTGGGGCCTAGGGGATCAGCGTTCGTGTCTTTCGGGGAGTGACCCCGGGCATATCACCAGATTTGTTCTCCATCTGTAAAGGCACTAAGTGGTTTTTCAGACACATTTTAATTAATTCCGAAAGCCTAGTGTGCAAAGTATGCGAGGGCTCACTTTCTTGTACGGGTGGGTGTTCACACGTGTATGTGCACGTGCATACGTACCACTGTGTACCCGTGGCACGTATGTGTATATGTGTATAAATTTGTGTGCGTGTGTATGTATACATATATGCATATAAGTATATACACACAAATACACATGCACATACGTAGATGTATACTGCGTTTATATGTATGTTTACTTCACATCCTTACACTCGCCTACTGGGTACAGAAACTCGAGTTCCGGAGCAAGGATGTGAATTCAGTTCTTCCCAGCTTCACAATCCAGACTCTTCCTCCCGCGCGGTCTCTTACCACTGCAGTGGAGTCTCTAGAAAGACTGTGGCTGGAACCTGTCTTCCCACTGGTTTTCTCACGGATCCTCTAGCATTGGGCCTCTAGGGGGCGCTCCATTGGCTGCTGCGTGGCTGGGTTCACCCCCAGCTGTCACTGCGTTCTTGTTGTTTAGGCTTGCTTCCCTCCCTTGGACCCTCACTTGGCTTCTCACTCTCCCAACCTTCCCGTCTGCTTCTCCCTCTGGAATTGGCCAGACAGGGAAGGACTGAGGCCCCAGATTCCCACCTTGAACTGACCCCTCCGGGTCTGGGGCCGAGCTCCTGTTTCTCAGTCAGCCTGCCCCAGACTCCCCTCCCTCCCAGAACTCTTGCAGAGATCACAGCCATTCCACTGCTGGCTCCCAGCCCAAGCAGGGTCTTGGGGCTCTTCCGAAAGCTCTGCCCTCTGCACACCACTGTCTCATGCGCTTGACAGACATGCGCCCTGAACCCCAGTTTTCGCAGCTGGCTTCAGACCGCCTTTGTCCTTACTCCCTAGGAGACAACGTCCGGACTCCTCCTTTGTGCCCAGCTGCGCTTGGGCCACCGACTTCAGTCTTCCTTGGCTTGACACCCCAGGGCCCCAAGCTCCCCTACCCAAGCGGGGGCCAATCCCAGCACCCTCCCTACCTGCCTCTCATTGCACAGGAGGAGAAACTGAGCCGTCCCTCTACGCCTGTTTGACAGTGACGGACCCCAGGAGAGCCCTGGCATTTTCTATCAGGCATCTCTCTGCACCCAAAACGACTCCAGGTGGACGTGGAATCTAAATTGAAACAATGGTCTTGCTGTCCTAAGCACAAATTCGGGGCAATCTCCTATATCTAATTGACAAAGTTCTGAAAGCTTGATTACATACTAAGTGAGTGAAGAGTGGGGGACAGCTCCTCCGATAGAAGTGGTGAAGTTGTAAATTGGTTACACTTCCAGGGAGAGCAGTGTCACGGTATCTATCGAAATGTTAAATGCGTATAGTCTCTGACCCAGCTCTGACCCACACCCGCAGTGTGTTTATTACTTCTGTAATCGACTACCACAAACGTAGTGTTTAAAATAACACAGGTTTATGATCTCGTGGTTGGAGAGTTAGAAGGCTCAGCTGGGGGTACCTGGGTGGCTCAGTCGGCTAAGGGTCCGACTTCGGCTCAGGTCGTGATCGCGCGGTTCGTGAGTTCGAGCCCCATGTCAGTCTCTGCGCCGACAGTTCGGAGCCCGGAGCCCGCTTCAGATTCTGTGTCTCCCTCTCTCTCTGCCCCTCCCCTGCTTGCACAAACTCTCTCTCTCTCTTTCTCTCTCTCTCTCTCTCTCTGTCTTTCAAAAATAAATACACATTAAAAAAAAAAGAAGAAGAAGAAGAAGATTCCGCTGGTTTCTCTCTTCCAGGTCCCACAAGGCTGAAACCAAGGGGTTGGTGGCCTGTGCTCTTATGTACAGATCCTGGGGGAGAATTTAGCCCCAGCCTCACTGTGACTGTTGGCCTCACTATGACTGTTGGCAGAATTCAGTGCCACGTGATTGTAGCACTGAGGTCCCCCTTTCCTTGCTGGCTGTTGGCCAGGGCTCATTCTTGGTTTCTAGAAGCTGTCCACATTCCCTGGCTTATGGTCCCCTCCATCTTTAAAGCCAGCAATGGGGGACGGAGCCTTTCTCGTGATTCAAATCTTTCTGGCATCCCTCATCTCTCCTGCCTCCGGCTGGGAAAAAAAATTCTGTGTTTTTAATGGCTCATGTGATTGAACGGTACACCCAGAGGAACCAAGATAACCATTCTTTTTTTTTTTTTTAATCTTTATTTACTTATTTTGAGAGATGTGTGTGTGTTGTGAGCAGGAAAAGAGCAGAGAGAAAGGGAGAGAGAATCCCAAGCAGGCTCCACGCTGTCAGCGCAGAGCCCGGCGTGGGACTTGACCTCACAAACCATGAGATCATGACCTGAGCTAAAACCAAGAGTTGGATGCTCAACCACCTGAGCCACCCAGGCACCACAGTCTTTCTTCCTTAAGGGCCATAATTGTAATCACATCTGCAAAGTCCCTTTTGCCAGGAAACATAGCATTTTCACAAGTTACAGGGATTAGAGAGAGCATGAACGGCTTAAGAGGAGAGCCAGCCTACTCACCACTGGCCTCATTTGCACGAAATGCTATTATCTACAAAAATGTTCATCGCGGCATTGTTGCAATAGTAAAATAATGGAAACAGCCTAAATGTGAATCAGCAGGCGGTAGTTTATAAGTTACGGTCGATACAATGAAATATACCATGCAGGTGTTAAAAAGAATAAATTGTTAGGGAAAGATCGCATTCCTGTATTTTGTGCAAAAAAAAAAAAAAAAAAAAAAAAGAGAGAGAGAGAGAGGGAGTATAAATGTTACTATTCGTCTGAAGAAAGAAAGGATATACACCTATGTTTTATATATAAATATACTATTTATGAGCCTGTGTGTGTGTGTGTGTATAAATGTAAAAACGTGAGGCAAGTTTTTTTTTTTTAATTTTTTTTTCCAACGTTTATTTATTTTTGGGACAGAGAGAGACAGAGCATGAACGGGGGAGGGGCAGAGAGAGAGGGAGACACAGAATCGGAAACAGGCTCCAGGCTCTGAGCCATCAGCCCAGAGCCCGACGCGGGGCTCGAACTCACGGACCGCGAGATCGTGACCTGGCTGAAGTCGGACGCTTAACCGACTGCGCCACCCAGGCGCCCCGAGGCAAGATTTTTTAAAAAGATACATAAATTTATTGAGAGTAGTAGCCTCCAGAGAGAAGAGTCAGGACTGGAGGACAGAGCTGTGAGGACGGCAGGGTGAGGGCACTGAGCTGGGCTGAGGCTGCCTTCCCATCCCAGCTCTGCCCCCTGTCGTTAACTGAGTTTGAGAAGGTAACCTCTCTGTGCTTAATCTCTTAACCTGTCCGGTTGTGTTTTTTTTTTTAGCCTTAACCTCTGTGTGCCTCACATCTGTAAATGGAAATGGTAACGGTAGCAGCTCTCATTGTAAGGTTTAAATGAATTAATATACGCAAAGGTTTAGAAGGGGCGCCTGGGTGGCTCAGTAGGTCAAGTGTCAGACTTCAGCTCAGGTCATAATCTCATGGCTCGTGAGTTCGAGCCCCGTGTCGGGCTCTGTGCGGACAGCTGGGAGCCTGGAGCCTGTTTCGGATTCTGTGTGTGTGTGTGTGTGTGTGTGTGTGTGTGTGTCTGCCCTTTCCCCACTCATGCTCTGCCTCTCTCTCCCTCAAGAATAAATAAACATTAGAAAAAAAATTTTTAACGTTTCGAGGAGGGTCCGGCACAGAGTAAATGCCATGCAAGTATTTGCTATCATGACCTGGTCCAAAATAAATGAATAGAAAGTGCCGAGCTGGGGGTGGGGATGCTACGCTAACCCGGTGACATCTGTGTGCAGCTTCTGGGCCCTCCCTGCTGAGAAATCATGTCAGAGCAAGGGTCCGGAGAGGGCAGTGACTGACTAGTCACTCTGGGACCGAAGAGTATAGGGGGGGGGGGGGGGGGGCCAAGCAGGGTCTCCTGGTTTCGGATCCAGTGGTTCATCCCATGCCATCAGCGGCAAGAGGGCACCCAACAGGCAGCAGGTCTCTGCCCAGTCGCTTCCCACGGATGATGGCTTCCCTGGGGTTTGAGCAGCTGGAATAGCAATTTTTAGGAGAGGACATGTCAAGCCAGCGTCTCCTCTCGGCCTTTCCTCCGGTGCCCCCCTGGCGCGGCTCCCGATCTCAGGAGGTGCAGGCCAGACCGGCTGGAAGAGGCCTGCAACCCCTCGCTGCCCCTCGTTTTGAGCTGTGAAATGGGAAAATGAAGACAGAGCACTTTCACGGGGAGGACCTGAGTCACTTGGATTATGTGCCGTTTTCGGAAGCTCTGAGACGTGGTCTCGGAGAAATCCCAGAACCTTGTCAGAAGCAGCTCTGACTGCCGGCCAAGGACAGGCCCGCGCCACGACTCGTGAAGGGAAAATCCAGACGTCCCCGTGATGGGGCAGGCGGGGAGGAAGGGGAAAGGAAATGGGGAATTTGTACTCAACGGCCTCCCTTGAGCAGATGCTATAATCCTGGCGACCCTTCCTCTGCGTTAGTCCTGCCAAAGGGAGCAAAGGAGATGCCGCGCTGAGAAGTCCCTTCTCCTGCTCCCTCTTTCCCCTGGTGGCTTATTTTTTGTCTCCTCACCATGGAGCCTGGCGGTCGAGCTGCCTCCAGAAATACCTGCCTGCCCCTCAGAAGCTGAACCGTCCTTGCTGAAATGAGGCAGTCGAGCAAACGCGAAAAGACCTCGGGCGGCGGGCATCCTGGCGACCCGCCAGACGAGGACGCCCGCCCCCCAGAGACGCTGTGACGGGCTTCGTGGAAGCGAACGCCACCATCCAGTTTGCCTGATTTCCGCCCCCCTGGTTTTCTCTCTCTTTTGACTACATCTTTGATTTCTGCCTGCGGTGAATGATTTATTTGGCACGGAGGTAGGAGAAAGCGAGGAGGGTTCGGCCCCGTCGGGAGCAATAAGAATGTAAGAGGATATGCACTGCAGTGTACTTTTGCATCTGGGAAACAGAAAGCGTGGGTCTCTTTTAGAAATCTCCCTACAGTACAGCTAGAACCAACAGGTATTTGTGCGACTGGGGTCCATGTAATGCGGCCAGGGAGGAGCAGCGGCGTGCCAGGATGTGCCTGAGGCCACATGTCCTTGGGCCAAGGAGAAGCCCCATCTCCACACCTGGATGTCAGTTCCCCCTTGGCGAGACCTGCCTGGCCGAGAGAAGAAGACCTGGGTTGTGCCGAATCCCTCATTTCTCCCTGGCCCAACACGCCGGGACGTACTTCTGCACAAGGGCTTGCTCTGGGGTCTCAGGATGGGCACGGGAACCCCGGAAACCTGCGCTAAAAGAGCCCAGCTGGGTTCTCGGGAAGTCCGCTCACCTGGCCCAGTGCCTGCGCTGGGGACCGGACCCGCCCAGCCTGCCCAGGTCAGGCGCCCCTGGAAAGCTCTATCAGAAGGGTCTGGAAGAGTTAACACAACTTGCAAAAACTCACAAGAGAAAATGCTGCTTCCGTTTGACTGATGAACAGCGGCCAGTGCTACTTTTGGTCCCACGTTCAGTGTTTGCCTGACATGAGGTAAATCACTACTGGTTATCCTGGGGGTTTCCAGCTATGTTCTCTGGAAGCCCTGGGCCCGGTGCTGGTTGGTGGGCAGAGGGAGGCTGAGCCGGAGGAGGAAGGGGGAGAGGCGGAAAGCTGAAGCGGGCAGGCAGGTGGCCACAGAGACCCTCCCTCCTCTAACTCGGGGGCCAAAGAAAAGTCAAGTCCTGCCTGGGAGTGACACTCAAGAGTTTCACTCTTGTCTGTGCATTTCACAACCGTTCGCTTTTGATTGACCAGGGAGATACGGTTTATGAAAAAAAAAAAAAAAAGGCACCGCCATGTCGCAGATGAGGAAACCGAAGCACAGAGCGGTTAAGTCGTACAGAAAGCAGGACCAGCCCTTGGACCCGGGCAGGCCAGTTGCCAGGTCCTACTGTGAACCTCTATCCCACCCTGGTTCCCAGCCTCTCACGCGGGGTCACCCCATTCCTTTGTCTTGAGGCCGTGACAGTGGGTGTTGACAAATGAGGGTCTCACGAGAGCTGGTAGAGGCTAACGTCAGCACGCTATATCCAAGGCAAGGAAAAAAGGTACATCAGGAGAAGGGTCTGATCTAAGTCTGCAGGAAGGAAAGAGGCTTCCAGAAGGCAAACTCCCTGGGTCAGACTCCTCCCCTGGGGCCGCCATAGCCAGATCCTAAAACCCGGCCCCGTTAAGAGCTCAGGCCTGGAGTCAGACAGGGTGGGTTTATACGTGCACCTTGAACACTCTGAGCCTTCGTCCCATCAGGGGAGGAGGCTGCACGAGGCTGGTTGTGCACGTGACATGAGGGAACGCGCATTGCAGGTGCTTTGCACAGTGCCTGGCACATGGCGGGCTGTCCTGAGTGTGAGCCCCCCTCCAGGGGTGCGGCAGGAGGAGCTGGGAGGGGCGGCAATGCCCCGTCTGCAAGGAAGTGGCATCGGGCAGCGGCCTTGGACCTCAGTCGGAACCACCAGCCCCACCTCCACCCCGGAGCGGGAGCGAGGAGACTGGAGGGCGACCCATCCCTGCTTTCAGCCTCCCCCCTCCGCGCCCCCCCCCCCCACCCCCGGGGTTGCAGGCAGAGCCAACTATGCTGAGAGGCTTAAAATTCCAGACCGATTTCTTCTCTCCAGTGCTTTGCAAAAGCTGTGGGTTTGAAAAGAAAGTCAGACTTTGGGGGAGGAGGGCGGGTAACGGGCCATGGGGTGGGGATGGGGGAGGTCGGTGCAAGTTTCTAGACAAAGCCCCAGGCGGCCCAGGCTGTGTCCGGGCCCTGCTGCCGCTCTGAGGGGACAGCAAGATTGCCTTGGCCTGGAGCCAGACTAATCCTAGTCTCTCGCCTCCGGATCTCAGGAGCAGGGACAAGCCTCTGATCCACGGAAGAGAGCGAGGCGGCCCCAGGAATCCTGTCACCGAGGACTGGGGAGCTGATGGGAGCCTGCGCTGCCCCAGCCAGGACAAGAAGCATCCTGGGCTCTGGGCAGGGCCAGATCTTTAGCTAATGGCATCCACGGCCCGGGGCAGGCCCTTTATTTCACTCCTCAGAAGTGCCTCTCCTCGTCTAGAAAGCAAGGCGGCCATGGTCAGCTTTGCCTCCCCCTCCAGGGTCAGGCGGACTCAATAAGATCAAGGATGTGCGCAGAGTTTGGAAAATAGCCAAAAGGTACTGCCCCGAGTCCACGCCGCTCAGGTTAGCAGGTGTTTGGGCATCCTCCAAGAAGGCAGCCCGGCCGGCCAGCCAGCCTTCCCCACGCACCCCAGCGCAGGGCACAGAGCCCCAAGTGGTCGATGCTGCTGGGAATATTCAGAAGGCGTATTTGTGGGAAGCCCTGGGCATTTCCCTTTGTTCTCCCCCATAGGAGGTGGGGACAAAAAACCAAATCATAACATGAGATAAGAGGATGCTAATCACAAGCTCCGTGAAATGAACAAGTTAGCCGTTTGTTGAGAAGCAATGAGACGTAAGGCCATGCTGGTTACTGCAGAGGAGTCCAGATAAAGGCAGCTCTCACTACATTCATCCGTTCGTTCTTTCCTTTATTCGGTCAAGAAGCATCTTTTCGGTACCGACTGTCGAGCACCGCGCCAAGTGCTGGGGAGTTGCACGCTCTGATACAAAAATACATAAACGTGATGAGTGGTTTGCCAGATGAACAGAGCCCCAAGGGAGGCGAGAGAAGGGAAAGTTAATCCTGACTCAGGAGATCAGAGAAAACTTCCTGGAGGAGGCCACGCTTGAGCTGGTCTTACGTGGTGGCCGGACCTCTTAGCACTTGGAGGTGACGAGGAGCCTCACAGAGGGAATTGCGAACGCAGCAATGGGTCAGGAGGGTCCCGAGTGGCCCCAGGGTGGCCAGGTGCCTGTCTCGGGTGTGAGAGGTGCTAAGACAAGAGCTGGTCCCTGCTCAGGGTTGTCGGTTGGCCCCAGGTCCGCATCCTCGAGTCCCCCAGCTGGACTCACCATCTCTCTTTGCCAAGTTGCAGCCGTGCCCTGCAAGAGGGGAAAAAGGGAATCACTAGCCCCAACCATTAGCACTGCCCTCCGCCCATCGTCACCCGTGGCAGGCGGGGGCCCTGGGACACAGTGCCCCTTTCTCTGGGCTCTCACTATAGGCTCGGACCTGACTTTGCATCGATACGGACCTGGAAACTGAGGGCCCACGTGGGTGCCCCTAGTTCTGTCCTCACTCCTACCCTGGCCTGCCTGGGCCCACTTTGCTTCTCCCCCTGCCATGTTCCCTCAGGTGTCTCAGAGTGGAAAGGGTACTAGATGGTTCTGCTTTCCTTAGAGCATCATGCTGGGGCAGCGTTATGCTAAAGGACTAGCAAGTTTCCTTCTTTTCTTTTGCTAACCACCCAGCAACACGGGGCAGGGAGGGGAAAACTCTCTGCTCACGCACCTGCACCGGCCGTGCCGATTCCCCTCCCCAGACTGCAGAGCGTCTCAGATACGACAGTGAGGAACCATTGAAGGAAGGGATCTGGGCTGGGCAGCTGTGCTTTCTGAAGATGCCTCTGGGGTCCAGGACGGATGGATCAGGGTCGGGAAGGCTGGGGGTAGGCAGCGGTGAAATCTGGAGGCCGTTGCATTGTCTAAGGGAGACACGGCGAAGACCTTGGCCCTGGAAAAGCCGAATGGAATGCGAAAGGCGTGAAGACACGCGGGAGGTAGACTGCCAGGGATTGATTGCCAATGGCTTGCACGGGGCAGATTCGGGTGAAGCAAGATTACAGATTTTGCGACTGGGCGACCAGGAGGACGTCAGTGCCATTCACCGAGGAAGGAAGGAAAGAGGAGGAATTCGTGGGTGCGCGTGCCTGTGCGTGTTGGGGAGATGGCCAAGGGGACAGACAAGTTTAGATGGGCACCATTGCGTTAGAACAGGTCTCGGCTCCCACAGTAGCAGAGGTTGACAAGGCTGGACAGCCAGCCTGGGGCCACTGGGTCACAACACTTGGCACGAGGTCAAACCACAGGCTGGGGAGGGAGAAGAGGGAGAGACCAACGTCACGGGGCCCCAGAAACGGCAGTGGACAGCAGCCCGGCCCGGCCAGACCCTCCCTGTACCCACCATCCATGAGGGCAATTCCCAGGGCAGTCCCGGTGTCAGTAAAGGGCCCTCCGATGTGCTGTGTTCTCAGACGAGAATCACTGCTGTTCATCAGAGATCTCCGTCCTCCAGATAGTCATATCCAGTGTTCTGGGATTTTCCTCCCTACTCCTCCGTGAAACTGCCACTCTAAGTAATGAAACTCCTTTCAGGGGGACTCTGGGGAAGAAGAGTGAATTCTCACAAGGGTTTTTCCACATGGCATGAGACCAAGACCCACCAGCAAATCCTAAAAGAAGGCAGGTTGGGGGCAGAGAAAATACTGAGTTCTGCCAGCAGTGGGCGAGGCGTGATGGGCGTTTCTATTTGTTTCCAGTGGCTGGTTCTCACCCAGAGTGTGTTTGTCTCCCTCCGGCCTCAGATAACAATATGAATCATCTTTACTTCCTCCTTCACGGTGTGAGCAGATTGCCGGCGGGAGATGGCAGGAACCTAGCTTGCTTTTCTATCTGGGGCACATGTGCAGATAGGGGAAGGGCCCCACTCCCTTGGAGAAGCCGGGACTTGCCCTCGGGACTGCTCATTCTTATTGGTTGCCGGGCCCCCTGGGCAGCTTCCTCGGGTGGCCTCTGTCCTCCCACTGTCCCCACTGTGGCCCCTACCCTTGTATTAGTCTGTTCACGCCGCGGGGAAAAATGTACCAGAGCCTGGGTGACTTGAACCACAGAAGTTCATCGTCTCCCAGTTCTGGGGGATAGAAACCCAAAGCCAGGGTATAGGCAGGGCTGGTTTCTCCCGAGGGCTGTGTTCCAGGCCCCTCTGCCAGCCTCCGGCAGCTTGCTGGCAAATTTGGGGCGCCCGTGGGCTCGTGGAAGCATCATCCTCATCCCTGTCTTGATCTGCCCATGGCGCGCTCTCTGCGTCCGTGTCTGTGTCCAAATTTCCCCTCTTAGAAAGGACACCAATCATCCCGGGTTAGGGCCCAGCTTCCTCCAGGGTGACCTCAACCTCACGAATTCCGTCTGATTGACCCTATTCCCAGTTAAGGTCGCACTCTGAGGGACCAGGGGCTGTGCCTCCAACCTGGGAATTTGGGGGTGACCCGATTCAACCCACACATCCCTCCCGTCTCTCTTTCAAAACCTTGTCACAAAACCCCAGTTCCCAGATCACGGCCCGCTGCCCTGGCTGGGCCAACGGTTCACAGGCTCATTACTCTTTCTTTCTCTGAAGCCCATGGAGACAGGGAACCCCCCTGAGAATAGATGCTTTTCATGCCCAGGATATTTTCCTGGGAGGGAATTTTAGTCAATCCTGGGTTCAGATGTTTGCTTCTCTACCCACCTAAAACAATCCTTTGATTAAATATTACTCAAAGAACACTTGGAGCTTTGGTCCGTGGAAAAGAACAAATACTCTGTTCTTGGCGCTCGCCGCTAAATAAAATTGTTTTCCTTTGTCCTTCTGAATTGCCTTCCTGCTTGGCACCCTTCTTGGACCCCTCATCCGTGAGATTTTGGAAGGACACCCTGTGGTTCAGGACAAGGGACTTGTCGTGTCTGACAGTGGTTTGTCTTCCTAGACTCCCGGAGGGCTAATCTGTAGAGACGTGCCACGCGTGACGCCCGCAGGGAGGCCACCGCCAAGAGGAGTCACGACCAGGTGTGTGATGCCCGTCGCCATGACGCCACCCCCACGGGGCCGCCCCCAGTTTGGCCCCGGCCCCGGAGCGCTTGCCACCTGGGCCTTGTTGGAAGTTTCTAAACAGGGTAAGACAAGTTCGCTGAGCCCCCTTCCCCGCCTTCTCCAAAGGGAGCTCCAAATTATCGATGGGAAGCGGGGAATTCGGGGTGGGGGCATAAAGGGAGGATTCCCTGGATCCTAGCTGAAGGGATTCCTCCGTCCTGAGAGGATATGCGTTCTACATCTTTACCACTCAGCTCCCACCCTGCTTGATTCTTGCATCATAATCTCTTGGCCTAGTTTTGTCCAGTTGAGATTTGTTTCTTTGTCTTTAAATGGTTTCATTTATTTTTGAGAGAGAGAGAGAGAGAGAGAGCGCAGGGGAGGGGCAGAGAGAGAGGGAAGGAGTCACAGAATCCGAAGCAGGTTCCAGGCTCTAAGCTGTCAGCACGGAGAGCCCGGCACAGGGTTCGAACTCATGAACCGTGAGATCATGACCTGCGCTGAGGTTGGACACTTAAACGCCTGAGCCACCCGGGAGCCCCGGTCCAGTTTAGATTTGCACTCAGTCTCTTACTTCCGCTGACCGGGGGCCCCACAGGATGTGTCCTGCAACCATCATACTCTGCAGGCGAGGGCCCCAGAAGCACGAGCTGGCCCATCTAAAGCTGGGGCACTGCCTGCCTGTCCACCCCGGCTCTCTGAGACTCAGACCCAGTGACCCCAGTCACCCCCGTTTTCCCAACAGAATGGGGATCTGAATAATTTCCACTTCACGTCACTGGGGTGATGATACACAGCTGTCCGCACGGCCGATGGCGTGCCGTGTCGCTGAATCATGGTCACTGTTAATGTGACCACCACCGTCAGCGGTCACCTCCGCACAGCCGTGCCCCAGCCTTAAGGAACAGTGGCTTCCGAGGACCAACGGTTCTTGTGGGAGCGATTTCCTCAGGGCTCCCTGCAAGGCAGATCCTGTGCCCAGTACGTGGGTGAGTGGTTTATTCGGGCGTTGATCCCAAAGCAGGAGGCGTGAGGGAGCAGAGAGAGGGAGTTGGGGAGGAAGGGTAGGTTCTCAAGGCTTGACTGTGTCAGGCCATCTGAGAAGAATGCCACCGGGACCTCTTAGGGGCCAGACTCGGGGCATCAGTAAAGGTCCTGGGGTAGAAAGAGGAAGGACACAGTCCTATGGCAGATGCTAATTGCTGGAAGTCTAAACTCATGGTAGCAAAAATCAGGGGTGGGCCAGGAGGTGCGATGGGCCCTCCAGGGGCGTCTGCTACAGGGAACAAGACCAGAAAGTGAGGCCGCCGTACCCACGGAGGCTGTGTGTTTGTGTATGTGTCAGTCTTCACTTCTTTTCTTGTTTTTGCTTTTTTTTTTTCAGCAGGCAAAAGTTTATTAGAGTATAAAATTAGAAAGGACGGTTAATACGAAAGCTCTCTTTGCAGAGAGGGGACATTCGAAAGCGAATGCCCAAGGACTATAGGCGAGAGTCCTAGTTTTAGAAGGTTCTGGTCAATCCTTCCTCTTCCTTTCCCCCTCATTGGCCTGCTACCTCTAAGTGCTGGGTTGTCCGTTCCTGATTGGCTCGTTTCCAGTGTGTGAGGGGTGAGACTTAAGTCTTTTATCAAATTCCTGAGAGGGACCTGAAGGGGAGGAGGTGGGGTCTATTACATTCTTAACAGGGACCTTATACCCGAGGGGGTTTGCTACGGTCACACATTCCCAGCATCGTTCCAAAATCTGTGTTTTTCCCCACCCAGGGACCTCAGGTCCGATCCTTTCCCTCTCTGCCTACTTTCTCCTATCTTCTCCTATCACATTCCCCCCTCTGAACACGTGACTCCCAACTGCCATTAGGAAGTGGGGCGACGACCGATCTTCACTGCTTCCTGCTGAAGGGGGGCAATGACAGGGGAAGGGCAGTCAGGGCAGGTTCAGAGGTCGTTCGGAGGTCCCACAGAATGGGAGGGTGCTTGGAGCATCTGGGCTGGCAGAATTTTCTTGCACATCTTATCTCTCTGGAATATGCAACAGCTTCTACAAATGACATACAAAGAGTGTTAGACCAACAAGCATTAATATTCCAAAGGCAAGGCCACCTAGGGAGGAGGCCACACCATTAGGAAGGGAAGACACGTTGTAGCCATCCAAAAATCCCTGGCGTGTCTGGTTTTATAGATATATAATATTATATAATATTTATATTTATATATAATATATTATATCAATATATTAATATATAATAATTATATATTATATATTGACATATAATATAATAAATTATATATATATAATAAATTATATTATATTATAAATTATATATATGTTATTAATTTAACTATAGTGCTTTTTCTTTCTGTTCCATACTTATTTGGATCTTGTGATACTGCTCGTTAGAATAATTAAGCACCTGAACGAGTTTTTGGTTCTCAACCCTCAAATCTTCCTTTGGCCATCCAGTTTCCATGGGAACAACTCGGTGATGCATATTTAATTCTACCTCAAGGAAAGATTGATCTTCGATATCTGGATTACTGTAAGTTTATGCAATTGTTTGGTTTTTTTTTTTTTAATGTTTATTTATTATTGAGAGACAGAGAAAGAGAAGGAGAGAGAGGGAGCGGGAGAGGGGCAGAGAGAGGGAAACACAGAATCCGAAGCAGGCTCCAGGCTCCCAGCTGTCCGCGCAGAGCCTGATGCGGGGCTCGAACTCATGAACCACGAGATCATGACCTGAGCTGGTCGGACGCTTACCAGACTGAACCACCCAGGGGCCCCCTCACTTCTTTATTTCCGTTTATTTGCCTTCTTTTGTTTTACAAAAGTAACACATGCTCGTGGCAAAATTCAAGTGATTTATAAAGTTGTCAAAGGCAAAGTAAATAAAAGGACCTCTCTGACCCTTGATTCCCAGTCGCTAGAAGGAACTTCATGTTACAGTTTCTCACGTTCCCTCCTCCATATTCTGTGCACGTATAAACACAAATACCTATTTCCACCCATGTTGCTTTTCCCCAAAATGAATTCCAACCACACAGTTTTCATGAAATAGCATCTCCCAGAGATTGTGCCTTTATCGGCACACAGAGATCTAGCTCATTCTTAACAGTTGACCAGGAATCCATTGCGTGGCTGTCCCTCAATATACGTACCGTCTTCCACTAATGGACGTTTAGGTTGTTGCCGGGATTGGCGATTGTAAACAAGGCTGCAAGGACCATTATTTGTTTTGCGTGCTTCCTCAAATATACCTGTAGAGTAAGATCTTTGTCTCACGAAAGCCATGTTTATTTAAAATTTTGACATTCATTTATAATCTTGGCGGAAATGGCTAAATGGATCTGTAGACACATTATATCAATTCACATTCCCGCTAACAGGCTGCAGAAGCATGGGCTTCCGCATACCCTGCCATGCTAAGAATAATCTAGTGTTTTCACTGTCACCAATTTATTGGGTAAAAACCATTACATCTGGCTGCTTCATCTCTTTGATAGTAAGGATGAACATCTTTCCACAGAACTATTGACGGTTTGCATTTTTTTTTTAAGTCAAACAGCTGTCGTCTTTATTTCCGTGGTATTGGCCATAGTTTTCTTATTGATTTCAAAGAGTTCTTTGCACGTCCCTGGGGTTTCAGTGATTGACTCACCGGTGTGAGAATTCTATTTGGATTCATTATATTAGATTTTTGCGAGCCTGGTTTGTAATCTGAATCACCTGGGAAGTTTGATAGACTACACATTCCTGGACTCCACCCCCAGAATTCCGGATTCAGTGTGTGCCGGGTGGGGTCCAAATAGCTGCATGCTTCTTTTTTTCTAAAGCTCCCCATGTGATGCTGACGATCAGATTGCTCGGTATCTGGCATGAAGACAGCAGAATTTATTTTGCTCAGGTCTCCCTTTCATCAGGCAGGTTCCCATCTCCTTACGCCAGAAGTAAGAGACTTCAGGTCTCAGGTCCCTGGTTCCGTCAGCGGTGGCCCTTCCCGGGTGTGTTCTCACAAAGGCTCAGACGACAAGAGAGGGGAGACTCAGCACAGCTGACCCTGACCCGCAGTCGACCTGAACCCCTCTAGGAGAGCATTGCCCAAGTCTAGGAGCGGCAGCGGGCACCCCAGATCCCCACCCCTGGCCAGGTGGCTCAGGGGATGACCCCTGCCAGCCCCGGGCGCACTCCCTCCCAAAAAGGAAGTGAGTGGTCACCTGCTTGGGGGAGAATTAGGGCGCGGCACACTGTTTGTGTTTGATTAGCTGGTTTCCTTAAGGCACCCGCTGCTTGCCCTCCTGTTAGGGAGCGACTCATTCTCTTTAGCTTGATGGATATGAGCTTCTTCCCACCCCCGACCCAGAGCCAAGTTCAGCTCTCCAAGATTCGACCAAGTATTCTGGGGCTGGAGAGCAAGGCATGTTTCCTCCCATCAAGCAAGGAATCTTTCTTCCTGTTCTTATATCATTGTCATCAGGTTTTGCACACCTTCCGTGAGTGTGAGCTGCAAACATTGATTAAATTCAGCTGTTTGCAACTCAGAATTCATTTTCCCACGGAGCCCCTACCTTGGATGAAAGTTAACTGCCAGCACTGTGTTTAATAAGGTCCATTTTGCCAGCGGTGGGAGAGTCACGTTGTGTGAATGGAGGTCTAGGTGCTTGGATTCCCCGAGAGAAGATTTACCTGGGGATCTGTGCTCGAATAAAGACAGCCCGAAGGAAAGTAGCAGGCACAAAGCGGTTGATTCGAGGGAAAGTACACTCTCAAGATGGGAGAGCGAGCAGGTTCCTCTAGGTGGAACTGGCCCTTGGGTTGTTCTGAGATTAGACAGTATTGGGTCCCTCTAGGCTGGGAGGAGCTTTGACCTACAGTGGGGTGGTCTCTGATGGAGGCTGCTTCCAATCATTTGGGAAACTTCTTCCATAGGTTGGGAGTGGGACTTTTTGACCCCTCAAGGTTGCCAACTGTCATGGCAGCCTTTCTTCATGAGATGGGAGGAGGAGCTGTATCCTCAATGCAAATACATTATAATGAGTCTAGGGGCCGAGCGCCGGGGTGGCTCAGTCGGTTCAGCATCAGACTCTCGATTTTGGCTCAGGTCATGGTCTCACTGTCGTGAGATCTAGCTTCTAACCATTTCACCCACGGAGTAGATGGACATCAGTTCCAAGGGGCCACGTGAGCAGGGCAGAGTGTCCCCCCTCATTACTCTGGCTCTTGATTCAGCTTGGAGCATGGGAGGTGCTCCCCACCTGGCTCAACGCGGCAGGACCAGGACAGGGAGGGCAGCTCCCAGAAGCGGCCAGGAAGTCAGAGGACAGGAGCTCCCGTCCTGGAAACTGTTCATCGATATTGTTTCTAAATTAGACAAATTCGAGTTTTAGAAGTTGGGGGTCTCTCATATTTCACAATTGTGCTGCTTCACAGTCCAAGTAACATCAGGCTGGCAGAGCCCATTTTATGCAAAGGAACCGTTAGGAAATGGATCAAGTTGAAGTTCATAAATAAACTGATTTATAGGTGGTAAAATCCACTTTTTAAAAACTCTGGCACTAAAACAAATTTACGACTGGCCACAACCCACAAAATCTGTTTCTTACTTCCCCTCAAAAAGGCTTTGATTTAAGCACACTTCTTCTCAAACGCTTCCAAACGTTAAATTCTAATAACACTCCAACTTACCAAGACCCTCTCAGGTCCATGGGCCCCCGCGCAGTTGGGTTGTTACTTTTTCTCTAAAGCTGGGAAGTACAGGGTTGGCTCCCCACAGTTCTCCACCCCCACACTGCCTGATGGCAAGTTCCCTCACTGCCCATGACCTTGCACTCATCTTCACAGATTGTCCCTTTCAAGGGTCAGGGATGGCCGCTCCTAATGTCCCTTTCTTCTTATGTTTTTTAAGTCACTTTGGATTCGTTGGGGGAAAAAGGCAGTCCTGCCTCTATGATGGTGAAGGCCGAGAGAGAACCAAAGTTTATTACACCTGTTAAAATACCAAAATTCTAAGCAGCTTTACTAAATGATTCAGGAATCGGACAGCATCCCGTCTGGCAAGTAGAGGGCTGCTCCCAGGAGCGGTACAAAGTAGAAGGTTTTGATAGGAAGGAAGGTGAGCAAGGAGTTATCAGCAAAAGAAAAGAAAGGATTGTTTTCAGGCAAGTTCACCTTGCCTGAACGGACAAGGGGGTCTTGCCAGGTGGGTCGCCTCATCTTCCTTTGGCGGATGGAGAGGGCCAAGACAACAGGTTACCTCGTTGGTGCTGCTCAGAAAATTCCTGACTGGCCAGTTAAGACTTAAATTTCTGGGGGAGGTTGAAATTGCAATGAGGCTAAGACCCGGCTTTGATGACTTGACCTGAGTGACGCCATTTTGGGCCTGTGGGTTAGTTTTTCTGTGTGTGTGTGTGTGTGTGTGTGTGTGTGTGTGTGTGTGTGTTTCACACACCCAAGCTCCAGATTTCTTCACAGCCAACTGTGCACACTTACCCGTTTCTTTGACCAACCTCCAACCGTGAGGATGAACTTTTATTTATGCCTGCCCTTCTTTCCAACATTCCTTATCCCCTGCCCCTGCTTAATTTTTCTCCTTGGCACACATCCTCCTGCAGCATGCTACATGTTCTGCTTATTTATTTATAACCCGCATCCGGGGCAGGCATTTTGGTCTGTTTTATTCGCCATTATCTTACCAACATCTAAAACAATGGCCGGCCCATGTTACGTGCTCAATAAATATTTGTTGGAGGAAAGCACGTTGAGAACGTGGCTCAAGGTCTACCTGTTTTACGTCGAATGTTTGGGTAGATTTATTCCTTTGTTTACTAATCTCCTACTTCGCCTTTGTGCGCCCTGTAACCTACTCTTTCCTTCCCGGTTCAGTTTCCTTACTCCTGACACATACACTTAGTCATTCTTTCGGTGAGCTTCTCTTGGCAGAAAATTATTTTAATCCCTGTTTGTACGAAAACGCCTTTGTTTTCCCCGACTCGTAAATAACGTTTACATGGACGTAGATTTCCAGGCTATCGGTTATTTCCTCCTTGTACTTTAAAATGAAATTCCAGGGGAGTCTATGTTCTGTTGTCGCTGTTGAGGACTGTGCTGTCGCTCTAATGGTGTTTACTTTGTTTACTGTCTCATTTTCTGTGGTTGTTTTTAAGGTCTTTAGGTCGGGTAGTCCGTAGGTTCAATCTGATGATTCACATGCCGATTTACTTTTCTTGACGTTGCTGGGCATTTCTCTATCACAGGCTGGGCTCTTGCCCTAATCACCCCAACTGAGGTACCAGACAATTAAGGGAACCAGAACCCTCAAATTAGCCAGTCCTGAGCCTTCTTCCCCTACCTGTTCTTTCCCATGGAAACTACAGTCAAGGTTCACATTTCCCCCTGCTCTGTCTGCCTCCTGACCGACCCTGGTGCTGGTGTCCCACATAGGGTGGCATCCCCCTCCTCTTGAAAGCTGTGAGTACGACTCTTTGTATATCTGTCTTGAGGCCAATGGAACAAGATTCCAGGGATCAGGTGGCTCATAAACAATGAGCGTTTTATTCCTCCTAGCTCTGGAGGCTGGAAGTCCAACATCATGGTGCGAGCAGATCCAATGTCGGGGGAGGTCCCCCTTCCTGGTTCATCGATAGCCATCTTCTCACTGTGTCCTTACAGAGCAGAAGAAGTGAAGGAGCTTATGGTAGAGTAGGCAGTGAGCTGGAGGCAAGGGTAGTCATACATAAACTATGCATTAGAAGCCTAAGGGCACAACATCCTGACTTTGTGGCTTCTAAGACTCCGGGGCTAAGATATCAAGAGTCACAGGTGCAGGACATGCTCTCTCCTCTTCCACCCCTGCCCCAGAGTAACCCCTAGACTCATTATAATTCCGTTGCATTGTGGTCATGGGCCCCCCCCCACCATGGGGGAAGACTGCCATGACAGTTTGGTACAAACCTTGTAGGCTCAAAACCTCCTTCTTCCTGACCTATGGGAGGAGTCCCTCAAATGATTGGAAGCAGTCTCCATTAGAGACCACCCCGGCCAGGACCCCAGAAAAGAAAAATCCCCTGTGGCCTCAAGGCGGTTGCCACCTCTGGGCCTGCTTCTTCTCCCATCTTGAGAGTGTGCTATCCTTAATAAACTGCTTTGTGCTCGCTACCTTCCTCCTGGCTGTCTTTTGTCAAGCGTGGATCCTCATGTAAATCTTCTCTTCTCTTGGGAAACCCGAGAACGGAGACCTCCATTCGCACAACCCAGACTCTCCCACCAGTGACACTCTCTGGGCCTCTCCTATAAGGACGCTGGTCTCATTCATGAGGGCTCTGAATCCCAGAGGCCCCATCTCCAAATGCCATCACACTGGGCATTAGGTTTTCAAGACAGGAATGGGGCCGGGGGAAGCACACAAACATTCAGTTCAGTCCATGGCAGTAAGAAACTCTCTTCTCCATGGCATCATCTCCTGATCTGTGGGCCTCACGATAGCTGAAGAGTGATAAAATCTGTATTTGAAAACAAAGGGAGAAGAGCACTCCTGATTCCAGGAGCACTAACGTCAAAGAACCTGGTGAGCTCCAGAAACTACCAAGGCCAGTGTGGCTGGAGCAGGAACACAAGGTCTTGTGGGCCTGTCCCTGGTGCACTGGCAAGGGCCAGAGGCAGATGGGACCAGGAAGGGCCTGATGCCCTTTTCTTATATTTCCTCATTAACTGTACCACACAGTGCTACTCCCCAGTCACCTTGCGACTTCGTGCTTTCCAGAACCCCTTCACCGGGCCTATCCTAACCCATTCCTTGGAATCACACCCTGTTATGAATCTTCCTCCTCCTTCCCTGAAGCCACTGCCCCCCTTTCCTCCCCATAAAAGCTCTGTGATCTTTGCCCGACCACTTGATCCCTGATTTTTAGGGTAAATTCATCCAGCCTAATTTATTGTTGGGTACGAGTGGGTTACTGGGAGCTCCCTGGTCTAGAAGACACATTCATCCATTTATTCAAAGAGTGGGTAACATACCTATTGAACGCGTGTTACGGGAGAGCTGTATTGCACAACTACAAGGCACCAGAAGACATTCCAGGAAAAAGAAAACCAACAGTTGAATTCGAAGGAGCGACTGGAAGGGAGAATGGTAACCACACTACAAGACGCTGTTGGAGCAGACACTTGGGAGGAAGATGGGAGTCAGGGAGCAGCTGAGGGTCTGCCCTGCTTGCGTCCTGGTCGCTCTGGAATTCCGACCAGCCCAGGTTGATCCTCTGGTTTTTATGCACCTTCATATCTCTACTGGTCTCCTTTGTTTAAAAAACAAAACCAAGTTCCTTAGGCTTTTGAGTTTGCTCCCAGACAGCTTAGACCAGAGGGTGACTATTTGGCTCACATATCATTGGGTCTTCTGGCTTTTCACCTTGTTCAGATCACAAACAGCCTCTTGGCCTTGCCCAGAGATTTGGATTTTGTATTGGCATAAGTCAATAGAGGGCCATAGAGACGTCTAAATCCCAGGAGTGGTTTTAAAAAGGTTATCTTGGCAGCAGCATGGAGAGTGTCTGGAGGAGAGAAATTGTCCTTTGTTACAGGGGAATGAGAAGGCCCCACAGAACGCAGGTGTGGCGTGGATGAAGAGGAGGTGACCAGACAATTGGGAGGTGAGTTTGGGTGCCATCACGAATCGCGGCGGCATTCGTCAAAGAGAAGAAACATTAGGAGAATATTTAGAAAAGAGGGCAACGCGTTGGATGTGGGAGAGATCAACCCTGAAGTGCCCGAGGGACATTTGACAGGAGATTTGATAGGTATGGAGAGTTGGGGGCCCGGAGCTCCATGGGCAGGTTCCAAGCCACACACTGCGGTGTGAAAATTGTAAGGGAAGAGATGGCAGGGTAGAGCCATGAGAACAGACAAGCAATACTGAGACACAGAGACTTCGGGGAAGGATCCGCTTGCAGGTGGAAGGAAACGAGGATCCCTATGGCCTGGGCACTGGAAGAGGGGATGTCTTCTGCAAGAGTCAAACGGCAACAAACATAATCGACGACTCCGCACTGAATCGAACCACCGGGCACTGGGAAACGTGGGTGGCGCCATTTGAGAGAAATGCTAAGGCGAGGTGTCATGGGCTGGCCGGCCGCTGAGAGTGAGCAAGAGACCACCGACAGCCTGCTGATGGGTTCACTTTTCCAAGTGGGAGGTGCCGGTAGGGGTGACTACGGGGAGGGTGGAAAGAGGCCCCTTCAATGGTTAAGGATCACCTGATGGCCAAGCAGGGAGTTTGATTATTTTTCCGTTAAGGAAAGGCAGCCTTTCCTCTTCATGCTACGTATGGATGGGGTACTTATGAACCGGCAGGAAAGGGAGAAGTGGGTTGGTTCCTAGATGGAGGTGGCTGAGGGAGAGGGTCCAGGGTGGAGACCTTGAGGCACGGGAGTGGGGCTGGCTGGCTTGGGGAGCACGGGGACAGGAGAATGCCGCTTCCAGATGGGCTCCATTTCCCCTGTGGAGTAAGAGGCACCTGCAGGGGCGCCTGGGTGGCTCAGTCAGTCAAGCGTCCGACTTCAGCTCAGGTCATGATCTCGCGGGGCGTGGGTTCGAGCCCCGCGTCAGGCTCTGTGCTGACGGCTCGGAGCCTGGAGCCTGCTTCCGATTCTGTGTCCCCCTCTCTCTCTGCCCCTCCCCTGCTTGCACTCTGTCTCTGTCTCTCTCTCAAAAATAAATAAACATTTAAAAAAAAAAAAAGAGGCAATGTCGTTCTACGAAGAAGGCACAGGGAGGTTTGAAGAAAACGATGGGGGCTGGAAATACTCACTGACAGGAAGGTGTGAGTGCAATGGTTGTGACAAGGAGACCAGGGCCCTCAGAACCCGGTGAGGTGTTCACTGCACCCCGCCTGGGAGCCCAGTGAGGGCCGTAAGGACAGAGACCACATGGGGACAAATGGAGAAGGCCACTGAGACTGGACCACACATCACGGAGGGGGTGGAAAGAGAAAACCGGAATCAAAGCCCGGGGGAAGACCAGAGTTGAAAACTTCCCCTCCGATTCATTTCCACAAAAGGCTTGGACGATATAACCCCCACCCCCGGCGGGGCCCCCCCCCCCCCATCTTCAGGTGAGTGTAATTTTGTTTTAATTACAGCTTTGTCACAATGCCCTGAAATTGGGGGATTAATGGTTTGCGTTTCAGCGTCCTCGAAGACTCAAGATTCACCTGTTTCCTGTAAGGTGTCACTCCTTTGTAGATTTCCTCTTTGGAGACGGGAAGATCGATGCTGCTTTACAGATGTTGAGGGTCCTGGAGTTGAAAAAGTCAACATGGAATTTTGGGACATCAGGGTGAGGGGACAGATTCCCAGGGACCCCCACCCTCTGACCCTCATCTAGCCCACACGCACCTGCAGCATTGTTTAGGTCTGACCTCAGACGGGCAGCTAGAAATTGTGCCTGGGGGGTTGTCAGGAAGGGGAAAGCCAGTGTTGTTACGGTTGCATGAACGGAATGCTTAATTTGCACACACCCGCCCTGCCCTCCTTTGAGAGGCCGATGTCCCCATCCCTCTATCACCCACCTTCCAGATGAGGACTACAGCGCGAATCCCAACATCTTCAGTTTGAAAGTGAGTAAACAGATACCCAGAAAGACAAGGTGACTTCCCAAGGTCATAAGTCCACCCACCAATAAGGGAGGTGCAACAGAATCCCGACCTCCTGATCTCGACCACTGCACTGATTCAACCGACAGTGGCCACCTCTCTTTTGCTTCCACCCAGTAGTATACGTGGGGGATAAGGAAACAAAGAGGACGAGTTTCCATCTTGCTTCCAAACTGAGAGCCAGTGAGCCAGTTTAAGCCTCTCTGCCCGCCCGTTCGCGGCAGGTGCCTCTTACTAGCCGATCTGGGCTGACGGGGCTATTCAAAAGTACCTTGGGTTTTGCCCTTGTGCAGCCCTCTGTCCAGACTGACACGTTTTATTCCCTGGAATCGTCTCGATCTTAAGAAGCTTCAAAAAGTCAAAGGCTTTGGGGAGATGGAACTAGGGTTTCCACCGGGAGAAGGAGCCGGGGCGGGGGCGCGGTCACAGACTCTTGTCAGGCTCAAGGCAGCCACGTGATCTGTAATCTGGCCGCCTGAACTGGCACAGCTCTGGAACTTCTCCTGGGTTCCCTCCAGGAGCTCTCAGAAGCGCCCCCGAGCTGGGCGCTCTGCCGTTCACATGCCTCTTAATCTGCTCCCCACATAGGGCTGTTAGGGAGGTGAACGTCCGCCACAGCACAAGGAAAGATTTATTCATTCTCCTTGGGTCTGTCTTCAAGGGCAGCGGCTCCGCACCCACTGAATCAAAGCCGCACACTCATTCGGGCTCCTTGATCGGGCCACAACCTGCCTGTTGGCTCTTCCACTCTCTCCCCTCCTCTCTCGGCCGCTCTGTCTCTTTCTTTTGGATGGTTTCAGAGCTGGCTCGGAAGGTTTAAGTATGCACTGCACATTTCTTGCCTTGAGGCACTTGCTCCTCTGCCTGATACAGATCAAACACACAATAGACATTTGTTGAGCAAATAATTTTTTAAATGAGTGAATGAATACTGTGATTTTTGTCTGCCCAGAAGAGAGCCTCCCTTGGCCTCATGGATTTAAAACCCTCATGCTCCTCAGACTTTACCTACTTTTCAGAACTAATCCAACACCCGTTGTCCAAACTTCCTGGTTGAACCCTTTTGGTTTTGTTAAGAAAAATATTTTTTTAATATTTATGACTCTTGAGAGAGAGAGAGAGAGAGAGAGAGACAGAGTGAGAGCAGGGGAGGGGCAGAGAGAGAGAGAGAGAGACACAGAAACGGAGGCAGGCGCCAGGCTCTGAGCTGTTAGCACAGAGCCCGGTGCGGGTCTCGAACTCACGGACCGCGAGATCGTGACCTAAGCCGAAGTAGGATGCTTAACCGAGCCACCCAGGTACCCCCTGGTTGACTCTTTTCAAGGCGGCTAGGCATGCTGGGTATTATGTCCTTGGGTGCCATTGCGTTCCCTGTTCTCTGCCATCGCAAGGTTCCAATACACGTTGTTGATTATTCAACTGCTTCCTATGCCTGTTTACTATATAAGCAGTGTCATTTATTAAAAATATCTAACATCGCTGTAGTGCTTTAGAGCTTGTCACGCTCTCGGACATCCGTTCATTCCCCCAGGCAGTGCCTAGAACAAGATGGGTAGGGATTGGGTCCCCATTGGCCAGATAAGAAAACCGAGGATCCTGCAGGGAGTTGTAGAGATTGAGACAGATCTTCCAGAGGCAAAATTCACTCCCCCTTCCACTGGCCCCACAGGCTGTTACGAACAGATGGTCGTCCTAGCCCATTCTTGATGTCCTTGCTTGTCCTTGAATTTTCGCTGGTTTTCCTGGTCTGCCTGGGCCAGGGGTTCTGGTTCAGTAGGCGGGCGCCTCATTATTCCCCAATAACCAGGTGTTAAAAAGAAAACCACGGGCCCAAAATGGAGTCACTGAAGACAAGTTTCAACTTCCCCCAGAAATGTAATTCTAACTGGTCAGGAATTTTCTGACCAGGGAAAGTGACCTTGCCTGAAATAAGCCTTTTGTTTGTTTTGCTGGTAAACAATCCTTTCTTTTCTTTTGCTGATAACTCCTTCGCCCATCCTCCTTCCTATAGAAACCTTCCATTTGGTACAACTCCACAGAGCTCCTCTCTATTAGCTAGATGGGATGCTGCCAGATTCATGAATCGATTAATAAAGACAATTAGATCGTCACATTTTTTTCAGTTGACTTTGTTTTTTAAAACAGGGAATCCACAACACATTCTTGATCAGCCCCCTAAATTAATTCTACCTTCCCTCTTCTCCAAGAGTTTGTTCCCAGCAAGTGGTAATTATTAGACACTTTGAAACTGCTGATTATTCAGGTAAATATATTTTTTCCTTGTTTGTACATTATGCAAAGGGTAGAAATCCTGGATTTCCATATTGTGTTGGTTGCTTTGCCTGATTAAGTTTTTAATTAGATTAACGTTTACCCTAGTCAGATGAAATGCAGAAATAAATTGGCTGATGCATGAATACTTAGGATGATCAGGCTTGAGGACAGCCAGGGTGGAGAACAGGAGGAATAAAAGAACACAAAAATGGGGTTCATTTATATTGACTTCAAGTGAGCCACTCAAAAAAGGGGCTCCCAATCATTTTTCTCTAGAACCATCCTGGGTCACAGGTAGAGCCCCAGACTCTGGGTGCCCAAAGAACTCTTTTTTTTGGACATGTCCTTCAGGTTGAAGGTTTGGTACATTTGTTTATTATTATTATTATTATTATTATTATTTTAATGTTTATTTATTTCTCGAGAGAGAGAGAGAGAGAGAGAGAGAGAGAGAGGGGGGGGAGGGCAGAAAGAGAGGACATACAAAATCCAAAGCAGGCTTCAGGTTCTGAGCTGTCAGCACAGAGCCTGATGCAGGGCTCGAACTCACAAACTGCGAGTTTATGTCTTGAGCTGAAGTTGGGATGTTTAACCCACTGAGCCACCTAGGTGCCCCTGAAGGTTTGGTACATTTATTTATTTATTTATTTTTTTAGTTTATTTATTTGTTTTTGAGAGAGAGACAGAGAGAGTGAGCGAGGGAGGGGCAGAGAGAGAGAGAGAGAGAGAGGGAGAGAGAGAATCCCAAGCAGGCTCTGCCAGCTCCCAACGCAGGGCTAGCAGGGCTCGAACCCACAAACGGTGAGATCACGACTTGAGCTGAAACCAAGAGTCAGAAGCTTAACTGTCAGAGCCACCGAGGGGCCCTGGTACATTTAAACGCAAATGTCCGTGGGGGCAGCTCACACCTTAAGGTATTATTGGCAATCTTGGTTTTTCTTTGAGAGTACCCGGTGGGGGGTGGGACAGAGGCCCAGAACAACCTTAGTTTTGCATATCAGTCCAGTTAGACGCCAATTCTCAGCGGTACCCAGCTTGCACCCTAGAAAGATTAAGAACCAGACACCGATTAAGTTTAATATTTTTTCGGGTCAAGCTTCTCCTTCATGTGTTCATTTTATGCCTAGGGAGGCAGTGAGGGCGGGGCAAGTTGGGGGGGTGGGGGACAATGTCATCCTGTGGTTACTTCTCTTCCAAAAGCAATTTAAAGAAGGGCTTGGCTTTCTCAATTTGCATTTACCCAATGGCTTCCTGGAGCTTTATGTTTGCAAGCCTCAGCGTGCTGGATCTTTCTCTGGACAAAGCCTACTTCTCTAGATTTCATGTGTTCTATTTAACTGTCTGCCCCCTGTGATTTCAAAGCCTGCCCCCCGCAGCTCCGCCCCAGACGCTGAGATGGGGAGCAGGGAAAAAGACCCTAGTTCAGCCCTGTTCTTGGATGTCTGATTATCCTGTGAGCAAACCAACTGAATGGAAGAAGAATCCCCTGGGAACTCTCAGGTGCTTCCCTAGGAGGGTCTGGAAACCTCGGGCCTCAAGTTTCAGAGGCTCACATCCAGCAGGGGATTTATCTTTTTCCACACACGTGGCTACCACTGTTGCCTCTCCACCTGACACCACAGTAATTTAAGGAAATCTGTGGCATGTCGAGCAACAGAAGACACAGAACCAGTCCTCCAAAGGCCGCCTCAAGGCTGAGCCCCACTCCCACCCCGTCCACTTAGCCGCTGTCCCGCCTTTTATTCGCAGATGCAAAGCACCACCCAGGATGAACGGCCTTCCATCCCGCTCCGGTATTTTCCGTCACTTCCCTGTTTGTTAGCTCCTTGTTCTGCGTCTTAGTTCCCCCAGTGTGATGGCAACCAGCCTGATGACGTCACTCACAGGTCTCCATGTGTTGTCGTGTCCCTCCGACAGCCCCTTCCCCTAGACGGCGCACGCTTTTATATTGCACTGGGTCGCCAGTAATCCAGGAAACCCTAAAACGAACCCCAGGGAAGCCTTTGAGCTGCTAAGGTCTCTCATGAGCCAGATCTTTTTTTCCCCCACCAGTTTTATTGGGATGTAATTGACATAAAACAGGGAGTCAGTCCAAGGTGTACAACAGAACGATTTGCTATATGTATGTCCTGTGAGATGATCACGACACGTTTAGGTAACGTCTACGTATAATTAGTTTTTCTTGCGTTGTAATTATTTTTTCCGGTGATGCTGAGAACTCGTCAGGTCTACTCTCTTCGCAACTTTCAAATATGCCAATACAGGATCGTTAACTCTACCCTCCGTGCTGTAACTTACACCTCTATGACTTAGTTATCTTGCCCTGGATGTTTACATCCTTTGCTCGCCTAACAGATGCCCACTCTGCCTCTGCATCAGGCCATTCTCTGTATCTATGATTTTTTGTTTTGTTTTGTTTTGAGATTCCACATATAAGGGATATGATGCAGTATTTGTCTTTCTCTGACTTATTTCACTACATATACCCGCACATTAGGTTGTTTTCATGTTTTGGTTAATTACCTAATTCGTTGGTTGCCTAACGCTGCCGTGAACACAGTGGTGCAGATATCTTTTCAAGACAGTGATTTCCTTTCCTTCATTTAAATACCCAGACGTGGAGGGGCACCTGGATGGCTCAGTCGGCTAAGCATCCGACTCTTGATCTAGGCTCAGGTCTAGATCTCACGGTGGGCGAGCTGAAGCCCCGCATCGGGCTCTGTGCTGACAGTGCGGAGCCTGCGTGGGATTTTCTCCCTCTCCCTCTCTCTCTGCCCCTCTCCTGCTCATGCTGGGTCTCTCTCCCTCTCAAAATAAATAAATAGACTTTAAAAACAAATAAATAAGTTCCCAGAAGTGGAATTATTGGATCACACAGTAGTTCTATTTTTAATCTTTGGAGACGCTTCTCTACTATTTTCCATCGTGGCGGCCCTGGTTTGCATTCCCACCAACCATGCACGAAGGCTCCCTTTTCTCCACGTTCTGGCCAACGTGAAGACAACATTCTTGTCTTGTGAACGGCAGTCATTCTGACAACTGTGAGGTGCTATCTCACTGAGGTTTTGGTTTGCATTTCCCTAACGATCAGTGATGTCGAGCACCTTTTCATGTATCTATACGCGTTCGTTGGAAAGGTGTCCATTCAGTTCCTCTGCCCATTTTTTAATCAGATTGGTTTTTTGCTATTGAGTTGTAGGAATTCTTTACATTTGGGGAGTATTACCCCCTTGCCAGATAGATGACTTGCAGAAACATTCTCCCACTCTGTACCATCACTCTTTCATTTTGTTGGTGGTTTCTTCCGTTGTACAGAAGCTTCTTAGTTTGGTGTAGTCCCATTTGTTTGTTTTTTCTTTTGTTGACTTGACTTTTGCTATAAAATTCAAAACAACAACAAAAAATCACTACTAAGACCGGTGTCAAGGAGTTTACCCTCTATGTTTTCTCTGAGGAGTTTTATGGTTTTAGGTGTTAGGTTCTAGTCTTTAATCCATTTTGAGTTGATTTTTGTGGATGGCGTGAGACAGGGGTCGAGTTTCATCTTTTATGGGTGGCTGTCCAGTTTTCCCAACGTCCTTTATTGAAGACACTGTCCCTTTCCCATTAAATATTCTTGGCTCCTTCGACATAAAGTAATTGACCACATATGTGTGGGCCTGGTTCTATGCTCCCAATTCTGTTCCATTCATCTATGTGTCTGCTTTTATGACAATGCGTATTGTTTCATTACCATAGGTTGGTAATATAGTTTGAAATCCGGAAATATGATACTTCCAATTTTATTCTTCTTTCTCCAGGTTTCTTTGGCTGTTCAGTCTTTTGTGGTTCCATACACATTTTGGAATGGTTTTTCTTCTATTTCTGGGAAATATGCCATTGGAATTTTAATAGGGAGTGCATTTACTCTGTAGGTGGCTTTCTATAGTAGTACATTTTAACAATATTAATTCTTCCAGTCCATTAACACAGAATATCTTTCCATTTATTTGTATCTTCTTCAATTTCTTTCATCAACATCTGATAGTTTTCAGCATACCTCTCTTTCACTTCTCCGATTAAATTTCACCCTAGGGATTTTATTCTTTTTGATGCAATCACAAAGGGGGAGAGGGGCAGAAGGAGAGAGAGAACCTTAAGCAGGCACAAGTTAGGGAAGGTTTGGAACGAACTTTTCTGTAAACGTTTGGGAGAATTTCACCACTGAAGCCATCTGGCCACGGACTTTTGTGTGTTGGGAATTCCTTTGATCACTGATTCAATCTCCTTACAATAACTGGTCCGCTCAGATTTTCAATTTTCACGATTTGATCTTGGTGGGTTGTATTTTTCTAACACGATCTTATTTCTGATTACTCTCTTATCCAGTCTCTGTTGGCTACTGGGCTCCTCCTGGTCTCCTAACACTCTCCCGGGCTTATATTCCCCTCTGACCTTGAAGATCGCCTCAGAACTCTGGTTCTTACTTAACTGATTGATGTTGGCACGAAAACCGAAAGCTGTTCTTCCTTGGCATAGCCCCTTTAATGGCAGAAGGGCTCGTCGCTAGTCCAGAGAAGCGGATTTTGGTACCGGGTGATACAATACAATAATTTGGGCAGAGAAGGAGGGTAACGGTACAGATTAACGTTCGTTCATGATACATTAAGAACGTAGGTTGCAATTCCTGGGGTAACCACTGAAAGCATAGAAACATCCTGCATAACTCCCCCGCCATGAGGGGGCAGCTGGAAAATCCTGAGAGCTGGAGACGGAGCTCCAACTGGGCAGGAGCTCGAACGTGAGAGGTCAGAGCACCAGCAGGTAAACGAGCCCGTGGGATGGGTGGCCATGTTGCTCTTTCCGATGGGAGCAAAAGTTCTAGGGGAACAAAATGTACTGGACAACTGCAGCTTGTCTCATACCGGCTTATATTTGATCACCTTTTTATACACAGCACGACAAGCCGAACAATACTATTGCTGTAGCCCCAGGACGCCCTCAGCAGGGGAAGGGTTCACGGTCGGCATCAGCGGGGGCCTGTGCTCTCAGAAACAGTTTGACTGGGGCGCCTGGGTGGCTCAGCTTGTTAAACATCCCGCTGCAGCTCAGGTCACGATCTCACAGTTCATGAGTTGGAGCCCCGCATGGGGCTCTCTGCGGTCAGCACAGAGCCCACTTGGGATCCTCCGTTCCCCTCTCTCTCTGCCCCTCTCCTGCTCGCCCTCTCCCTCAAAAACAAATGCACATGAAGAGAAATAAGCAGTTTGGCTTCTGGAGACATTCTGAAGAGTCATCTGCCAAAGGCTATTTTCTTTCTTACGTCTTAAGACTTACTTACTTACGCCTTCACTTTTTGACCCAGAGATTAGAGTTCAATAATTACCACGCCTACTCTGAATCCCATTAACAACACCACCACCACCACCAAGAGTAATTCTAGGAAATAATTCCTGACGATAACAAATAATAGCCAGAGAGAGCCCGCACAGCTCAGACAAATGTCTAGTGACTAATCATGATTCCTGAGGGCCTCCAGTCACTCAACTAGCACCTACTCAGGGCTTATCGTGTAAAATTACATTAACAAGCATTTACTGAGCACTCGCTATGCCTCAGACATGATTCCAAGCATATTACACATATATACGCATTTGATCCCGCTGCCAACCCCCCAAAGTAGGTCCTATTGTCATGTCCATTTCACAGAGGAAAAAAAACCTGAGGCATGGAGAAGTTCAATAATGCACGAGGTAGTAAAGGGCAAACTTGGGAATTAAACGCAGACTGTCTGGCTCAATTTCATACTGTTCTCCATGCTACGTATGTGACGGTTCCCAGAACCGTCTCTGGGAATGTCTCAGCAAGCTTTTTGTGAAGTAAGAAAGTAAGCAAGCACATGCACAACTCTGACAGCGGACAGACGGGATGAAAAATATAAAAGAGTCACGGGGGGGTAAGAAAAAGGGAGGGATTGTGCAACAATAAGAAAGAGAGTATGGGGCGCCTGGGTGGCGCAGTTGGTTAAGCATCCGACTTCAGCCAGGTCACGATCTCTCGGTCCGTGAGTTCGAGCCCCGCGTCAGGCTCTGGGCTGATGGCTCGGAGCCTGGAGCCTGTTTCCGATTCTGTGTCTCCCTCTCTCTCTGCCCCTCCCCCGTTCATGCTCTGTCTCTCTCTGTCCCAAAAATAAATAAACGTTGAAAAAAAAATTTTTTAAAAAATAAAAAAAATTAAAAAAAGAAAGAGAGTAGCTTTGTAAAGATAAGGAGTATTCAGTTCTACCAGCCTCATCAATAAATACTAGCCATAAAGTTTAGTCTAAGAAGAGATGAGACAGGCATGCCAGGGGCAGAAAACAGTGTGAGCAAAGGCATGGATCAAGGAATCAGTTTATGTTTGGGAAATGGCCAGCAAGGCTAGTTTTCCTGGAATGGAATAGTAGGAACACCATTTTGCACAATGAAGGAAACCATCGACAAAGCAGGCGACCTACTGAATGGGAGAAGGTATTTGCACATAATATATCCAGTAAGGGGTTAATATCCAACGTATATAAAGAACTTCTACAACTCAACAGCAAAACAAACAAACAAACAAACAAAAAAACACAACCAAATGATCCAATTACAAAAAGGACAGAGGACCTGGATAGGTATTTTTCCAAAGAAGACATCCAGATGGCCAACAGACACCTGAAAAGATGCCCAACATCGCTCATCATTAGGGCAATGCAAATCAAAACCGCAATGACATACCCTTGTACACCTGTTCGAATGGCGAAAATCAAGAGGACAAGAAATAACAAGTGTTGGTGAGGATGCGGAGAGACTGCTGGTGGGAATGGTGCAACCACTGTGGAAAACAGTGTGGAGTTTCCTCAAAAAATTAAAAATGGAAATGCCATATGATCCAATAATTCCATTTTGGGTATGTACCCAAAGAAGGTGAAAACACGGGTTCGAAAAGATACGTGCACCCCTATGCTTATTGCAGCATTGTTCACAACGGCCAGGCGTCGGAAGCAACACAAGCGCTCGCGGGACTGCAAGCCTGTATCTCCCACTCCCCTTCCGCCATTTTGCCCATCCCTCCACCTCCTGCCCCCATGGCAACCGGCAGTCTGACTGAGAAATACGAGTACCAAATGGCTTCACTCATCTGTGGAATTAAACGAATGAATAAGCAAACAAACAAAAAGCAGAATCAGACCTGGAAACACAGAGAACAAACTGACGGTGGCCATGGGCGAAGGGAGTGGGGGCTTGGCCAAAATGGGTGAAGAGGAAAGGGAGACACAGGCTTCCCATTATGGAATGAATAAGTCACGGGGAAAAAAGGCCCAGCATAAGGAATATTGTCGATGACATTGTCATAGCCTTGTATGGTGACAGATGGGAACTATCCTTGTGCTGAGCACGGCATAATGTATGAACTTGTCAAATCACTTTGTTGTACACCCGAGACCAATGTAACATTGTGTGTCAACTACACTCAAATAAGAAACGAGTTTTTTAAATAACAATTAAAAAAAAATCTTCCCCCATATGTTGAAAAAAATGCCTTTAAGAACTTTATGCCCACTTACACCTTCAGCAGTAGAATAAACGATGCCTGTCCTGCTGCCCCGTCACCGGCACTGAGTGTTACAGCGGTTTGAACGATTTCTTGCGTTAATTTGTAAAGAAAAAAATGTAATATATTGCCTAATTTGCATTTCTCGAGCTTACCCGGGAGGTTGAACATTTTTCACCTGTTTAAAATAAAACAGTAAGGGGGCGCCTGGGTGGCGCAGTCGGTTGAGCGTCTGACTTCAGCCAGGTCACGATCTCGCAGTCCGTGAGTTCGAGCCCCGCGTCGGGCTCTGGGCTGATGGCTCGGAGCCTGGAGCCTGTTTCCGATTCTGTGTCTCCCTCTCTCTCTGCCCCTCCCCCGTTCATGCTCTGTCTCTCTCTGTCCCAAAAATAAATAAACGTTGAAAAAAAAATTAAAAAAAAAAAAACAGTAAGAACCACGACGATGATGACGGTGATGGTAATGATAATAAAAGTAATTAATATTCCAATGCTCCAGGCATAAGTCTGCACACTTTGTGTATAGTCACTAATTTAATCTTTAACACACCCCTATGGGGTGGCTACTGTTATTACCCACATCTTAGAGATGAGGACACAAATACAGACAGAGATGGTAACTCGCGTGAGGTCACAAGGCTAGATGTCAGCCCAGGGTTCGAATCCTGGCAGACTGGCTC
Organism: Herpailurus yagouaroundi; assembly: GCF_014898765.1. NCBI lineage: Eukaryota > Metazoa > Chordata > Mammalia > Carnivora > Felidae > Herpailurus > Herpailurus yagouaroundi. The sequence continues at coordinate 9,179,898 of NW_024412747.1, read as the reverse complement.
CCGCACATATGACAGGTTCCTCTCTCCCTTGGAGGTTAGGTGAGCATTAGTGACAGTCACCGAGGAAAAGAATACAGGCTTTGCAGATCTGGATTCAAATACCCATTAATTAGGGACATGACCTTGGGCAAGGTATCAGACTTCTCTCAATATCAATTTCCATACCATAAAATGATATCTGCCTCCGACCACTTGTGAGGATTAGAGATAATGTGTGTAAAGTGCCTGGTACATAACTAGAGAAAGGGTCTTGGAACGCCAGGTTAAGGAATAAACAGCTAATTCAGTACGTGCCCTTGAAGGCCTTCCGCAAGAGGCAGGGTTACAGCTGAGCTCTAAGAAGACTCATTTGGAAGAGTGTATTAGAGGCACAGGCTCTTAATTGGAATGTTCCAGACCTTAAGGGAATTTCAGACTCCTAGGTTCATCTCGTCAAAAATTGTAGGCATATCATACATGTGTATGAAAGATCACTATGCAAGGACATGATATTTATAAGCAAATAGAAACCACTGAAACTTTTTTTTAAAAATATAAGATCTAGTTACAGAAATGATACAAGGCACATGATGGAATGCTACCATAGATATTAAAAACACTATTTTGGAAGAGTATATGAAGACTAAGTCCACTAAATGTGAATTATTAAAAGGAGAAGGTTATAAAACAGTAGATATAGCACGACCACATAAATCCTTGCAAATCAGTTGTACATGTCCATAAAAAACTGGAAAGCTATAAAACAATGTTAACTGTAGTCCTTTACCGGTGGAATTATGAGTAATTTTAGCTTTCTTCTTTGTATTTTCTCCATTTCCCCAAATTTCAGAGGGAACATTTATTACTTTTTATGTTTTAAGAAGTGTTTACATAGTTTTTGTATATTTTTAAAACCTTGGATATATAGCTTTAATTAGAAAAAATTTTTTAAGTTTATTTAGAGAGCGAGAGAGAGAGCTCGTGCGTGTGCATGTGTGAGTAGGGGAGAGGCAGAGAGAGAGGGAGAGAGAGAATCCCAAGAAAGCTCCTTGCTATCAGCGCGGAGCCCGACTTGGGGCTCAATCCCACTAACTGTGAGATCATGACCTGAGCTGAAATCAAGAGTCAGGTGCTTAACTGACTGAGCCACCCCAGGAGCCCCAAGAAATGTTTACTACTAATAATAAGCCCATAAGAAGGAAACCGATTCCGAAGCATCTGTCTGGCCAATATGGCAGGTTACCAGATGCTTTGTTTTGTTTTTGTTTTTATTGATTTTTTTTTTTAAGATTTTATTTTATTTAAGCAATCTCAACCCCCAACACGGGGCTTGAACTTACAACCCCCAAGATCAAGAGTTGCACGTTCTACCAACTGAGCCAGGGAGGCACCCCTGTTTTTACCCTGTTACGGGCTATGTGTTTTGGGGTTCAGGGCAAAGGCTCATGATTTGAAATGACTCAAAAGAAGTCCGGCCACGTGCATATACCGAAATCTTTTTTCTTTGCCTACCTTTTTGAGAACCGGGGCTTTAATCCCAGTGAGTCAGGGAGGTGACGGGCATCCGAAATCGGCACACTGGTGGGAAGATTTCCACGTGGTCATGGCACAAGGTTACAGAAGAGGCGTTAGTTCTGCGGCCTTGGTAATGGGGAAGGATGTAGGCTTCGTCTTACTGCTGACTTTCCGTTCCAGAAAAATCTTAGCGTCATGGCAGAAAAAACATTAAATTATTAAAGTCTGGGCTTAAGAAGCTGAGGAGAGGTGCTTTATGAACACCACTGTGTTAAATCCATTTCCCTGTGGACTGGTGATTTTATTTTCCGAAATTCACGGTGACATGCTCCTTTGACTCATGGAGGGTGGCAGGCACATTGCTTTATGAGGTAGTCTCCTGGTTGAAAAAAATGCCCTGGAACCAAAAGGAGAAGAAACAGCAAAAGGGGAGTTCTCCCGTCTGGAAAAGAGTCCCAGTGGGCAGCTCATCTCACAGTTAGCTATGCAGGTGAGCTGAGGACTCAGCCTAAGAAAGAATAGAATTGTCGTGATGAATTACATTGTGCGTATGGGGGGAGGGGGCAGGAGGAGTTGGGGGGGCTTCCGCCATCATTCAACGGCAGGTGGGGGTCTCATCTGTGTGGCTGAACTTCAGACTTCACGTAGCTCGAAGCCACGATTATAAACCTTTCCCTGGAGTTGCAACACTAACGTTCATTGGATTTTGCTCACAGATCTCTTCCAGTTGTGGGTTTACGGTGGGTTTAATTGAGGCGAACTTGAATCCATTTCGTCTCAGGCTTTCTTTATATCCCTTGACATGATTTAAGACACGCTGGATGCCAAGACTGAGTTGGTCTGGGTTGTTATGTTTGGAAACGATGAGCGGGGTCATGTGGGGATGAGATCAGTCATGCCCAGCATTTAGAGGAGAGCGGAGGACTGAAAACAGAAGCATCTCAGCGAAGACCAACCTCTGAGGGGCAGACGGAGAAGAAGCTTGGAAAGAAGACCGACATGGAGCAAGAGGTGAGAACAACCCAGGAGACAGGACGGTTACGAGAGCCAGCAGAGAAAACATCGGCAAGGAGGGAGTGATCAAAAACACGTAGCTGGCGAATGAAGGCAGAGGCAGCTAATGAACCCGGAGAAGTCTCCGTAGAAAGGTGGGGACAGAGCCGATGACTGTGTGGGCTGAGCCGTGGCAGGGAGCAAAGTAGAAACAAATGTCAAGTTACTTGCTCTGTGGATGTGTTTTTTATTTTATTTATTTTATTTTATTTTTTAACGTTTATTCATTTTATTTCATTTTATTTTTTTTAATGTTTATTTATTTTTGAGACAGAGAGAGACAGAGCATGAACAGGGGAGGGTCAGAGACAGAGGGAGACACAGAATCCGAAGCAGGCTCCAGGCTCCGAGCTGTCAGCACAGAGCCCCACACGGGGCTCGAACTCACGAACCGTGAGATCGTGACCTGGGCCGAAGTCGGCGCTTAACCGCCTGAGCCACCCAGGCGCCCCTGTGGATGTGTTTTTTAATCAGCTTTACTGAGGCGTAATGTTATAGCCAATAACACTCACCCATTTTACGCGCACATTTTGATGACTTCCAGCAAATATATATAGCAGTATAACTGCCATGCTATGGAACAATCTCATGATACCAGAAAATTCTCTTGTGTTCTTTTCAGTCAATCCTCTGCTTCCACTCCTGGCCCCTGGCAAACACGGATCGAACTACTACTTTCTGTCCCTATAGTGTCGCCTTTTTTTAGAATTTCATTTACATGAAATTACTCATTATGTCGTGTTCTGTTTCTGGTTTTCTCCACTTAGCGTAATGCTGTGAAGATACATCCATGTTACTGTGTGTCGGGGCAGTTTGCTCATTTTTCTTGCTGAATACCCTTCCCTAACATGCCAAACAATATATTACATTTCTAATATCCCGCAAGGTGTTGATCCATTCATCAGCCAATGGACATTTGGTTGTTACCAGTTTGGGACTATTATGAATAAAGCTTCCGGGAACATACGAGGCCACGTGGACCATATTTTCATTTCTCTTTTGCAAACACCTCGTTAAAAAAAAAAAAAAAAAAAGCTTTCTAGGCATAAGGTAAGTTTGCACTTAACTTTAGAAGAAATTGCTAAACTGTTCATTAAAGTGGCCATACCATTTTGCATTCCCACCAGCAATGGGTGAGAGTTCCCCCCCCAAAGTGGCAAATTTAGGCAAAGGTGCCACGCCTCTTTACCAAAAAACTTGATATTAGCAATCTCGTTAAATTTAACTGTCCTACTGGGTATGTGGTAGCGTATCATTGGGATAGCAATTTATATTGCCCTAATGACAAATAATGTTGAACATTTTTTCAGAGGCTTATTTACGTATCTAATTTGGCGAAGTGTCTATTCAAAATGTCATCTATTTTGGGGGGCGCCTGGGTGGCTCAGTAGGTTAAGCATCCAACTTCGGCTCAGGCCATCTCATGGTCCGTGAGTTCAAGCCCCACGTCAGGCTCTGTGCTTGAAGCTCAGAGCCTGGAGCCTGCTTTGGATTCTGTGCCCCCACCCCCCTTGGCCCCTCCCCCACTTATGCTCTGTCTTGCTCTGTCTCTCAAAAATAAATAAATGTTAAAAAAAATTTTTTTAATGTCATCTACTTTTTAATTAAGTTGACTTCTTTTTGAGTTGTAAAAGTTATTTATATATTCCGGATTCAAACTCTTTATCACCTATATGTTTTCAAATATCATTTCCCTGGCTGCAGCTTGCCTTTTCATTTTCTTATCAGCATTTTTCAAATAGCAAAATCTTTAATTTTGATGATGCCCAATATATTTACTCTTCCTTGTCGACGATTCTTGTGTCCTAAGAAATTTTTGCTCAACATGAGTCAAAAGTTTTCCTATTTTGTTCTGAGTTTCCTCTATAATTTTATTCTTAAGTCAGGTTTATTATCCAATTTGAATTAATATTGAACATGGTCTAAAATTCATATTTATGTATTTATTTATTTATGTTTTATATATAGAGAGAGAGCATGAGCAGAGGAGAGGGATAAAGGGAGAGAGAGAAAAAATCTTAAGCGAGCTCCACAAAGTATGGAGCCCGACACAGCGCTCAATCCCACAACCCTGGGATCATGACCTGAGCTGACATCAAGAGTCAGATGCTCAACCAACTGGGCCACCAGGCACCCCCTATTTTATATTTATATTTATATTTGCCCATGAAGTTACCCCTACTAGAACTCTTTATCTTTTCACGTGGATTCACATTACTGCTTGCCCTTTCACTTAGGCTGAAATATGCCCATCGGTATTTCTTGGAGAGCTTGTTGGCTAGAAAGCAATTCTCTTAGCTTTTGTTTATATAGGGATGTCATAATTTCTTCTTCATTTTTGAAAGATTGTTTTGCTGGATATAGGATTCTTTTTGTTGTTGTTGTTAACATTAATTTTTATTGAGAGACAGAGCATGAGCCTGGGAGGGCAGAAAGAGGAGGAGACACAGAATCCGAAGCAGGCTCCAGGCTCCGAGCCATCAGCACAGAGCCTGATGCAGAGCTCGAGCTCACAAACCGCGAGCTGAGCTGAAGTCGGACGCTTAACTGGCAGAGCCACCCAGGTGCCCCAGGATGTAGGATTCTTAATTCACATTCTTTTTCTTTCAGCTCTTTGAACGTTTATTTATTTTTGGGACAGAGAGAGACAGAGCATGAACGGGGGAGGGGCAGAGAGAGAGGGAGACACAGAATCGGGAACAGGCTCCAGGCTCCGAGCCGTCAGCCCAGAGCCCGACGCGGGGCTCGAACTCACGCGAGATCACGCGAGATCTCGCGAGATCGTGACCTGGCTGAAGTCGGACGCTCAACCGACTGCGCCACCATCTTTCAGCTCTTTGAATATGTCATCCCATCCTTCTGGCCTCCATGGTTTCTGATGAGAAGTTCACGGTTAATCTTCCTGAGGTTCAATAGAATTATTTCTTCCCACTTTCATGGCTCTCTCTTTGTCTTCAACTTTCAACAGTGTGATTACGATGTGTCTAGGTGTGGATCTCTTTGAATTTATCCCATTTGGACTTCACCGAGTTCTTGAGTATGCAGATTAATGTTTTGCATCAGATTTGGGAAGTTTTAAGCCATTATTTCTTCAAATATTCTTTCTGCTGATTTGTTTTCTCCTCTCTTTCTAGAAGTCTTATTATGCATATATTGATATGTTTGATGGTATCCCACAGTTCTCTGAGGCTCTGTTTTGTTTTCTTCATTTTTCTTTCTCTTGCTCAGGCGTTCTTTGAACATACTCAAACTACCTGACTTACAATCTCGTCTAGTAAATCCAATGTCTATAATCCATCAGAGATAGTTTTGCTGACTCCTTTTTTGCCCTGTCCATGTCCCAGACTTTTTTGTTTCTTTGCTTGTCTCATTCTTTTTCGTTAATGTAGTGGGGCAATTCTGGAAGTCAGAATCTACCCCTTTCTAGGGTCGACGGCTATCGCTGCTGTTATTTGTTTCGTGACTTTTCTGAACGAATTCTGTTGAGGCTGCAGTTTTTGTCATGTGGGGCGTCTGAAGTCTCTGCGTGAACAGCTTAATGGTCAGCTCATCAAAAAGTTCCTTAAACGCTTGGAACCAGTAAGTGTCCCAGTCTTTGCTGTGGGGCTTTGTGTATCTATGTCGAGGAATATAGTCGACCCGCAGCCAGGCAGCCTACATTTCTGCTCTGGCCTTCACTGATTGCTTGCCCCAAGGTCACACAGCCTCAAGGTCAGCCCGAGGTGAGAGTATAGAGCCTTCTCAGGTCGTTTCTGAGGATTCTCATAGGCCTGGGCATGCACCTAGCCCTACAGGTGCATGTGAACTTCTAAATTCCCGGGAACATCTCAGAGCTTTTCAAAGCTTCTTATAGACATCTCATTCCCCAGCTTTTACTTCTAAGCTTCTGGGTAACCTTTTGTTTTCCCCAAATGCTAATTCACTGCTTCAGACAGCTGCAAGGTTAAGCAATTACCCCTGGCTGTTTCTAACAAACACCCCTTGAGAAAAGGCTTTTCACACTTGGCAAGCTCCCAGTCAGATCAAATACAGAGAAACCTCGGGAGTGGTCTCTTTTTTAAAGAACCACCAAATGGGTCAAATGATGACAATTCTCTGGGTAAAAGGGGCTTCAACGAGTTCCAGCCTTGTTCTGCCCCCTCTAGCGGCTACCAGGCTGCTGGTTTTCTTGGGATGGCGAGCTGTTTGCTTTTCAAAGCTATTGCAGAGCTGGGGCAATGCGGATGGGAACAGGGCAAGTTACACCACCACAGAACTCAGTGTTCTTACTGATAGTCAGCTGTTTTTCTTCAATAGAGACTCCCCAGTTTGCTGCAAGCTTTTGGGCAATTTCCACAGATCAGAAAAAGTTGAACCCGACCCATTTTTTTCAGGGGTCTCATCGCCCTAAAGAAAGAGGGGCTTTTTAGAGGTCCTTAATCTGTCGTTCTTGCCGAAATCCTGTAGCCTTGACCTTCTACCTAAACACAAATGCCACACTCTCTCAAATCGTGTGTCCTTAGAGTAAATCTTAAAGTCAGGTAGTGTGAGTATTCCAACGTGGATCTTAGTTTTCAACATTATTTTGGCTTTTTCTAGGTCATTTGCGTTTACATGGAAATTTTCGGTATGGCTTTCCAGTGTTTACCCAATGAACTGCTGGGATCTTGATTGGAATTCTCTAAATCTATAAATCAATTTTGGGGAAAGCGACACTAAAAAATATTGAGGCTTCGTTCCGAACATGATAGATCACCCCATTTATTTAGGTCTTCTCTAATTTTTCTCAACACCAGTTTGTAATTTTCTTTCTTTTTTTTTTTTTAACATTTATTTATTTTTGAGACAGAGAGAGACAGAGCATGAATGGGGGAGGATCAGAGAGAGGGAGACACAGAATCTGAAAGAGGCTCCGGGCTCTGAGCTGTCAGCACAGGGGCCCCATGCGGGGCTCGAACTCACGGACCGCGAGATCGTGACCTGAGCCGAAGTCGGCGCTCAACCGACTGAGCCACTCAGGCGCCCCCAGTTTGTAATTTTCAATGTGCAGGCCTTGCCCCTATTTTGTGGACTATAACGCTAAATAGTTTTTGATGGAATTATAAATGATGTTATATTTTTAATGTCATTGTTCATTGCTGGTATACAGAAATACAGTTGACTTTGGAATCTTGATATTGCTCAACTCACCTAATAGTGTGACTACTAGTCACCTAATAGTGTGACTACCATATTGCTCAACTCACCTAATAGTGTGAGTTCATTAGCATTTGATACATGAACAATCATGTCACAACATCCGTGAATATAACCAGTTTTATTTTTTTGCGTTTGAATTCTGTGCATTTGGCTTCTTTTTCTAGACTCACTGGATCAGTGAACACATCCAGTACAAAGCGAAATGGAAAAAGCAAGAGCAGACATTTTTGTCTTGCTCTGGATCTAAGGGGTAGAGCATGTGTCTTTTATCACTGAGTATGATGTTGTTTCAGGGTGAGGAAATTCCCTTCCATTTCTAGTTTGCTGAGTTTTCTAAAACCGTACACGGATATTCAATTCTGCCAAAGACTGTTTCTGCCTCTGTTGCGATCATCACATGGTTTTTCTTTTTAAATGTTAACATGATGACTTACATTGATTTTTCACATGGTGAACCAAACTTGCGTTCCTGGTTTAAGCTATACTTGGTAATGACGTATTCTGGATTATGTTACTAGACTTCATTTACTAAACTTTTGCTAAGAATTGTTTCTATGTCCCCAAAGGATCTCAGTCTGCAATTTTCTTTCCTTGTGATGTCTTTGTATGGTTTTGATATCAGGACAACACTGGTCTCACAGAAAAAGTTGGAAAATGTTCTTTCTTCTTATTTTCTTGAAGAGCTGGTATAAAAGTCGTATTATTTTATTTATTTGTTTGTTTGTTTATTTATTTTAAAGACAGAGCGTGCACACGAGTTGGGGAGAGAGAGATCTTTTTTTGATGTTTACTTATTTTTGAGAGAGAGAAAGAGCGTGCGAGTGGGGCAGGGGCAGAGAGAGAGAGAGGGAGACACAGAAACCAAAGCAGGCTCCAGTCTCTGAGCTGTCAACATAGAACCAACGTGGCGCTCGAACCCACAAACCACGAGATCATGACCTGAGCTGAAGTCGGGCACTTAACCAACTGAGCCACCCAGGCGCCCCAGAGAGAGAATCGTAGGCAGGCTCCACGGTCAGCATGGAGCCTGACGCAGGACTCGATCCAATGACCCTGAGAGCATGACCTGAGCCAAAATCAGGAGCTGGATGCTCAACCAACAGAGCCACCCAGGTGTCCTGGTGTTATTCCTCTAAAACGTTTTATCGAATTCACCAGTGAAGCCTCCTGGGTCTGAGTTTTCTTTGTAAGAAGGTTTTTTTTATTTTTCTTTTTTTTAATACGCTTTCCATTTTAGGAAGGTTGTAGACTTACAGAGAAGCTATGATGATAGTTCAGACACCTTGCATATACTCCATTAAGATGTTTGCATTGATATGGCACTTTTGTCACAACTATTAGCTGACATTGGTTTTTGCCTTTGGGCTTTGTTGTTGTTGTTGTTGTTGTTTTTCTTTTTGTTTTTGTTTTGGTTCCAGAATCCCGTCTAAGGTACCACATGAGCTCTAGTCATCATGTCACCTTAGGATCCTCTGGGCTGTGACAGTTTCAGACTTTCCTTGTTTTTGGTGGCCTCGATGGTTTTGAGAAATACTGGTTAGGTATTTTGTAGAGTGTCTCTCAGTTGGAATTGGGTTTTTTTGTTTTTTTGTTTTTTAATGTTTTCTCCTGATTAGACGGTGGTGTTGAGTTTGGGGGAGGAAGACCACAGAGGTAAAGTACTATTCTTATCACATCATACTAAGGGTACATGCTAGTAACATAACTTATCACTATGGATACTAACTTTGACCACCTAACTGAGATAGTGCTTTACAGGTTTCTCTACCCTAAATTTTCTTTTTTTTTGTTCTTAGAGAATTTTCAAGTATAAATTTAATTTCATTAATAGGTATAGGGTTATCCATAACTTCTTCTTCTTTTTTCTTTTTTTAGTTTATTTCTTTTAAGAGAGAGAGAGAGAGTGCACAAGCAGGGGAGGGGCAGAGAAAGAGGGAGAGAGAGAATCCCAAGCAGACTTTGCACTGACAGTGTGGAGCCCAATGTGGGGCTTGAACTCACAAACCATGAGATCATGACTTGAGCGGAAATCAAGAGTTGGACGCTTAACCAACTGAGCCACCCAGGTGCCCCATAACTTATTTCTTCTCAAGTGAGGTTTGTTTTCTCAAGGTCTTTGCCCATTTTATTGAATTGGCATTTTATTGAATTGAGTTGAGTTGAGTTTCTTGATATAAATTATGCGTACTAGTCCATTATATCCTCTTAATGTTTGTAGAATCTGGAATAGTGCTCCTCTCTTGTACCTAATATTAGTAATTTGTGTCTTTTCTCATTTTATTCTTTATTTTTCTTTTCATCTCTTATCTTTTTTAATGCTTATTTATCAGTCTGGCTTGGGGAGAATTATAAATGTTATGGATCTTCTTACAGAATCAGCTTCCGGTCTCATTGTTCTCTATTATTATATTTTCTATTCTATTCATGTCTTTTTTGTCTTTACTATTTCCTTTTTTTTCCTGATTATCTTGGCCTTAATTTTCTCTTCATTTTATAGTTAACTCAGAAGGAACCCCAGTTCATTGGGTTTTGGAACTGTCCACGTATACCATATAAGCATAGAATGCTATAAATTTCCCTCCAAGCACTGCTTTAGCTGAAACCAAAAAAAATTTGATATACTTCCTTTTTTTGTTGTTCAAATATTTTGTAACTCCCCTGTGACTTCTTTGATGCTTGCAAAATTTCCCCTGTATCATTGGTTTTCAGCAGTTTGATTATGATGTTCCTTGGTGTCATTTTCCTTATATTTCTTTTGCTTGGATTTTGTTGAAATTCTTAAATAGGTGCTTTGTAGATTTCATCAAATTTGGAAACGTTTGGCCATTACTTCTTCAATTGTTTTTTTTCTCTCTCTTTCCCACTCCTTCTGAAACCCTAATTACATGTGTATCAGACTGCTAGATATTTTCTTACACACCACTGATATTCTTATTTCTTTTCTTTTTTTCTCTCTGCACTCAATTTTAAAGAGTTTCTATTGCTATGTCTTTACTTTCATTGGTATTTCCTCTTGCTGTATTTAATCTACTATTATAGTGTATATATATTTTTTATTTCAGACCTTGTATTTGCCATCCTTAGAAGTTCTATTCAGGCATTTTTATATTTTCCATTTCTTGCCTCATCATATTTACTTTTTCTGTACTTTATTGCACAGCGAATCATATTTATGATAACTATTAGTGTATTTTTCTGCTATTTCTATTACTTCTATCATTTCTGTACCTGTTTCTATCGACTTTTCCCCTAATCAGAGTTCATATTTTCTTGCTTTTGCAAGGAATTTTGATTGGATAGGGGACATTGTGAATTTTACATTTTGGGGGAGCTGGGGGGTTTTTATGTGGTCCTTTAAAAAGTGTTGGGCTTAGTTTGAAAAGGCCGTTAAGTCGCTTGGAGTCTCTCCTCCTTTCAAGGCTTGCTGTTCAGTGTTTTAGGACAAGTCTTCAGAAGTCTTTAGTTTAGGCTAATTTATCCCAATGACTAAGATAGTATCTTCCTGAGGGCTAAACCTGATGTCCTGTGCATTACAATGTCCCTTCACGCTGGCTGGTGGGAACACAAATTATTCCTACCCACATGTGAGCTCTAAGAATGTGGGGCCTTCCGTTTTACAGGGTTCTCCCCCCACCCCCACCAAGATCCCAGTAATTTCCTTTCCCACCTGGGCATATCAGTAGGTACCTAGAGACTTGATTGGTTACTTCTACAGATACCCAGACCTCGTTCTCTGTGAAGATCTTCCCCCTCCGCCCGCCCACCGTGTTACGTCTTGTGAATTCTAACCACCTTGCCCCATAATTCAAATTTCTTTCTTTTCAACTCAGTGTGATCATCAGAATGTTTGGGAACCCCATCCCTGCAAGACAGCCAGGAAAGTCTCTCCAGACACTAAGCCGGGTCACTTGTAGGACTTAACCATGTTTACTTCCCTTCTCTCAGCAATTCAGTCATGTACTGCCTGTGTCTGAAGAATTGCTTGTTATAATTCTTTCCAACTTTCTATGACACTTCGTTTAAGGTAGGGAGGAACATTCAGTTCCTGTCCTCGATCATGGGAAAAGCAGATTTCTATGATATTCTTTTAAGTTTTGCGGTGAGGTGGGGAGACAGCGGGGGAAACACTAACTGAAGGCTTAGACAGAATCAGGGGAATCTTTTTCTTTGGGCTGGAAAACATATCACCTCCTGCACACAAGAGAAAATGAGCAAAGGATAAACACCATTAGAGGTCAAGTTTGCAATTGAAAGACAAAACAACTGTTTTTCTATACTCTCACTGTATCTCTGATACCAAATGCGTGGTGGTTTTGTTCCCACATGAGACAATTCTAACAATAACTACCTAGAGTTAGCGCAGACCCCACAGGTTAAGGGCTCAGTCCCACAAGGTTGTCCCCTACATTAGACACTAACCTCAGGTCCCAGGCTGTGATCTCTACTTCTGACTGATCGCCTGTAAATCATGGTCCCCACGGCTCCCTCCTTGTGTTGAATAACTTGCTAGAATGGCTCACAGAACTCAGAGAAACGCTTACTTATATTTCATATATTGTAGAAGACCCAACCACTGGAAGAGCCATAGGGCAAGGTCTGGGAGTGGGGGTGCTCAGAGCTTCCACACCGTCTCCATCTGCACCACCCTCCTAACACCTCAATGTGGTCATGAACCTGGCAGCTCTCTGATCCCCTTGCGTTAAATGTTTAGGGAGGTGTCATTACATGAAACGATTGGTTAACTCACTGGCTGTTAATGATTAACTCTCCCTCCCACCTCCCTCCCTTCCATGGAGGTAGGGAGTGGGGCTGCAACTTCCAACCCTCTAGTCATAAGCTTGGCTGCCCTGGAAAACGGTCTTCCATCCTTGGAAGCTTTCAGAAATCCACTTCATTAACATAAACTCGTGTGGACGATGGGATTTGTCAAGAACAACAGAAGACACTCCTTCCGCCTTTCTCACCCCACTCTTGAGCTTGGACAAAAACCAAATATTATCAGGGCACCTGGGTGGCTCAGTCAGTTAAGCATCCAACTCTTGATTTCGGCTCAGGTCATGATTTTACGATTTGTGAGATTGAGCCCCACACTGGGCTCTGTGCTGACAGTGCGGAGCCTGCTTGGGATGCTCTCTCTCCCTCTCTGTCTACCCTTCCCCAGCTCTCTCTCTCTCTCTCTCTCTCTCTTCCCAAAAATAAATAAACATTAAAAAAAAAACAAATATAATCATGGAAATATGTCCCTATTACTCTTTTTTTTTAATTAATGTTTATTTATTTTTGAGAGAGAAAGAGAGACAGAGCGTGGGTGGGGGAAGGGCAGAGAGAGAGGGAGGCACAGAGAATCCAAAGCAGCTCCAGGCTCTGCGCTGTCAGCCTGTGGGCTCGAACCCATAAACCGGGAGATCGTGACCTGAGCCGAAGTCGGTTGCTCAACCGACTGAGCCACCCAGGCACCCCCCCATTACTCTTATCACTTAGGAAATTGCAATGGTTTTAGGGGCTCTGGCCAGGAACCACAGACAAAATCCGTATTTCTAGGGGCACCTGGGTGTCTCAGTCAGTTGAGGGTCTGACTTTTGATATCAGCTCAGATCATGATCTCGCAGTCGTGAGATTGAGCCCCGCGCTGGGCTCTGTGCTGGCAGCGAGAAGCCTGCTTGGGATTCTCTCTTTCCCTCTTTCTCTGCTGCTTCCTCATGCATGCATGAACTTCCTCTCTCTCTCTCTCTCTCTAAAATAAACATTTTTTTAAAAACCCATGTGTTTCTAATTATATCACAATGTCACAGCAAGACTGGGGTAGAAAGTTTCAAGGAGCTTATTTCTGGGGACGTTTATATTCTCTGAAATGTGGGAAACACAGCAATCCGGTAAAGATGGCTTCAGACTTAGAAAATGGAAAGATTTGGGGCTCCTGGGTGGCTCAGTCGGTTGAGCGTCCGACTTCGGCTCAGGTCACGATCTCGCGGTCCGGGAGTTCGAGCCCCGCGTCGGGCTCTGGGCTGATGGCTCAGAGCCTGGAGCCTGTTTCCGATTCTGTGTCTCCCTCTCTCTCTGCCCCTCCCCCGTTCATGCTCTGTCTCTCTCTGTCTCAAAAATAAATAAACGTTAAAAACAACAACAACAAAAAAGAACATGGAAACATTTAAAGAATGGTAGGGGCGTCTGGGTGGCCCAGTTGGTGAAGCATCGGACTTCGGCTCGGGTCACGATCCTGTGGCTCGTGAGCCAGAGCCCCACCCCGGGTTCTGTGCTGACAGCTCGGAGCCTGGAGCCTCGGCTTCGGATCCTGGGGTCTCCCTCGTTCTGCCCCTCCCCCACTCATGCTCTCTGGCTCCCACAAACAAATATTAAACAAATTTTAAAAATTTAAAGAATAACTGCCGGAGGCAAGGAGGGTAAAGCAGGCTCGAATGAGGGGGAGAAAAAAAAGTATGGGTGACCAGATTAGGGGACCCATACGTTCGTAACGGTGGCGAACGAAAAGAAAAGGAACTTGAATGGCAGGAGTAAACCCCATCTAAAACCCTTGGCCACGAGACCACTGGTCACCACCCAAGGTTCGTCTGCCTGCGTCGACCGTTGTTGAACGTCACTGCCAGAGGCTCCCTCAGCCACCGGAAGCCCAAGCAAAGACTGACACCCCAGAGCTTAAACTCCATTAGTGCTACATTTCCAGCCCCACTCCTAAGCCTGCCCGTAAAGCCTTCCTGAAATCCCTGGCTCTGGTCACTCTATTAAAAATAGAGCGGGGGCGCCTGGGTGGCGCAGTCGGTTGAGCGTCAGACTTCAGCCAGGTCACGATCTCGCGGTCCGTGAGTTCGAGCCCCGCGTCAGGCTCTGGGCTGATGGCTCAGAGCCTGGAGCCTGTTTCCGATTCTGTGTCTCCCTCTCTCTCTGCCCCTCCCCCGTTCATGCTCTGTCTCTCCCTGTCCCAAAAATAAATAAACGTTGAAAAAAAAATTTTTTTAAAATAGAGCGGAGTTCATACATGGTCAGACGCTGAGGTCAGAAGCACGCCTTTAGCTCTTATGAAAGGGCACCACGGGGTGGGCACTCGGGGCTTTCAAAGAGGCTCTGTCTGAACAAGATGGTTGGCTCCCCCTGGACGGACCACAGGTGAAGCCCTGTCTCTCTGCCTTGTTTGCCTGGCAATCCCTGCCGGCTTTAGATTTTGGATTTGCCTGCAGTCTCAGCTTATTTCCCAAGCCCTGCCCAAATTTGCTATGTCAAAGCAAAGGGGCGCAGCCGGGTGCCCCCATTCGTCTTTCGTTTCACAAGCCGAAGTTCTACTTCACATCCATCTGTGTAGTTCTCCGCTTTTGCACGAATGAGTCAAAGATACTCCTTTGCAGAAGTACACATAGTCTCATACGAGGGCTCCTAGCTTGGCAGGTGGATGTAGGCTAGATTTCAGCCCCTGCCCATCTCCTTCGCTAGTCACCCTGGTACAGTGTGCGACCCATACAACTGCACACAGCTGGCATGGTACCCTCGATCTTCCCCCTTGGTTTCCCAACTTCTCTCTTGGCATTAGCAATTAATAATGGCTTTGCCCGCCAGGCTGGGTCCCGGCCGCTCAAGTTGCTGGTTTTTATAAGTCAGGACAGTTGTCCCTCTGGGTTGGCCCCAGTTCTACCTGCTGGCTATTTGTTCCATACTGCTAACCCCTGAATCAATGAAGTTCAAGACAAGGAATGTATTAGGAGAAACTACCTCTCTATTGGGGCATATGGAATGTAGGGCTAATGTCTGCTATGCAGGTTGTTTAAGGTGATCTGAGTTCCTGGAGCCCCTTGTGGGAACACGGCTATGGCTTCCCACCCACCCCACCAAAGGCTGTCTAATCTACAGGACCAGCCAGGCCTTCTATCCCTGCGTGTTCCTGTTCCTTTCCTGTAGAGCCTGGGCCATGCCATTCAAACTCTAAGCTCATAATCTGGGGTTTTGTTTGGACCCCACACCTGGTTTCTACCAGACTTGCTCCTGACCCCCGGCCAGGATCTTCTTAGTAAGGACTTCATTGCAGGTGGGGTCTGGGCGTTCTCCCGACCTCAGTATTTGGGATCCTCTGCTGCTCCTAGAGCATGGGTAGCATTAACACACGAAAGTCCAATTTCAAACTGGAAAGTGGTTCTCTGAGAAAGTTTTGCTAGGAGAAGGGTCTGAAGCTGATGGCCAAAATGTGGCCTGAAAATGGGCCAAGGCAGTATTTCTCAAATTGAAACTCTAGTTCCGCAGGCATATTACGAGTGAAGGGAAAAAAAAAATCGTCTGGAGAAGTCCGGGATTAGCGGCAGTGAAACGGATTTCCTTTGTCCGCAGGACTTCTCAGGGCTTTTACTATATCGATGTCTGTAGTATACCTGGAGGGGATTCAGAGTAAGGAGCATTTCCCAACCTTAGATGATTATAGAGCATCTCATGATACAAGCGCTGCCCGGAACAGTCTGGGGGGAAGTGAGTGTGTGGATTTTTGTCTCTCCCGTTTCCCGCGGTTGCTTCCTCTGGGATTTTCAAGAGGGACTGTGGGCTCTCCTCAGGTGAGGAGGAAAGGCCTAGGCCCCTCTGCAGTCACGTTAGCTGCATGTGACACTAAGAAATAATTACGGAAAACGCCGCTGATGAGGTCCCTGAATCCAGCCCCTTCGGTACTGAGACCTGATTGATCTCCGCTTAACATCCGGCATTTGGTTTTCCTGCTTTCACATTCTCCAGCCCGCTTTAACAATGCTGTTCTGGAAATATGCTAATAATTTCCTTTGAAACAACTGGTCTGCTCATTTAAAAATGACAGGTTTTTCTCTTTCAGCGCTTCTACTGAGCTCTCTTTGATTAGAGGTGTCTTAAAAAATAAAAAAAATAAAAAAAAAAGAAGTTGTCTTCTCCGCTCTCCTCCCTACCCCACCGAGGAGGGAAAGTGACGGGGAGGCTTGGCGATAATGAGCCCTCACCTTGACTTCAAACCGCTTACTTTGTGGAGCCGACTGGAGAGCCCCTTTCCACATCAAAGCCAGCTCTTGACCACTCTTTCACCCCGCCTCACTCAGTCTTGCACGAGCAGGGAAGGGCCTAGACCTCCCGGGAGGCAGATGTTCCAAGATGATCGATTAACCAAGCCGTAGCAATGAGACAAAGGGTATTTGGGGACAGCGGAGGCCTGAGTCCCCGCGCCGTGCAACTCACAGATGCATAAGTCAATACAAAGTTGAGCTGTTCCTGGTTTCATAGCGCAAGTTCTCTCTGAGCAGAGACTTCGCACGGCACAAGTCCGGGACTTTGAGGGGGCTCTTCATTCATCCACTCGTTCTTTCATTCACTCTCTGCCGTTGGGCGCCAGGCAGCGTGCAAGCATGGACTGCTGGGAGAAGCCACGGAGGTGTTTTGAGATGGAGCCCTGGCCTCTTTTCAGCTTGCAGGGCACGCGGGGAGATGAACAGGTACAAGAATCATCACCTGCGGATACGAACGTCCGAGATACGTGAGCGTGCCGTACCCAGTAAGCAGAGAATCAGAGCCCAGGGGAGAGGGAGTCCCTGCATGTCGGGTCTGCGGAAGGCTTTATGCACGAGGTCACATTTGAGCTGAACATCCAGTTCTCATAGGCCGCAGGGGCAAGAGCCACATGTGATGACCCCCGTTGCCTCCCCGGTCCCCACTCCCGCCCACCCTTCCGCTTCCTCACAGAAAGCTGATTTTAATTCTGGTTATCTCCTCCGTGCCAGCACAGTCCACGTCCTTTGGGAAACAGTTAACTCACCTAAAGCCCATTGGCACCTTCCATTCACGGAACCACGTCAATGTTTGGGGGGGAGGAGGGGCTATGGCCGAATCCGTCCAATCAGGGTGAACTTCTAGAGTCTTGCTCGGGATCCTGGGGTAGAAACACACTCTCTCGCCCAGTAGATACCAATGAGGAAAACCCACAGCTCGTGTTGCATGCGACGGCCGTCCTACAGTCACAAGGGAAGCCACCTAAGCTGGACAACTGAGCAGAGAAACGATGATGGTCTCTGATGCCATTGAGTCTCGGATGAACTAAACCAGAAGCCACGGTCTTGTCAGCCACCGAGCTCCCTCTAGCTAGCTCAGGGCAAGTGATACCACAGAGAACATTCGGGAGCCCAGAGCATGGCTGAAAATAGGCTCTAGGCGGCTTATAGACACGCGCGTGCACACACGCGCGCACACACACACACACACACACACGCACGCAAACAGAACGGCACGAGAGAAAGCTTCTACTGCCATCACCCTGTGCCCCAGGCCAACAAACGGGATGCCCCAGCCCCGCCTGTTGCCACACGTAGGTAGCCTCAGATGGAGTGACCAACTTGGCGGGGTGTGCCCGGGGCCTCGGCCAATTTTAGCATCGATGGTGTCACGTGTCCTCAGTGCCAGGCCAAAAACCAGGATGGCTGGTCACCCTACTTCCCAATCGAGGCTCCAGGAGAACACAACTGGTGGGTGGAACTCAGGTCCCCCCGGCAGCTGAGGGGGGCTGGGGCTCCGCATGGAGAAAGTGGCAGTCACAATGCGGCCGGCAATCAAACTTCAGGGAGGACGTTTAAAGGGTTTTGAGGCACCATGCCAGACAGGCATCCAGTAAACCATCGCCAGGCTTTCCAGGTCCGCGAACAACGTCATTCACCACTTCTCACGGGACCGGCAACCAGAGGTTCCAGCCGGATCCGGGAGGCTTGTAGCAGCTTCGATGTGAGACCCCTTGTGCTGACCTGGGAGACCGTGCCCTAGTGTTATCCACACGGGTGTGGGGCCAGACGTCCCGGGCCCTCCGCGTAGGATTGCGGATCTGGCACATTCTATTCTCCCTTGGGGCGCGGGGGACAAAGGAAGAGAACCAGAGCTGAATACATAGAAGGGGGAGTAACAGAATGTATTTTACTCGTTAAGTGAAAAACAAAATGGGTTTAGCGTGTGAACCCTTGGGGACAGAGAGCCGCGCTACCTTTCTGCGAATGTGGCATTTTGACCCCGGCCCCCCAGGTCCAGGCTACAAAGCAGTAAAGCCCAGGAGACCCTGACTGTACATCTCTGCGAAGCGCTGAATGGGCAAATGAGGGCGTGGGAGACGTGGTTCCAACTAATCGTTTCTATAAACCTGCACCGGAGCATTCGAACGCGTGGCGTTCTGGTCAACGTCACGGACAGTTGCTGCTGACATACACGTGACGTGACAAGTCCCCAGCCGGTCCAGGCAGCCAGCCAGCCGGATCGGATCGCGCCCGAGGCGAAGCCCCTGTTGGGGGTTCAGGCAGATTCATTTCACTCTAGAGTGGATGGGTTTCTGCCCTGGGGCTCATAAAGCCGTTCTCCGCGGCATTGCCCCGCCTCCCCACCCCCTTCATTCCATCCAGAAAACAATGAAGTTGCCTGTATTTTAAGCCCACGAAAGGAACGAACGACACCAAGATTATTTGTTGCAGCCCCTGCAAAGTGTCTGAGGCCTCACTCATGTCTCTGTTGTTCTGCCTCATTATACGCAACCACACTTGACAAAGCATCACCTAGCCTAAATTGTCCTTCTCTGGGGAAATTTCACTTTCTTTCTTGCGTGTTCCTGATTCTCACACTCCCGTAGCCACTCAGACCCCGTCTTGGCTTTCCTTGCTCTTCCCCCTCTGATCTGTACGCAGGCTCCTCTGGCTTTCTGCAAGCCCCCGGCTCGGATTCATTCCACCCCACCCGCCCCACTCCTTCCCTGCCCCAGGAGACGCCCGAATTCACCTGCCCGTGCCCTCTCCACCAGCAGCCTACAACAGACCCTCGCTTGGATTTGTTTTGTGCGGTGCCTCCCCCACGCGGAGAGGGGGGATGCATGTTACTCAAACCAGCCAAATCTTCAGTTCCTCACAGTTGAGCCTCAGAGAGCATCCCTACAATCTGCAGGTGGGAGGGCTGGGAAGTCACGTGAGGCCAGGCGGAAGAGGGCCACGCCTGGTCTCGTCAGCCCTGAAGTGCATAAAGCAGGTGCTTGAGGGGCGCCTGGGTGGCTCAGTTGGTTGAGCTTCCAGCTCTTGATGTTGGTTCAGGTCATGAGCTCAGGGTCGTGAGCTCGAGCCTCGTGTCAGGCTCTGCACTCGGTGTGGCAGCTGCTTGGGATTTTCTCTCTCTCTCTCTTTCTCTCTCCTCCTGTCCCTCTCCCCTGCATGTTCTCTCTAAAATAAGTGAATAAGAAAGAAAGAAAGAAAGAAAGAAAGAAAGAAAGAAAGAAAAGGAAACAGATGCTTGAGAGAGAAGAACGAAGCCGTGAGCGGGACTGGGGGTTACGCGATTCGTGGGATTCTCAGTTCAGAGAATCAGTTCCTCTGGAGCCCGGCCACATTTCCTGTCCCCCCATTTGCTGCTTAAGCGGAGAGAATTCTGTTTATTGGACCCCTAACCGTGGCTGCTCTTGACCTCACTTTTAATTTGGTGGGGAGATTTCGCTGACGGCATCCGCCCCTCGCTCCACCGCCGCTTTATTCTGACACGGGCTTTGCCATCTCGGGAGGAAATGTGGTCCTCATCTAATCTCTCTGTGTTATGGGCTGAATTGTGCCGCCCCCCAAACTCTTATGCTGAAGTCTTAATTCCCAGTTCTTCAGAGTGTGACTGTTTGGAGACGGGGCTTTTAAAGAGGGTAAAATGAGGTCGTGAGGGTGGGCCCTAATCCAATCTGACTGGTGTCTTTATAAGAGGCCATTGGGGCACAGACACCCCCCGGGATGGCCATGAGAATACACAGAGAGAAGACGGCCATCGACAAGCCAAGGAGAGAGGCCTCAGGAGGAGCCAGGGCCGCTGACACCTTGACCTCGGACTTCCAGCCTCCAGAGCTGTTGTTGAATGACTTGTTGAAGGCCTGACTCTGTGATAGTTTGTCATGGAGGCCCCAGCAGACTGATCGCTGTAGACCTCCATTCCCCTTGTCTGGGGCCCGCTCTCACCATTCCTCACGAAGCCAGTCTCTACCCTTCCAAGGAGTCCGTCCCTGTCCTTCAACACACAAGGCTGATGTCTCTTGCTGAGACTCCCCCGGCCCCGTGTCACCCCTTTCCTTCCTTCCGCAGGCCACGTAGAGGGGTCCTTTCCACTTTCTCTCCATTTTAAACTCCCTTCTGCCCCCTCCCTCATGTCAGAGACCAATCCGTCATGGCGGCTAACTGAGGAAATGAATGGGGGAGCCCCAGGGCACTGCTGGGGCCAACTGCTCCATCCTGGGGACCCCAGGGAGCTGGACAAATCAGAAGGGTAGCTCCCGGCTGGGTTCGCCAACCCTGTTGCAGAACAAACTCGGATAAACTTGTCGCCAGAGAAGGCAATAACACAGGGGTTGGGGTGAGAGAAAGGGGGAAATTCATTTCGGGGCCAGCAGCCTGGGGAAGTAGCCGGCTCAAGCCTTAACTGACCTCATAAAACACCAGACTTTTATGGGAGAGGTTCAGGGGGTATGTGCGAGAGAGCAGGCAGAGAGCACGTGTTCAGCCCACGATGACGAGCAGGGAAGGAGATGTTTGGGGGGGGCGGGGTCTTCCAGGCATTCTATTGCCATCCAGGCTCTTTTGCTCCAGAGGTTGGGATGTTCCGGTCATTGCAAAACACCTTCATCAATGCCTCAAGTAAGTACGATAAGAAATAAGCACCATGGGTTTAGGTAGAGAAGGAGTTAAGCGGTCTCGTCTATTTCTGACTTCAACTGTTGGGATCCACAGTTGAGCAAGGCTAAGACCCAGCTGAGTAGGGCACCGGCGGCCCCGCCCGTACGATGGCCATTCTCAGGGGGCCGTCACACTGCTGACGGTGACTGGCATTTGCACCAGATGGCCTGCCATCTCCTCAGACTCAAAGTCATCTCACTGTTCAATCTGGTTCACAGACTCCCCGTCATTAAATGCAATGCTCGTTTTTGGATCCCCGTCTCACCGATCGCCCCATTGCTTTGTTCCTGTTTGCAGCCAAACGTCAGAGTCCGTTCAATTCTCTCCCTCCGACGCCCCTCCTCCATTCTCTTCATTTGCATCCTAAGCTTACAGTGGATTTGACTGTATTTAACTTTTTCCAAAAAATGTTTACTTCTTGATTTTGAGCGTGCGTGCATAAGCAGGGGAGAGGCAGAGAGAGAGAGAGAGAGAGAGAGAGAGAGAGAGAATGCTGAGCATGAAGCCTAACATGGGGGCTCAATCCCATGAGCCCGAGATCAGGACCTGAGCTGAAATTTAGAGTCGGATGCTTAGCCAACAGAGCCACCCAGGCGCCCCTGCCGTATCTCTTGCCTTCTACGCCCCCTCTACAGCCAGACCCCCAGAGGTCTCTCTTCCCCGCTCCAGTCATGTGCATCCAACGGTCTCTTGACTTGCTCCCTGGGGACTCTCGGACACGTCTCAGACTCCACACATCCCACCGTGAACTCCTGACCAGCCCTCAAGAGCCAGCCCTGCCTGCCCCCTTCCCTTATCAGCTGAGGCAGCTCCCGACTGGCAGGGTCTCGGGGCCAAATCCTCGGGATCAACCTTAGCTGCTCCTTCCCTCCCGTGTCCCACCTCCTTCCCCGCAGGAAATCTTGTGGGCTCTACCTTCAAAACATCCAGAGGCCGCCCCCCTAGAGCGCTTCCTCCACTGTTGCCACCTTGGTCTGAGCTAGCATCCCGTCTGGGTCCCTTCCGGAAGGATCTTCCTGCTTCCGTCCCCGCCTCCTCTGATCAAATCCCAACCCAGCAGTCATTGCCACACCGGGTCACTCTGCTGCCCCAAGCCCCACCCCTGGAGGCTTTTTGCTTCGCTCAGAATAGAAGCCAAAGTCCTTAGGGTAGCCCACAGGAGCCTACATTCTCAACTGCGCCTTTGGCCCATCTCTGACCTCTTTTCCCTCACCATCATTTTGCTCCAGCAACACTGGCCTCCCTAGGTTCATCTCAATGCCAGACAGGCTTCCACCCCAGGGCCTTTGCACTGGCCACTCTGGCTCCTGCTTGGGGAGGCCCTTCTCCTAGGTACCTGCTTGGCTAGTTTTCTCACGCCTGCCCCCCCCCCCCCCCCCCATCCAGGCTTGGATCTCACCTGCTCCACGGGGCCTGCCTGACCACGCACGCACATGGCCCACCCCTCCCTAGTTCTGCTGGTCCCCTGTCCAGTGCACCTTCTAGCTCCCGGCCTGCTGTTTACTTCCTGATTATACACAACGCTTGGGGCCAACCCCTCCCCTCCCTCGTCTCATCGCTCTGTTAGACTAGAAACTCCAGAAGGAACCTAAGTATGTTTGTCCCTGGTGTAACCCAAGTTGCTGGAACAGTGCCTGGCACCGAGCATGTGCCTAATGGGCTTTTTTTTTCTTAAGTTTATTTATTTTGAGAGAGAATGAGAGAGAGCACATGCATGCCAGCGGCAGAGAGGGAGAGACAGAGAGAGAGAAAGAGAGAGAGAGAAAGAGAGAGAGAGAGAGAGAGAGAGAGATCGAATCCCAAGCAGGCTCCACATTGCCAGCGTGGAGCCCGACGCGGGGCTTGAACCCATGACCTGTGAGATCATGACCGGAGCTGAAACCAAGAGTCGGACGCTTACCCGACTGAGCCAGCCAGGACCCCCTGCCTAACAGGTTTCTGTTGAAGGAAGAAATAGAACTCTCCCTTATGTCCTCCTATTTCCTGAACTCTGAGGCTTTGGAGGCCTCTCTTACCCCGAGCCTCCTTCCCCTCTTCAACATTCCTACCCCCTCGGTGCAGCCGACCATCCCAGGGCATCCTGGAATGACCCATTATTCCATCTTTTGTAAAACGCTGCCTGTGGTCTATCTCGCTCCCCCATGGCCTGTTGGGTCAAATTTGATGTCGCGGTCACCCTGACGTGGCTGTCCCTTCTCTGACTTCTCATAGCCGCCATCCAGGGCAGCCTCTGATTTAGAGCCCGATCAATACAGCAGGAGATTAAGCACATTAAACCTTTTTTCACTCGGAAATTCCAAAGAGACTCTGAAAGCAACCTGGCTTGCTCTCTATCATGTATATTGCATTTTAACTTTTCCACTGCCCCCTTAATTGTCCGTACCCGGCCCTGTGTCGCTTTATTTACTGCCTTCCTGTCTACTCCACGGGTGTGTGCTCCATCTTTCAAGCAAGGCCGTAAGTTCCTTGAGGGCAAAGGCTGTTTTATACGGCGATACCTTGATTAGAAATGCCTCAGGAACAAGGCTCATTTACTCAAAGTCAACTACGTGCAAAAGAGAAAAACAAAGCATCTTCATAAATCATTCTAAGCAGAGCCGCCTGCTTACAGCTGCGTGTCAGAAATACTTCAACGCAATTTCTGTTTGTCTCCGCGGATGCTGAAGGCAACAGGCCCGTCACCGCGGGGGGGTGTCAGCAGCCTAGAAGATTTGTCCCCGAGCCTGGCGTCTCTTCATCACCATCTTTAGGCCCCTCAGGCTACTCTTGAGGGCGTGCCCCCCAGGTCCCTGCTCCCACAGCCCGGTCTAGAGTAGATGGGTCAGGGACGCTGTCTTACTTGTTCACCCGTGAATAGTTGTGCACGCTACCCTAGATGCTATGAGGTTTTTCTGAAGGCTGAGACTTTTCTCTCCATCAGTGTGCTCCAGTAATCTAGAGCAGAACCTGGCCACAAAGCACATACTCAAAAACGTCTTTGGGGCGCCCGGGTGGCGCAGTCGGTTAAGCGTCCGACTTCAGCCAGGTCACGATCTCGCGGTCCGTGAGTTCGAGCCCCGCGTCAGGCTCTGGGATGATGGCTCGGAGCCTGGAGCCTGTTTCCGATTCTGTGTCTCCCTCTCTCTCTGCCCCTCCCCCATTCATGCTCTGTCTCTCTCTGTCCCAAAAATAAATAAACGTTGGGAAAAAAAAATTAAAAAAAAAAAAAGTCTTTGCGGAACGGGTGACTGTGATCTCTGTAGGAGTTGATACCCTGAACCCTTTATCCCCGATTATTCCACGAAATGTTCGGGAATGATCAATTATCTTCATGGGGAGAAATGTTCTTCTACGCCCTGGTAAGCAAAAATACCCCCTGAAATTACCACTAGGTTTGTTCACCTGATCCCTGGCCTGACCAGCTGGCCTGGCCTGACCGGCCCCGGGGTGACATGATTCCCAGAGACTTCCTCGCCCCCCCCCCTCCCCCGCCTTCCTGGCCTTGCTGGTCCCTGGAGGAGGACGGGATTTGGCTGTGTCCCTCTCTCAGGAACCTTCTTCATCGCGTCTACAGGCTCTTTCGGCCTCCCTCTTGAGCTCTCTTGTCTCCAGGGCTCCCCGCATCCCTCATCCTGGTGGAGGTCAGACCTTGCTTCCGTTCACCCTCGCTGTTGACCCAGCTCTGCTCTCACCTCCCTTCCTAGGCCTTCCAGACACAGCACGTCACGTTTCCAGAACATCTGGCCCTTTGGGGGGAATTCAGGGAGTTTCTTAGCATAACCTCTCCTTTCTGACATCCTGGCACGTCCTGAACTATTTCTCTTCCCGGTTAAGTTTCTGACAAGGACAGTCTTCCTGGGACTGAAAAGTCTTTGCCTACAGAGGTATAGCTTAGGTGCCGTTTTAGACTCTCCCAAGGGGTTAGATCCGGAGCAAAAAAGTTTCATGAAACGGAATTTAATCATCAGGGCCTCGGGGACGGGAACTCCATAGTGTACAATTTTGTTTCCTTTTTACTGTTTAGAGAAGTTCTAGACCCAGCACAGGCCTGTAATAAACACCTGTTGAATAATTGATTGCCCGACAGCCAGCCAAGCATGCCGGATGTTTCTGTCTGGCTACAATGTCTGTGTTTTTGTTTATTTTTTCAGGAAAAAATTGTGGTTCTTTTCACTGTAATTATTCACCAGATTCCCCTCATTTTTTCTCTATTCTTTCTTTTTCCCCCAATTTTTCATCTTGAAAAATTGGAAATATAGACAAAGCTGAAAGAATAGAACAGTAGCTCCCCTAATGCTCTCCACTTGGATTCAACAATGAACTCCTCTCTTCCTTTGCTTTCTCTCCCTCTCTTTCTCTCTCTATACCATAGATCTATCCAGGCTTATATTTTTATAACCCTGGATAAATATAAAAACTTGGTTGCACGGTCATTTGATGTTGCAGACGTCATGACACTCCACCTTCCAAATACTTCAGCCTGTACCTCCCAAGAATGAGAACATTTTCTCTACGGCCACAGCAGCATTCTCACAGCTAAACAATTAATGATCACTTCAAACCAGAGTCTAGTATCGTTTCGTTTATTCTCGAGTCGGAGATGTTTGCTTTTGGACCACGTAACGATTGTGCTTTCCCAAACCAAATTCTAGGCTTTGTTCCTTGTAGATTCAGGGTTTTGCAGGTGTGGTAAAGACCTGTGGTTCACAGGACGTCGTTGTGTTCTCTGGTCCTGGGGTGAGGAAAGGTTGTTTGGGCCCCAAAGATGGGTTGTTTCTGGAATAGACCATGTCCACCCTCAAGCAGGCGCAGGGGAAGTGTTGTTTTGGGACATGGGGAGCTGCCCTGGGCCCATAAGAGTTTCTCAGTCCATGCGGCTATACGATGTATGATCTCTCTCTCTCTCTCTCTCTCTCTCTCTCTCTCTTAAATCTGTCCCTAGTCTCCTGTATCTCCTTGTATTGTGGAATAAAAACAGTATCTACAAGTCAGCTCCTCTCTTGGCAATCCTGATTCAGTAGGTCTGGGATGGGAATCTCAGGAAATTATATTTTTACAAAGCTCTCCAGGATTAGAAATCTGGCAGGGGGAAGGGGGGGAATGGAAAATCCCCCATTACATGGTCTGCCTACACAACACTTCTCTGAACATCTTATGTATGTGTGTTTGTGGGTTTCGTAAGATGGTTCCAATTATCTTTGGAAGGGAGTGGAGTATAAACTATAAATAAGCCAGAGACTTCCTCAGAACATCCACGCGTACCGGAGCCGGTCTTGGGACTCTGCAGCTGGCGCGGCCAGGGGGTGGGGGAGGAGGCTGCGGGTTTCGAGTGAGGTGACCAGGCTCTGCCCTTGGTGCTGCTGTCCTCTAGCTGCGCGAAGGGTTTGGGAGAGCTTACCCGAATTCTCCGGGCCTCCTAGATGAGCAGAGTAATACGTACCTCGTGAGGCACTCGATGGGACGGTGTGTGGGGGAACACGAAATACGGAGCAAGAGTCTAGTTGAGTTGGAGATCTATTCACCCAGAGGCTGGGGTGAGGCCCCAGGCAGAATGATCCAGGAGATGACAAGCGAGAACCAGGCGCGTGAGCACCAAGGTTCACCATCCTTAACGGCTTGACGCTCCCCTAACGCGGGCTGAGGGGCTCCGTGTCCATGAGCCCAGGAGGCTGCGTGCAGGTTGCTGGGGACGTTTCCAGCGGTGTTGGAACAGTGCCTGGCATACAGTAAGCACATCATTAATGTTTATATTTTTAGGGCCACTGGATTCCTTAACTTAAATCACATTGATGAATTCTTATTTCTTAGTCACGACGCAAGTCAGGACATCTCTGGGAAGCCTGTGGCAGGTGGACGCCACACGTATCCACGGGGTATGGGAGTTGTGAGCTTCTGTCCCTGAGAGTGGCTCTTTTGAGAGACGCCTGGGTGGCTCAGTTAAGCGACTGACTTCGGCTCAGGGCATGATCTTGATCTCGCGGTTCGCGGGTTCAAGCCCCGCAGCAGGCTCTGTGCTGACAGCTCAGAGCCTGGATCCTGCTTCAAATTCTGTGTCTCCCTCTCCCTGTCCCTCCCTCGCTCACACTCTGTGTGTGTGTGTGTCTCTCTCTCAAAAAATAAATAAACGTTAAAAAAATAAAATTAAAAAAAGAAAAGAGTGGCACTTTTGGGGGCGGTAGTCCTTGACTCGTTATGGATGGAACTTTCATAGTCCAAAATGTCCCTTCCCCTTAAAGCCAGCCTGTGGTACGTCCTGTGACTCCGATGGGACCTGAGCAGCTCACTTTAATATCCCCTTTTTTACAAAAGCCTCTGCAGAAACACATTTCAAATGTGTGTGGGGGGGGGGGGGGAAAAAGAAGTCCTGATAACATGATCTTAGTGTTCAGTATTTTGGTCCTATGTAAGCTGTTGTAATTTTGTTTTCCTGCCCTCTCTTAGTTGGGTGTTTTGCCCTCATTTAAATATCGGAGGCAAAGGCAAATTGAGCTACCAGCTTCTAATAGAGGTTCTGTTGTATAAAGACACAAGGATCGTGAAATTGTACAGGGCCCTTCACACTTCTGACGACAGTAGGCCTGGGGAGACCGATGTGGTGGAGTTTTGAGTTCCCGGTTGCGCAGCCTCAGCTAAATGATTTCGGGATTCGCCTCTTTCCTAGTCTGCAAAATGAAACTAATAATCAGGGTCCACACACTGGAAGTTAAATCACTTTTTCAAGTGACTTCAAGCCTGGGTGGCTCCGTCGGTGAAGTGTCCGACTTCGACTCAGGTCATGAACTCACGGTGCATGAGTTCGAGCCCCGCGTCAGGCTCTGTGCTGAGGATCCCGTCTCCCTCTCTCTCTGCCCCTTCCCCGTTCACGCTCTGTCTCTCTGTCTCTCTCTTTCAAAAATAAACATTAAAAAAAATTTAAAAATATAAAGAAACCAATATCGATATCAAATAATATCGCCCTTCCAGAAAAGTTGCAAAGAGAATTCCCACACGTTCTTTACCCAGACTCACGACTTTCTAGTATTTTGGCCACATGTTTTATTATTCTCTGTCTATATTTCTTCGGATATTTTGGGAGTAACTCGTGTATGTCTCGCCCCTTTAACTTTGGATCCTTCAGTTCACATTTCCTGAGAACAAGAATCTCCTGGGTAACCAGAACGCGGTTATCAACGTCAGAAAGTACAACGCAGTACGATAGGCTAAGGCGTACTAGGGTACGTAATGCTATCTACCGTTTCCTACTCTGTAGTCTGCAGTTCAATTTTGTTAATTGTCCCATTCCTGTCCTCCACAGGCTTCTTTGGTCCCTCACACAAGATCGCGTATTGCATTTAGTTAGCATGTCTCTTTAGGTCCACTAATCTGGAACAGATCTTCACCCTTTCCTTGTCTTTCTTTTTTTTTTAATTTTTTTTTAACGTTTATTTATTTATTTTTTTATTTTTTTTATTTTTTTAACGTTTATTATTTTTGGGACAGAGAGAGACAGAGCATGAACGGGGGAGGGGCAGAGAGAGGGAGACACAGAATCGGAAACAGGCTCCAGGCTCTGAGCCATCAGCCCAGAGCCTGACGCGGGGGTCGAACTCATGGACCGCGAGATCGTGACCTGAGCTGAAGTCGGACGCTTAACCGACTGAGCCACCCTTTCCTTGTCTTTCATGACAGTGACATTTCTGCAGAAGACAAGCCAGTTATTTTACAGAATGTTCCTCAGGTTGGTGGTTTTTTTCTTTCTGATATTGATTCACGATTAGATTCAAGTGAGGAATCCTTGGCCAGAATACCCAAACAGTGATGTGTCCTTCTTGGGGTATCTGCAGACACAGGGTATCTATCTGACCCTCATGAGTGATGTTAATTTGGATCACCAGGCCAAGGTGTTGTCCAATTTTCCCACTATACAGTTACTAAGTTCCCTCTGCGATGAATAAGTACTCTGTTGAAAGATAATTTGAAGTCATTGTGAATATCCTCCTTCTCATCAAACTCCCCTTTCCCATGCACCGCCCCCCCCCCCCCCAAACACACACATTTTAGTGTCCATTGACTGGTCTCCACCAACCAATCTTTACTGTGATGGTCGCAAGATGGTGATTCCTCAATTTCACCCTTCCCTTCACATTTATCAGTTGGCATGCTAGGGAAAGGATTTCCTTCATTTGGTTATCTATTTATTATCAGCATGTACTCATAGATTACTATTTTATTTAATATTTATTTTGATACATATACACTGGCTAGATTTAGCCAGTGGGGACCCTTCCAGCTGATACCTGTGATGTTCTAACATTCCTCCACCGCTATTTCTTACTTTTCATTACAACAAGATCTTCTAGGCTCATCTAGTACCTTCTAGGCTCTAGTCGTTCCATCAGTCATCTCTCCAAGGAAAACTTATGGTGGAGAATGGTGTTAGAAACCAAGATCTGGTTGCAAGATGTGCTCATTGCCACTGAGGTATCATTGCTCTGGGATCTTTTCAGTGGACAGATCCAGGAAATATGTACATATAGGTATATGTATATGTGTGTACGTATATATCTATATGTATATATTTACAGTTCATACTGTTCATTCTAATTCCAGGTTTACTCTACAGGAATCTTCCTTGCCTTCCTCACCCTTTCCTTGTCTTTCATTACACATCATTCCGTCTCATATCTCCCTTCTTCCACAGTGAAAACCCTAGCTCTCCAAGCAATACATTTTCTTTTACGCTCAATCACACAATATGCATAAAACAGCTTAATTGCCACATCATAACACTATGGGGGAAAAAAAACCATAAAGGAGTGTTCAAAAATTGTTTGAAGTTCTTTCATTCTCTAGGCTGAGGTTATACAGCCCAAGTACTTTGTTTAAAAGGTATACATATTCGTTCTTTTACTTCCTTGCAGTCTAGGTATGTTATTCATTTGTAACATAGTTAGGTTCAGGTCTTTCTCTTTGGATTCCATTTTTAGGTTCCCCCGTGGTGCCGTCTTTGTTGATTTTATCTGAACATGTTTCCAAAAGTCAAAGCTAGGAAAAAGGTATACTGAGGGAGGTGTAACTCCTTTTATCCCCTCTACCTTATCCTCTCGCCCTTTATAGGTAACTAATTTCATTGTTTTCTGGCATATCATTATTGTATGCGTCTGAGTATGTGTGTGTGTTGGCAAAATAAGCAGATACTCATTAAAAATGTGTAAAATTTTGGGGCGCCTGGGTGGCGCAGTCGGTTAAGCGTCCGACTTCAGCCAGGTCACGATCTCGCGGTCCGTGAGTTCGAGCCCCGCGTCGGGCTCTGGGCCGATGGCTCGGAGCCTGGAGCCTGTTTCCGATTCTGCGTCTCCCTCTCTCTCTGCCCCTTCCCCGTTCATGCTCTGTCTCTCCCTGTCCCAAAAATAAATAAATAAAAACGTTGAAAAAAAATGTGTAAAATTTGTAAAAAAACAAAAAAGACTACCCTTTAATTTAATAATAGCAAGAAGAAGGAAGGCTTCTGTGAACAGATATGGACATATTATGGAAGACTTCTGTAAACGGATATGGATATATTATTAAATATAATATGTAAGATATTACTTTTCAAAGTTTATTATTTTGAGAGAGAGAAAGATAGTAGGGAAGGGGAAGAGAGAGAGAGGGAGAGAGAGATTCCCAAGCAGGATCTGCACTGTCAACGCAGAGCCTGATGAGGGGCTCAAACTCACAAACCGTGAGATCATGACCTGAGCCAAAACCAGGAGTCAGACGCTTAACCAACTGAGCCACCCGGGGGCCCCTATAATACATCATTAAATATAATGGATCCATATCTGTTCTCAGAAGCCTTCCTTAGTCTTTCTTATAGTCCGTTTTCTCAAGCTTTTGAATTCTTGCCAACGTCTCGGGGCAGGGGGTGAGGGGGGCTGGTTTCACAGTTTCTCTGTAGTTTTAATTTGCAACTCTATTATGAGTGAAATTTAACATATTTTTTCATACGTTTACAGACCCTTGAGATCTTTGCCACGCGTTGTCTTACTATGTGCTTGGCCCATCCCCATATTTAAGTTCTTTATATACTGGATCTTACTCCTTTATCCCCACATCTACGATGTGTGCGAGACCAATTGCCACGTCATGTTCTTAATTGAGGGAAACTACACATAACGTGAAATTTCCCACTTGAACCGTTTTCAAGTGTGCAGTTGAGCGACACGAAGGACATTCACACTGCCGTGCTACGCATCACCCCCACCCACCTCCAGGATTTTTTCATCTTCCCCAACCGAAACCGTGTACTTATGAATTTTTACTACTCTGGGTACCTCATATCAGCGGAATCATACGGTGTTTGTGTTTATGTGACTTGTTTATTTCCTTGACCCCACATGCTCAAGATTCTGTGACTTCAGTGACTCCAGACCGCCACATCTAGCTTTGTTTCTGTTCTTGGTTTTTTTTTTTTTTGAATGCCACGTGTGCGCGTTATAGTGATTTTAGACCTGTTACCACACACAATGGAAACAGACTTCCACTGACTTCTTTTCTGCCCTCAACATTGTACAAAGTTTAAACCCTATCATAGGTCCCTTACTCTATAGCGTTAATAATGGTTTTACTTCTCTGATCAATAACTGTACATCCTAACTGATAGGTAGTTGATACACCTTCATTGGGACTTGAAGTTTGGGCTATAAAGTGTCCTTCTTTGTTTCATTTGGTCTTCTTTGGTCTGTTCTACTTTGATATTAGGATCACAGCTCCTGCTTTTTGTAGATTTGGGTTTTCTTTTATGAACAAATTTGAAAATCTTTTCGTAGGCAAATTAAGCCCACTTGTAAATGATATAGTGGTATGGTTTAGTCTCAACTCTGTCATATTATTTTCTTTTATAATTACTACATGTATTATGCCATACTTACTGTGGTCCCCCCCACCCCCATTATCTAGTATGTATTCTTTGCTTTTTTTCAAAAAAATTTTATTTATGTTTGATAGAGAGAGAGAGACAGAACACAAGTGGTGGAGGGGCAGAGAGAGAGGAAGACAGAATCCGAGGCAGCCTCCAGGCTCTGAGCTGTCAGCACAGAGCCTGACACGGGTCTCAAACCCACGAACTGTGAGATCAGGACCTGAGCTGAAGTCGGACGCTCAACCGACTGAACCACCCAGGCACCCCTGTTCTTTGCTGTTCTAAAATTTTTTTCTCTTAGGATTTTAGAATAGGGTTTCCAATATTTGGGGATATTTGCATTTTGCTTTGTCTTTACGTTTTACATTTTTATATCACCTTTAGTTCCTTCCTTTTGTTTCTTAATCGTTTTTTAAGTTTATTTATTTACTTGGAGAGAGAGTGAATAAGCAGAGGAGGGGCAGAGAGAGGAGGACCGAGGATACAAAGCAGCCTCCAAGCCGATAGCAGAGAGCCCGGATGCGGGGCTTGAACTCACGACGCTTAACTGATAGAGCCACCCAGGCACCCCTGTTTCTGAACCTTTTGACATCTGGTCGATCTATCCATTTTACGTGGTCTCACATAGATGAGATCATTATGTGACTATCATTATGTGACTTTCATCTCTTACCTATTTAACAGACAACGATAGGATTCTGTTTTCCCTTTTCCCTTCCCTTTCTCCTTCAGTTGCTTTAGTGGCACCCGTCTTACTTAGTCAGAAAGTGTAATATGTACATACTATTCTCGATTAAATATATAAATGCCCTCCATCAGTCATTTTGCTGGTTCCTCAGTTTTCTCTTGGTTGGGGGAAGCTCATTCTCCAGGAAAGGCACATAACGGTCTCTGATATTTTGCACCCAGTTCCGATCTGTCTGTCTGGAGCTGGACACAAAAGTCCTTGGCTGGCATTTTCTTGCGTTGAGTTTCTTGTAAATGCTGCTTCCCTGTTGCCTTGCGTTGTATCACTCTACGAGTAACTTGATCTTGTTGCCTTTAAAATCTAATCATTTGACTAAGACGCATTTGGAGCTGATTATTCCAGAACAGTTTTCCAAGGTACATGGAAGGTACTTTTGATATGTAATTCAAATTTTCTTTCATTCCCGAATTCTTTCCTGGGATTATAGCTTTCCCCCGTTTTTAATTTTATAATTGGCATACTGCATAAGCACTGTATCAATGGCACAGCATAATGATTTGACTAACATATACTGTGAAATGATTACCACCTTCAAGTTTAGTTAATCTCCGTCGTATGTAACCAAATGAGATATGGATACGAAAAAGACAACAAACGTTTTTTCCTTGTAACGAGAACTCTTAGGACCTACTCTCTTAATAACCTTCAAATATATCATACATGTTACCATGTATCTTTCATAATAGAGGTATCTCTATTGAGGTATCTGTGTTTCTACTTTGAGGGCTCTGGTTATATGTATTTTGGTTCTTCTTTACTGTCTTTCATTTCAACCACTTATCTCTGAACACTTTTTACCTCTTTATCTCATTTTCAACTTCTTGATTATTCTCTTGCCATTCCTCAGGGTCCTTTTACATATTTTTATTTGACTCTATTCTCCCTCAGACATTTTGTAATTTTTCTTTGTTTCTCAGACAGTTTTGTCTTATTTTCAATTGCTTTCCTGCATTTGGCCAACTTTTGCTGCGTTTCTTGCTAATTTTTGTCTAGTCTGTTCTTAGTTTTCGAATTTCAGATTGTAGTTGTAGATACGGAGGCATATGTGCACACACGTGTGTCCAAATACACGATACTTTGCTCAGTTTGGTAGTTTGATGTGTGGTGTTACAATTTCTCCTGCTTCATGGTTTCGTGTGTGTGTGTGTGTGTGTGTGTGTGTGTGTGTGTGTGTGTGTGTATTTTCATCAACTGAAAACGTTAGGATTTTTTTTCATCATAGGAAATGCAAATAATGTTTTGCTGTCTTTTTGAGGTGGCTGGGTATGCAGTCGATTTGATGTTATTCTGTTACTAGGAATTTTGACACAGGGTTCCTAGTTCAGGAATGTTCTCTTCTATCTGTACAGTGAAGTGCGGTTTTTAATAGATAACAGTGGCGGGGGAGGGCCTGGCTGTCTTTTATTTCCGCAGGGTCTTTAATTTGCCCTTTTTACTTCCTTCTTTCCCTTTACTGCCAGGCCTCCAAAGGGCATTACCCTTTCTTTATTTATTTGACTTTTCCCAGAAGCAAGGCTTCTTCAAGGCGGCCACCTCCTGTCCCATTCTGTTTCAAGCCTCTTCCCTGTTAAGTACCCGACCTGTGTTCAGTTTTCAGTGCTTGGTGTCGGACTTTCTCTTTGTAGAGGATTTAAGCCTGGACTTCACTTAAGTCCTTGGCAACAGTGGAGGGAGCTGTGCCGGAATTTGATGTCTTTTCTTTCTTCTACTTAAGAAGCAATTAGAAGTTCAGATCACGGCATTCCCTCGCCTCGTCGCGCTGAAGGCTTGTTTGTTTGCGTTTGGATTCGCTGAAGATGTGAGTAGGGACTCAGACTCAGGCAGTTGCCATCATCCTCCAGACCCGGAAGCCCCCGATATCACTTTTGAAGTATCGAGTGCCAAGTAACATTTCCTTCTTTCCTAGGAGCACGGGAAAGTTCGCGTGTTGCAAGGGCATCCTCAAGGTGACAGCGATTCTGTTACAAGACAGGAGTGTTTTCCTAAGATGCTTAGGTCGTAACTCTCCTTTCTTCTTTTAAGAAAGCAGCAAACGGAAAGGAAAAGATTTAAAAAAATATATATTGCTTCCCTTCTTCCTCTTTCATGGTTATTAAAAACAATATAAAACAAAATAATCCTGTTATTCAAGTGCTGTGCACCCTCGGAAAAATGTTCCCTTGACCTCTCTTATTCGCCCTCTAGACCCCCCCCCCCGCCCACCTCTGACTAAATGGATACATAAAATTGACACCTGGGGATCGGGGATGTTTTGCTGTAAAATTAGTAAGAAAACTGCAGCGAGCAGCAGCTAAGTCGGGGCCAGGAGGCGGGTTTGCAGCAAAAAAAAAAACTCAGGTGGGCCGGCCAGTGGTAAGAGCGAGCCTGTTAAGGGTCTGAGGCGGTCCCAAAGACCCAGGACCGAGGAGATGACAGCCTCGGCGGGGCGGCGCCAGGCAGCCGTGACCGACGGCGTCCCCGGTGCGGGTGCACGTGTGTGTGTGCGCACGTGTGCGCGCGCTCCGCCCGGTCCCGGGCAGCCACCTGTCACTCACGGGGGGCGGAGAGGGCAGCGGCGGGGAGGACGCAGAGGAGGCGGGGCGGCGGCCCGAGCGGGGGCGGCGCCGAGGCCGGCCCCGCGGAGGCCCTCCCGGCGGAGCCCCGCGTGCTGCAGCCATGGAGACGCGGTAATCCCCTCCTCCGGCCCGCGCCCCGGCCCCCGCAGCCGCCGCCGATTGGTCGCCCTTTGCTCCCTGACCCGCTCGCCGCCTCCGAGGCCGCC
>NW_024412747.1:9076158-9143739 GCF_014898765.1 Herpailurus yagouaroundi | reverse complement strand
AGCAGCCCGCGCCGGAGGAGGAGCCGCCGCCGCGCCCTTCCCCTTCCTCCGCTCCTCCCCCGGCCCGCTCCCCGCCCGCGCCGGCCCCAGGCAGCACTCGCGAGCAGCGGCGGCCGCGGCCGGCGGCCGAGAGGGGGAGAATGCGGCGGCGCTCGCGGATGCTGCTCTGCTTCGCCTTCCTGTGGGTGCTGGGCATCGCCTACTACATGTACTCGGGGGGCGGCTCCGCGCTGGCCGCGGGCGCGGGCGGCGGCGCCGGCAGGAAGGTGAGTGGGGCGCCCTGCCCGGGCCCGGCTCCCCCCCACCCCCCACCCAAGCCCCCGACTCCCCTTCCCCCGCCGGCCCCTCCCGCGCCGACGCGCCCCCCGCCCGGCCGCGGGGCAACGAGGGGGGCTCCCTCCCTTCCCGCTCTCCTCCGTCCCGATCTCCTCTCGGGTCCCCGCTCCCCGCCCCGGGCCTCCCGGCCGAGTCCCCAGGGCAGGGGGCGCACCCAGCCCCTCTGCGCTGGTCCGACTCGGGCGAGGGCGACCCGGCGCGGCCCCGCAGGACTGGGGGCCCCGGACGCCTTTCTCGTCGCTCCCCCCCCCCCACCTCCGCCCGGCCCCCTCCGTCTGCCACACGTAATTGAAGTTGAGTCCTGTCCGGCCGCCGGGAGCCCCATCCCCTGCGGTGGGAAGTTTAAGCGGTGGGGGTGTGGGACACACAAAAGGGGGTGGGGAGGAGAGGAGGGAGAGGCGGCTGCCTTTCCAAAGTGTCATGTACGGGAGAGAGGAGTCCAAGTTTCTTCCCTTGCGTTTGATACGAGCCGCTGCAAATCCTCACCCGTTTCCCCCTTGTCACCCCGCGGCGGGGAGTGTTGGGGGGGGTGCATGTCGGGGGTCTCTGCCCCTTTCTCTGCCATTTACCTCTGGGGGCGGGGGGCGCAGCCGGCCCCGTGCCGGGTAAAAGAGACTCCCTGGGCGGTTGTCAGCGGAGGGCCAGCGCGCCTCTGCGCCCCGAGTGAGGCCGGCCACGGACATCTCCGCCCCCACCCTCCCCCGACCTTCCCCTCTCGGCCCCGGCGCGGCCCGGACGTGGCCGCCTGCGCTTGTCTTCCCCAGCCCCGCTCGCCGTTACGCGGGGATGGTCCCTTTTCTGTGGGCGCCCTGAGCAGGCTCCCAGGGGTCGGGCGGTTAGGCCGTGGGGACCGTGTAAGCCAGTCTGGACAGCCGGGCGTATCCGGGAGGAAATCGAGCGGCCGGAGGAGCCCCGACGGTGCGGTCCTGCGGCCGTGCTGGGAGAGGAGGGCTTTGGCCGTGGACCTGCTGCCGGCTGGCCTGTGGTGTTCGGTGGCTAATAGGCTTTGAAAGCAGCGTTATCTTTTCCACAATCCTGGAACCCTCATCGCTGTGATGTTTAGTGTCACCGCAAACCCAGGAAATTCTGAGTTCATGGAGGTGGACCGCGGGTTGGGCAGGAAGCAGGGAATGGTATTCTGGAACAAGCCAAACGGGACTGAGTGTCTATGAACGGACTTTTTTTAGCCATACAGTCAGACCTGTAAAGTCCGTGATGGGGTTCGGCTGCTTCAGAGGTTTCCCTCGTTCGTTTGTTTGTTTGTTTGTTTGTTTGTTTCAATTCATTCATTCATTCTCACCTGAAGGTATGAGATAGAGATAGGTATCTTGTTTTAATAATCTTGGGGAATCGTGTGGAGTTGCTTTGTCTGGAGGGAGCAGAAATGAAGTCGTTCCGTGTGCTGAAATGGCCTAGCTGAGTTCTGAGCTAACAGTGTGCCCTTAGCCCCGTTCTTTTTGTATTGCAGGCAAGTGCTGTATATGTACCTGAAGGCTTTTGTTTGTTCTTGGATGGTAAAGAGCCCGGCGAGCAGCGGGAGCAGTGTGGCCCTTTGAAAACTGTGCTCGCGTTAACCTGGAATTATTTTCAAAACTTTTGCTGTGCAGTAAACCGGGCCTTGGCAGGGCTGCATGGCTTGGTGTGCTGGTGGGACCTGGCAGAGCCTTCTGCCTTTCATGCAAAAGAAAAACAAACAAATCAACCACACTGGTAGAGCTCTTTTCCTTGGTTTGCCGCTTTCATGAGAAACGTGTGATTAGAAACAGCAACGGTGTGGCCTTAGCATCCAGAGAAGCTGACTTCTCCCCTGCAGGGTTTTGAGGGGGTCTCCTGTGTTGGCCTCTGAAGTGGTATCCTTAATTTAAAAAAAAAAAAAAATCTCAGAACTCTTTGTGACCTAGTGGGAGATAAGAGATCAGGTAGGAAAAAATGTGTGGGAAATGAGCAATTATACATGGATTGGTGATTTGGGATTCTATTCTTTCTGTCAACGAACCGTAAAATTTAATCCCGGCCCTTAGAATGGTTTAGTGATTTGTCAGTTGAGGAAGAGGTGTGTAAATGCAATAGCTTTTGAAATCGCAGTAAAAGACTCATTAACTTAGTGTTGTGGACCCTGGTATGAAAGTCGAAGCCCTGAGACCATTCTGGAGGACCTGAATAGAAAACCCCGCCGTCTTGAATTTCCTAATCTAGACTATAAAACTGTGTACTCTTCCTTCCTCCTGAACTGTTTCCAGGGATTTAAAGACTAAAAAGCCTCTCTTCAGATTTAGTTCATCCTTATGATAAAAGGAAATATGTAGTTTTTTTTTTTTGTTTTGTTTTTAGCTTGTAAAGTACGGACATAAAAAAGATAATGTGGGACGAAAGGCAGAATTTAAATACTAGCTATAGTTTTTTAGGTGCAAGTGGAATTAATGTTTCGTCTCTTGTTTCATAGTATGCAAGTCAATGCTTAGCCTGTGTCTCTCGGCCCTGATGTTTTTCACGGGGTACCAGGCTTCAGTATTAGACTTCGGGGGATTGTCTGATGGGAGCCTGCCTGGTATTTCTGCTGCTTCAGCACCCCCGCCCGGGCTTGTCACTGTGTGCCCTGCCTGTTAAATAACTCATCCCAGGACCCTTACTCTCCCATTTGGCGAAACCCAGAAAGCCGCCGTGCCTCGGATTGCAGATCTGATAAGGCGAACGGGAGGAGCAGGTGCTCAGAAGCATCGTGGGCATTGCCACACCCTTCGGGACTCAGTGCTGAGGCGTCAGGTGTGAGGTCAATCGGTTTACGTGTAATATTGTTTAAAAGTATTTCCTTTACATTTATGTAGATCACCCCTCCCATAGTTGGCTCTGTCCCCCTGAATTAATAATTTGCACTTCAAGGATGTCTCTCCTTTGAGCATCTTAAATGCTTTACAATTTTAATCACGTTAAGTCTCCCCCAGGCCTTGGCAGGTTGGCCGTGGGTGAGGCTGTAAGGAGAGAAGAAAGGGATATCTGTTGAAGCGCACTTGCCTAAGGATTAAGGGTGGCCGTGGAGGACGGAAAGGGAAGGGTTTCCCGGGATGTAAAGTTGACGGCTGTGTCAACCCGAGGGGCACCTGGGGAGCTCAGTAGGTTAAGCGTCCGACTTCGGCTCCGGTCGTGATCTCTCGGTTTGCGAGTTCGAGCCCCGCGTGGGGCTCTGTGCTGACGGCTCAGAGCCTGGAGCCTGCTTCGGATTCTGTGTCTCCCCCTCTCTCTGCCCCTCCCCTGCTCATGCTCTGCCTCTCAAAAATGAATAAACATTAAAAAAAAAAAAAGAGTCCGTCAACCTGAGACCCCTGGTCTGCGCTGCTCACGTCCTCGGGAGGGAAGGGAAGGTGTTAGCTGAAGGACCGTGACCCCGGGCCCGGGCAGCCCGTTTGCTTTCCACCACCCTTCCTTGAGGGGCTTGGGGTGGTCCTGTCGGAGGCATGTGGGGGATGGAGGGAGTGGTGGGGGAGTGTGGTACACGTCGTAGGGCAACAGTAAGGTGTGACACTGGACTTTGGGACTAGGCTCTAGAGGGCCTCGTGTGCCGGGCTGACTGGCTGGTTCTTAATTTGGTTGATCACAGGGAGACAGTAATGCGTTTTGAGCTGGGTAGTGGACGTTCACAAGAAGAGGCATGGCAATGAGTCCATTTATTGGCACTGAGCGACCCTAGCTCTCTACCCGCTTCTGCTTAGTGACCTCTACTAATTTCACTGAACCTCTCCGACCGTCCGTTTCTCATCTTTGCAGCGGGGATAACCATTTTCACCTCATGGCAGAGCGCTAGATGCCATGAGTAAGGTGTTGAGAAAGAGTAGACACCGGATGAATGGTTTTGGGGCGGTAGGGGGAATAAAGAAAAAGTAAAAACCCCAAATGACTCCTTGAAAAAAAAAATTTTTTTTTAACGTTTATTTATTTTTGAGAGAGAGAGACAGAGCATGAACGGGGGAGGGTCAGAGAGAGGGAGACACAGAACCTGAAACAGGCTCCAGGCTCTGAGCGGTCAGCACAGAGCCCGATGCGGGGCTCGAACTCACGGACCGTGAGATCGTGACCTGAGCCGAAGTCGGCCGCTTAACCGACTGAGCCACCCAGGCGCCCCCCAAATGACTCCTTGAAAATACAGTGAACCAGGAATCTCAAGTGTCTTCTTGTCCTCTGGAAAACCATTGATGCTTTTGTTTTGTGCTTTCATCCTTCACCCGTTCCTCCAAGATTGATTGGTTTGGTTCATTTGGGCTTGTATCAAAGAGTAACATTAAGGACCGCCTTCCTGGGAAGGGGTCAGGATGCGCCAGCTCTCTCGTGCCCAGCTGTGGTGTCAGAGAGGGGGTCCCCACCTGGGATCCGGGCGGCCCTCCTCGGCCTTGCATCCCCCGGCAGGAGGGGAGATGGCTGGTATTTCCTCCAGTGTGAGTGGTGTGAGGTTGAACGTGAGGCTGCCATGTGTTACGATGGGGGTCTGTGAGCCTGTCTGTGGGTGGAGGCCAAGGAGGGTACCCAGAAGACACCTAGCCACCCCTATGAGCAGGGTAGAGTCGAAGGAAATTC
This sequence comes from Herpailurus yagouaroundi, assembly GCF_014898765.1. NCBI lineage: Eukaryota > Metazoa > Chordata > Mammalia > Carnivora > Felidae > Herpailurus > Herpailurus yagouaroundi. Next base: position 9,138,837 of record NW_024412747.1, on the reverse strand, counting down.
TGTTTGAGATGGGAGTGTGAAGCCGAGGGTAGGCAGGGCAGTGGTGGGGGGAGAAGGCTACAGCCAGAGAATCCGACACATGGCACTGTGATACCCACTTTTCTCCAAGGCAAGTCCAGGGTCCCTGTTCCGGAGCTATGTCGTGGCTGGCTCTGGGTGCTCGAACATGAGGGAAGCAGGTTGTGGCTGATAAGCTGTGCAGAAGTAACGGGCGCTTCCCTTAACCCTCTAGCAGAAACGAGCAAGAAGCTGCTGTCCCCAGGGGTCGGCTGGCTCAGGCTGTCAGACCTCGAGGTAGGGGTGGGGAGACCTGGCTGGTAAAGGCTGTGCGTGGGCTTCAGGCCCTCCGTAAATCCCTCTACCCCACCTCCTGGTGAATGGTGGGTTTCCTGTTTGGAACCCGGGGAGAGGTAAATGGAGAGGTGGTCGGGGGAAACGACTAGCCAGGGATATTTATACATTTTATATTCGGATCGGTAGCTATGTGTACACATAGTATCTTGTTTCTGCCGGAGCTGGAAGTCACGTTTGGGAAGATGTCGACTTCAAAGCAGGCAATGCTGTGCTGCCTGCCTTCTAGCAAATCCAGAGACAGTTGGCTTGGTGGAAGGAGGAGGGGGGAGGAGGAGGGGGAGGAGAGGGGGGAGAGGGAGGAGAAGGGGGAAGAGGGGGGGGGGGGTGGTGCCAGTGAGGCTGCCTGGGGCAGAGACACAGGCAAAGGCAGGAGCTGACTTTGAGATGCTGGCTGAGATCCCGGGGAAGGAGGTGGGGTATTCCTCGAGAAGTAACGAAACCAGACCAAACCTATGAAGTCTCCTAGCCGGCCCAGCCGAATTCATGGGATGAGAAAATTGCCAAACCCGGCCAGATCCGCTCCCCTCTTTTAGTTCTTCCGCTGTGCTCCTTGTGAATCCTGTTCTGGAAGGTTTGCCTGGGCGATGCTGCGATGCACGAGCTGGGTGGATGTCCAAGTGGAAATGCACCTGCACAGCGATGCCACACAGATTAAAATAGGGGGATGCTTCCCGTTCTGCTTGTGAAATAAATGCCACCCTCAAGACCCCGAATGCCCCCGAGACGCTGGCCGCCCTGGTCCTCCCTTGGGATCCCTTCTCCGTGTTCAGCAACCAGAGAACTGAAAACCTGCCACTGCAGGGGCCTTTTGGACCCCGCTTCTGTGTCCACGTCGCAGTGGGACTTACACAGGTGGGGTGCCACCCCCGTCGGTGTGCCACTCAGAGCCAAGGAAGTGTTGGCCTGGTGTCACCTCCCTGACCCGAAAGGTCACCTTTCCCCTTGAGGCGGGAGTGTTTGATTCTCTGTTGCTGCTGGGGATCTGTGTTCACTCCTCCTGTCTCAGATCCTTGCCTCCAGACTGCCTTGTTGGTGAAGCGTTTTCGGGAGGACTTCTTGGTTCTTCCGCAAGCAAACCCTCCTGAGTGGGGTTTCAGGAGAGGCTGGGCCCGGCGAGGGCCTCTCCTCCTTTGAGAATCAGATCGAATGGGTTGGAGGGAGCACTCCGGTGGACACTCAGGTCCTCAGAGTGGAACTTGACCCTGTCTCTTAGCCGGTGTGGGGCTTCTCTAGCCTTTGGCCACGTGCCTGAGCTTCAGGATCAACGCCAGGTGAATGCCCGTCTGGTTTACCTGTCCGGTCAGGAGAGCCTCCCCTGCCTTTCTCCTTTTTGACCGTGGGCCCGTTTCTAGGAGATGAAAAACCGGACTCGAGCCAACCAGGCCTTCCCTGCTGGAGCCCCTCCTCCTCCCCGTCGGTCCCCTGCCCTCACTCTGCCTCGGTGTTTCTGCATTCCGTCATGTCCAGTATAATGGGCCCGGGGAACGTGTCATCTTATACGGGTTGGGTTTCTTCGCGTGTTGGAATGGGGAAGGCAGTGATTCATCCAGAAGGCTGGATTTGGAAAAGCCAAAAAGGCCCCACACAGGGCCGTTCACTCCTGGGCTTACATGGAAGCAGCTTTCCTGGGCTTTGGGGATTACGGGCCCTGGGTGCCACACCTTACGGGAGCTGGCTGTCGGGAAGCAGCGAGCGGCTCAGGGGTGGCCGCCTGGGGACGTGCCACCTGCCTCTGCCCTCCCCAGAGTCCCTCAGGCCCTGAGGGCGGGCTGCCCGGTCCTGCCAGGGTGGGCACTTTCCTGCCCGGTGACTCTGGGAGGAGGTATGGTCAGCGTGGCCGGGACAGGGTTACTGTATTTCCAGAGCCCACATCAGGACACGTGTGTTGTCAGGGTCAAGGGTCCCCTTGGGGCAGCAGTCACTCCAGATCAGAAGTTGCTTAGTCTTGGCCGGGCGGACATTTGGAGCCAGTTCATCTTTGCTGTGTGGGGCTGCCCTGTGCGTTGTCGGACGTTTAGTGGCTTCCCCGGCCTCCGCCTCGTGTGTGACAACCGGCAATGTCTTCGGGCCCTGCCAGGTACCGCCTGGGGGACAGGATCGCCCCTGATTAAGGACCGCTGCAGTGTCTGTGTAAACTTTGATTTTTTTTTTTTTTTTCCGTGCGACCTTTATGGTTAGACCCCTGCCGAACAGGATGGCCTCTTTGTGCGGTCAGGGTGGACCCCGGGGTGCACACCCGCTGTGGGCCAGGCCCAGGCCTGATGCTTTATCGAAGTCGACTCGGTGGCTCCTCGTAGCAGCCCTTCTAGTCCTCTCATTTTTCCGATGAAGACTGAAGCACAGAGAGGGTGAGCAACTTGCCCAACGTCGCAGAGCTGGCGGATGGCCGACCCAGCGTTGTCTGATGGGAGGAATCCCCGGGCCTCCGGAGGCGATGGGGTTTGCCTACAGCTCGAGGCCTGGAGGGTTTCTGCCTGCCCGCGGTGTGGGATGTGGCTCCCTCTTGGTAGCTGGTCTGTCCGTGCCCCTTCCGTGCCTTGTGACAGCGCCCTCGCCCTGCTGCGCCCCGTCAGAACATTCCCGGAAGGCATTTTGGAGCACACACATAATGCTTCGATGGTGGTATCAGGTCCGTTTGGCTCTCTTCTTCATTTTCACCTTTTTGCGCTGTGTGATTACATTTTACGTGTTCTCATCCGTCGCTCATCTGCCGGTCCTGAAGACCATAGTCGTCAGCTGCCCCTCCCGCAGGAGCAGAAATGAAAACAGGTTCTACTCCCTTCCATTCCTTCTTTCAGTGAGTATTTCGCCAGCACCTACTACGTGACAGACACTGTTTGGGTACTTGGGAATGCGGCGGTGAATGTAACAGACAGAATCCCCGTTCCCATGGAACTTTCATTCTGGGGGTGGAGGGAGCCAGACAGAAACAGGAGAGGTTAGTAGATGGTGTTGGGTGGAGAAAGGTGCTAAGTGCCAAGGGAGAAAAAAAGCAGCGTCGGGGGATTAGGAGCTGGGTGGGGGTGGTTGTGGTGCCTCGGTGGTCCCTTAGGCTCAACGGGGAAGTGAGGTTTGAGCAGGTTTGAGCCCAGACTGTGGAAGCAGGTGAATCTCTGTGGCTCCCTTGGCTTCGTACGCAGCCCCTGGTTCCAGCTGTGTCCTGGCTTCTGGTGGTCTGTCTTCTCGCTTGCTTTTGCTAAACGAGAGAGCTGGTTTTCTTTGCCGAAGGTTGTCGCCTTTGGTCTGTCACTGGTGGAATTTCCTCTGTGACGTGGAAATCTTGGGTCTTCTTGTCGCAGGGCTGTCTCGGGTGATGCGTGTACCCACCGTAGTGACCACGGTGTGCATACTCCCGCGCCCCCGTCTCCCGCTTCGGGCTTGAGACCGCTCTAGGTGCCTGCAGGTTAATAACGTGCATCGACTCGGTAGAACGTGCTTGTGGAACGATCCCGTCGCTTGATTTCTGAGCCGATCTGTGCGAAATGCTAAGTTGGACCCGGTCGGCATCCATGGTCCATTGTTGAGTACACTGTTAAATGACATTGCACGTTGGCGGAGCGCTTTCCAGGCGTATTCTCATTTAATGAGGAATCCTCGCGGGTCCCTGTGCACCTGCTGCGGCACGGGATTCCCACTGTGACGTCGTCTCTGTGAGCTGCTCTGGGTGATGGGGGTTGTTGATTCCTGCAGGAAAACCAGTCTGTAGGAAACCAGAGGGCAGAAGCTGGCCTGGCACCCGGGCTTTGGAGAGGTGGTTCTTGGCAAAGTGGGTCACACTGAGGCTCCGTGGTCTATAGTATTGGTGGAAAATAAAATGGACATGTGACTTCGTTGCCCACAGCCGTGGTAGGGAGGGGAACGGTGGGAAATTGCACATCCTCCCGGTCCTCATGTGGGATTACCCAGCTGCTTTTCAGGGAAACTGTGGGCACTTACAAGGAGTCATTAGATACATTATGGGGTTCTGCGCAGCGCCCCCCGGCGTGTTTCCGGAAAAAACAACTGGAGCATTTGCGTGGCGGCGAAAGAAAGGTCCTTTTAAAGACCTTCAGACTTTGGAGCAGTTGTGGAGGTTTCTTTAGCTCTGCCCCGGGGGCCTTCTTCGTGGAAGGGTGCTGCTCTAGAAGGCAGACACACGTGAGTGGCAGGGTCTGCCTGTCTCAGCTGAATCACAGGGACAGCTGGAGGAGCTGATGTAAATTAGAGGTCTGCATTTAGGAGATGCCCATAAACTAGGCACCCTGTTATCAGGCGGTGACTCTTGCGTGGGGGGGGGGGGGATGCACGGGCCTGTCCTGGATGATGAGCTGGCTGGCCCTGCGTGGGATGCCTTCAACGCTCACTGTCTTGGTGCTTCCCGCCTCAAGGGCTCTCCCCTCGACCTAGATTTTGAGCTTTTGCTCTGTAACCTTCACAAGGCTTACCCTCTTTTCACCGCCCCGTGCCCCCTTCTGGCCCTTCCCTGTTCCCTTGTGCTGAGAACCCACCCACTTGTTTTTCTTGCTGCTCACTTCTTTTTATTTTTATTTTTATTTTTTTTTTCAACGTTTTTATTTATTTATGGGACAGACAGAGACAGAGCATGAACGGGGGAGGGGCAGAGAGAGAGGGAGACACAGAATCGGAAACAGGCTCCAGGCTCCGAGCCATCAGCCCAGAGCCCGACGCAGGGCTCGAACTCACGGACCGCGAGATCGTGACCTGGCTGAAGTCGGACGCTCAACTGACTGCGCCACCCAGGCGCCCCTGCTCACTTCTTTTTAATGCTTATTTGTTATTTTTGAGAGAGAGAGAGAGAGAGAGAGAGCATGAGGGGGAGGGGCAGGGAGAGAGGGGGGCGGGCCGCATGCTGACACCAGCGAGCCCGATGTGGGGCTCGAACCCGCGAACCATGAGATCGTGACCTAAGCCGAAGTCGGACGCTCAACCAACCGACTGAGCCACCTAGGCGCTGCTCACTTTTGATAATCACCGATTTTCCCCTTCATCTGGAATATCCCTCTTTTTATCAAGTCTAAGATGCCATTATCCACAAAACCATTATTTGATGTAGCACTGGGCAAGAAAAAAAAAAAGCCACTGTTCATTGAACTGTGACACAATGGTTTCTTTATCAGTTAACGTTTTTATTTTCTACTTATTTAAAGAGCTCTTTTGGACTTAATTAGACATTGATTTTTCCATACATCACGCTTGTGCATAGATAAAAAGGAAAATACACATGAAATATATTGGGTAAGGTGTTCCTAAAACTTTCTCAGTGTCTGCTTTTTGACTCCGAGATATTTGTGCCTGTTTTCCTCAAAGTCATCTGCACTGCCAAGACCTTTGGTGATGCAGCATTAAAAAAAAAAAAAAAAAAAAATCAATGAAAGCTCTAAAAGCTCTTGGTTCTGGGCTCTTAACATAGCATGGCAGTTATGTAGAGTTAGCCAGATTTTAACTCATTTGGGAATTTTCCGTAATTCCCCAATTCCCCATTCATTTCTATCCTACTTGGTTTGGTTTCTAAGGATTACGAGTGCTTTACTGCTGTTTCTGGGGTTTTCTTCCAGGCCACTTGACGTGCATCATGTGGACTTTGCCACTGGTGTGTTGTATGTTTGAGCAGGTGCTGTGATGACAGGTGCATTGTGGCCCTTTTCCTGGCCCGCAGCGTCATCAGGCTCATTCATTGTGGGATGCGTCCCAATTTCATGGTAAGCTGTGAAAAATAGTGCCTCTTAGAACTGATGAGTTACGGTCTTCTTTTTCTCACGTGTGAGATTACTCCCCTTTATGAGAACTCGGCTCCACGCCTTCTGTGCTTGATGAAGGGAAATGGTAGCCCCCATTGGAACGTGTACGTCTGTATCTGTTCACTCCCAGTCCCCAGGATCCATGGAAGCAGAAGTACTTCTTGGCTTTTATTTTTGAGCGGTGAGCAGTGATGAGCATGAACCTTTTCCGAAACACTTTGGAGCGTTTTCTATCTACAAGTTAACCCTGCTGAATGCTGGGATCTGCAGGGGTGAGCAAGGCACTCTGTCTTCCTTCAGGGAGCTCAGAATCACTGAACAAGCCAACTAGAGAAAGACCTAAGAAAGAAAGAAAGAAAGAAAGAAAGAAAGAAAGAAAGAAAGAAAGAAAGAAAGAAAGAAAGAAAGAAAGAAAAAGAAAGAACGAAAGAATGAAAGAAAGAAAGAAAGAAAGTTGAAGAGGGATTGGATAGCAGTTGAAATGTTAAGCATCATCATTAATTTTCTTAGTGGCAGTAATGGTCTTGGGGTTGTTTTTTGAAAATCCTTATCTTTTGTAGGTACAAACTAGATATTTATGGGTGCAAATCATGACCTGGGCCACAATCAAGAGTCGGATGCTTAACTGATTGGGCCACCCAGGCGCCCCTGAAAACCAAAATTTTTCAAAAAGCAACTTGAAGGCTTAGGGATAGAGTCAGTGAAAGGTTTCTGGTCCCAGTTTCCAACATGTCTGTTGTAGGGAGGTTTCTAGCAAAAAATGCTTCTATACCAGCTGAGCGCCTTTCGAGTTCAATCCAATTCTAATAGTGTCTGCCTGGAGACGGTGCCCGCTTCCACGGGTTAAGGGCTCAGTCCTACAAGATCGTCCTCCACGTCTGCTGCCAATCACAAGCGCAGACTGTTCCCTGTGCTTCTGATGGGCTGGCTAAAAATTAGAGGTTCCCAAGGCCCTTTTCTTGGGTAAAAAGTTAGTTTGCTAGAACGGCTCAAAAACTCAGGGAACCCGTTTACTGACTAGATTACTGATTTATTACAAAGGATATCAAAGGATATGAATGAATAGCCAGATTAAGAAATACATAGGGCAAAGTCCCAAACAAAGAAGCTTCTGTCCTCATGGAGTTTGAGGCCTGGTGTGGTGGCACACAGAAGTGTTCTGGTTCTCCTAGAAGCTCTCCGAACCCCCTCCTTTTGGGTTTTTGTGGAGGTTTCATTACATAGGCATAACTGACCAAATCATTGGCCATGGGTGATCGATTCCATGTTTTGCTCTCCCCCCCCCCCCCCCCCAGAAACTGGGGAGGTAGGACTGAAAGTTCCAGCCCTCTGATCACAGGGTTGGGTCCCCTGGCAACCAGCCCCCATCTTGAGAGCTTCTCCAAAGTCACCTCATTAACATAAACCCAGTTGTGAAAGGGGGCTTGTTAAGATTCACGAGACACCCATTTCACCTTTATGGCTCTAAAGGGTGTTCAGGAACTGAGGACAACAGGCAGTCAAGGGTTTGGGGAGTCGTGAGCCAGGACCTGTGGACGAAGAGCGAATATCTATTTCTCATAAATCAGCATCACCGTTAGTAAAGACGTACATCAGCCTTGTGTGTCTTCAGTAATTTAGGAATACCCAGTGGTGATTAAATTTTTTTTTTTTAACATTTATTTATTTTTGAGACAGAGCATGAATGGGGGAGGGTCAGAGAGAGGGAGACACAGAATCTGAAACAGGCTCCAGGCTCTGAGCTGTCAGCACAGAGCCCGATGCAGGGCTCGAACTCACGGACCGCAAGATCATGACCTGAGCCGAAGTCGGCCGCTTAACCGACTGAGCCACCCAGGCGCCCCCAGTGGTGATTCTTTTCAAAGGATGCTTCGGAGGTTGCCTAAGATCTCGAACTGTCACCTGTATCACCAGGAAAATATTCTTATATTTGGTACCGTTTCTTCTATAAGAATTATCTGTGTAAACTCTCAGGAAATTACTAACCTTGGTGAATGTTTTGGTGGGAGAGTGTTTGTTAGTTTAAGGTGTTCTGTGAGATCGCTTACACCTAACCAGCCTCCTCTGTGGCCCAGAGACCCTGTCACTTACCTGAGTTTGACTTGGATGTTGTTACATTGACTGTATCCTTCTCATTTGACAGGTGCGAGTGGGCAGAAAACGTGTATGTTTAGTCCTGCTAGCTTTTCCACTCATCCTGGGCGGTCTGCTTGCTGTCATAAACAATCCGTTAGGAGCCATGGATGATTTGGGAAGCCAGGGTGCGAGACCCTTAATAAATATATATTATTCCTTTCTTCCCCAGCAGGATATCGTTGGTAACACCTCATATTTTACATTGGATTTGTGAATGAGACATTTGTGACAAACGTATGATAATGCATGTGTTTTTTTGTAAGTTTTATTTACGTAATCCCTACCCCCAACGTGGGACTTGAACTCAGGACCCCGAGATCACGAGTCAAATGCTCTTCCCGCTGAGCCGGCCAGGCGCTCCTCATAACGCATGTTTTCTGTAAGGTATAATTCCCGATACTTCCAATTTATGTCAGCCTTGTCACCGAGCTGCCCGAAGCACTTTGGAGGCATTGCTCATTTATCTTTCGTTTCTGCATGCCCGGAAGAATGTCAGGAACTGGTTTTCTTCCTGCACTCACGCGTGCAGTTTCCAGCGGGCCCCAAGGTTATGAACTTGCCCCACAGGTCATGCAGTGGCAGTGTTGGGGCTAGAATTGTAATGGCTCCCCAACTACTCAAAATACAGCTTTGGAGAGAGTCGGCTGTGGCCGTCCTGATCTTAGAGCTGCCGTCCCTGACTCAAGAGTGTGCTGTGCCAAACGGCAGGTTTCTGTCTCGTTAATGCAGACCTGCAGCTTCAGACCTGGAAGGTGCTGATTGCTGGGGCTGGCGATCGTCTCCGTGACCTTTATCACTGCGTGCTGCGGATGTGGGTGAGCTAGCAGTGAGCTGGGAGGGGTTGTGTTCTGAGTTCTTAGGTGGCCTGAACTCCGGCCTGAGGGTGGGCATCACAGAAGGAGCCTCGCTGTGGTCCGCCGGGTCTCGCCGACGGGTTCACAGAGGCAGGTGGGGCCTCTGATGATCTAATCCGCCTGGTGCTTCACGCAAGCATCGCAAAGTGCTGGTGTCCTTACCACCTGCACCATCGGTCTCTGAAAGCAAAGCTCTCCTCAGTACTTTGAGATTTTATGTGGGTTTCATCAGAGGGAAAGAGGGGCCTGTGGAGGGCCGGTGTGAGTTCAGGGTCTGAGCTGCCCGCAGAGCGGAGTCCTCGATGACCTGGGCTCCGTGCGCGATGCGGCGTGACTTCTGGCCAGTGGCCGCCTAAGAGCCGGTGTCCAGTGGGGAGCCCGGGTCTCAGGGGGTTGCCAGGGCAACTCGGTAAATCCGCCTTGGGGCATTTGGAAACCGTCTTGCAGAGCTAAGGGTGATTGTGCAGTGCAGGGGCGCTCCGGACGGCACAGCTGGCCCTGGGGGCACGGGGCTGAGGGGATGCATACACGGGAGCCGTGGGCCTGGCTTCTCCAGGTGGCTGTGTAAACCCAGGCAAGTCCCTTAACTCCTCTGTTCCTCAGTTTCCTCATTTATGGATCTCCTCGGGTGGTTCAGTGAAGAACGAGGCGAAATGGGGCCTGGTACTTCTGTAGCGAGTGCCTCTGACACCTGCTGGTGCCGACGGAAAACTCATGTTAGAGTGACAGGTGCTGGCGCCCGGCACCGGGTGGGGCTGTCCTCCGTGGCAGGTGTTCACGAGCCCAGGGACTCACACTCCAGGTGTGAGCACTCCAGGTGCTCACTGGTGCCAGCCGCCCTGTGCTGCGTTTAAGCAGATGAGCCTGCCCTCCCGGGAAGTACCTGCACCTCCGTGGAGCTTGCCTGGGACCTTCGTTTTAGCAGGAGGGTAAGGACACAAGGGATTCCTGCAGCCTTTGCTCCTTCTTCAGTGAGGAAGCCGAGCCCCAGAGGTGGTGGGTGACCTGGGCAGGGTGAGCTGGGCAGGGGCCCCGGTGTGAGCGCGGAGTCGATGGGGGGGGGGCGGGGGGGGGGGGGGGTCGTCAGACCGGAGGCAGGAAGCTCAGGCTGGAGCCCTCTCCTCCAGCGTGAGGTTCCCAGGAGCTCATTTCCCGGTTTTACCCCATAAGCTCTCGTCTTTGAAACTACCCCAGGATGTGTTTTTTAACTCTGTGACTGTGTAATTAATTTTTTAACTCTAATAGGCAATTGGCTTTTTCAATATCTTGAGCTGTTATTATCTGAATGTGGCGTGTTATTTGGAAACTTTTCCACAAGGTTTTAATTAGGAAACGTTCTTTTGGTTTCATCAGTACAGTTTCTGGCTTGCTTTTGAAACTGTAGTTGAGTGACAAGTGGGAGACAAATTAATAATCCGTGGCAACGCGACAGAGCCCCCCCAGTGAGGGCTGAGGACTAGTTCTGTCAATTAGCAGGGTGTTCGTGTGGTTTCTCTGATGCCTCTAATTAAGACAACGTACAACTGGATCGCAGATTAATAGATAAACCGTGCAATGATGTCGAGAAGAACACTCCATGCAAAAACCCGGATGTTTGGTTGTGCCCACTCGAAGAGCCTGGTTCAGGTGTTGCCGTCACCCTTACTGGCCTCCCATTTCCTCATCTGTAAACTGGGGGTGGCTGGAAATTCACGAGATGACGGCGGCCTTACTGACACGAGTTAGCCAGCGCCCTACTTTTTGCGCGTGCTCACTCTCCTTTCCCGCAGATGCTTCTGGGGCTGACACCAGGCGTCTCTGATGGACAAGGGGGCTTGCTCGGAGGAAGAGACCCTAGCTGATGGTGACGTCGTGGTGTAAGTCGTTGGACCAGGGATGAAATCAGGTGCAGCCCGCTTCCTTTGCGTTCTGTCTCCCTTTCTTGGGCCACATGGAATCGCATGGCCCTGGGGAGGTCCCTGTTTTTAAGGGGAAGCTGTGGCACCGAGCGAGGCCAGCAGTGTCACGTTTGGGTTACGTTTCGAAGATACTGTAGTTGGTCAGAGTGCAGTGTGGTCCCCAGAGGCACCAGAACAAAGCAGACCTACTGGATTAATGGCGCGGGGGAGCGAGCTAATGCGACGGCAGTTGTGTGGCTGTCTGGCTTCACGTCCTGCCTTCCCGGCCCCCAGACGTTTAGGCTGGTCACCTCCTCCCAAGGCCTCAGGAGCTGGCCCACCCTAGGAGATCCAGCGTGCTCCTTGGAGATCCACTGTGCTCCCTCGCCCCCTGTGGTGAGCTCTGTTCATCCCTCCCCCGTCAGAGCTGGGGGAGAGTCTGGCTTGGGAGCCTTCCCTCCTGCGTCTGGGCTATTTGTTTGCTCCAGGAAGGGAATGTCGCGCCGTGAGAAGGACAATCCTGGCCTGGGAGGTCTGCACACAGAGAAGTGGCGGACAAGGCCTAGCGATCTGGCCTTTGCCTGGCGTGCTGGTCAGGAAGCCCTCTGCACAGAACATACACATTTAAGTGTTAATTAGGCAAGGGGGGGTGGGCGGAGCCGGGCTAAGAGATGACCTTTAAAGGTTGTCGGCAGCCCTCCGGTACTTGGCGGCACAACTTGGCGGCACAAAGAAACGTATCAAGATAGAGAATCCCTGTTTTAAGGCGTTGCTCTTTCCTTTAAAAAGGCTGTCGGGGGGCGCCTGGGTGGGTCAGTCGGTTGGGCGGCCGACTTCGGCTCACGTCATGATCTCGCGGTCCGTGGGTTCGAGCCCCGCGTCGGGCTTTGTGCTGACAGCTCGGAGCCTGGAGCCCGTTTCGGATTCTGTGTCTCCCTCTCTCTGACCCTACCCCATTCATGTCTCTCTCTGTCTCAAAAAAAAAAATAAATAAACATTAAAAAAAAAAATTAAAAAAAAAAGGCTGTCGGGACTGTGGAGTGGTGCCCAGAGAGTTCAAGAGACCGACAACGTTCACGATGGGGGCAGTATGTTTGTGCTCGGCGTCTCTGGAATGATTGGGATCAACTATACCTGGGTGTGTGTGAAGCGTTGAAGATCCCCGTGTGTGTGTCTTAGCGCCTTCCCCGGGGAGGGGGCCCTACTGCTCCGTCCCGTCCTCTGATCTGTGTGCGAGCAGAGGGACAAAGGAGGAGAGGACCCGGAGCTGTGGGTTGGCCCAAGCCCTTCTCCGCCAGCCGCAGACACTGGGCTGCGTGCCCTCGGGGGAGGAGGGGTGCGTCTCCGGATCCCGATGGTAGGACGCAGCCTTCCGTCATCCCTGGGTCCCCCGCCGCGTGCCAGCGTTGATGCTCTTGCACCGCTGAGCAGTCTGGTGTAAGTTCTAATCGCCTGCATCCCACTAGCCTGTGAGCATCTTGAGGCCTGGCGTGTGCTTAGCTCCTCCCCTTCCTGCCTTTCTCACTCCTGTAGAACTGCACTAGCAGCCGTGGTGTGTCTGACCTTGGGGAACGAAGCCACCGAGGATCTGAGAATCTGCATTCTGGGAGGGGTGCAGGTTGAAGGCCCACCAGACCGGTACTGGATAGCCCCACATGGAGCTCCAAGGGGGCTCAGATAATCAGCAGAAAGGACCGAGGAGGGGACATTTGGGGAAGATCTGGTGACTGGAAGGATCCAGCCACAAAGACGTGGTGGAAGACCGTCCAGTCATGGAGAGGATCATGTGCAAAGGTCCTGAGGCCAGACTGGATTTGGTGTGCTTGGGCAACGAAAAGCAAAAGAAGGCTTGCGAATAGAAGCACGGTGGGCAAAGGAGGCACCGGGTCAGTAAGCATTTAGGAATTTATTCGTGTGTGTCATTGCGTTCCCCCAGTACAGCTCAGCACCCCACACACTGCGGGTGCTCTGTAAACATTGGGCAGTGAGATGCAATTCAGACTGGTGGGAGCCACCGTGGTGAGAATGGCTGTGAGCCCAGACTCAGTGGAGGGTCTGCTGCTTGGTGAACCACGTCATACTATTAGAACACATCCTGGCCTCTGCCTCCACTCTCCCCTGAGCTTTTCCCCCCTGCTGCGTGCCCTAGCCTTGAGTTTCAAGCCATTTGCCCCTTTTTGCACTGTCTCCGGTCTGTAACAGCTGTGGTCTGGCAGAAGCGGTCAAGGAAGGGAGCCGTTATCGTTTCTGGGTGCAAGTCTGGCTTTCCCTCAAGCACAGTGCATCCCTGAGCATTTCTTTCCTCCAGAAATGCTGCATTGCTGTTGCGGCCCAACGGGCCCCAGCTGTATTTGTATGTATGCTGTTAAATCATCGCGCCTTAATCAGTGGGGTGCCGCTTCACCTCTCCCAAGGAGTGCAGGGAGACCATGCAGGATGCTGAGGCAGAAGAGAGAGACATACTGAGCGATAGAATTATCAGTTGTTTTTAAACCGTCTTCGTTCCTTCCAGCTGTATTTAGCAAAGAGTTTTTCATTATGAACTCCCCTTCCACCAATCCATCATCGTAAAACTGCTGTGCATTTAGATGGTAATCTTTAGGCAGGCACCTAGTTTAAAATGGTCTCTAGGCTGCCTGGCTGTATAGACACACCGCTGGGCTCCGGATTAGGCATCTGACGTTCTCTTGCACGTTACGTTCCTGAGCTTTTGGAGCTGCCTGTGATTGGCTGTTTTAAAGCTCTGTGCCTTCAGTGGCCACTGGGGTAAGAAGTTTTGACACACCACTGACCTCTGATGTAGAGGATGGGAGGTTTAGGGCATTAGATGGGACGGAGGCGGATTTATGTTGTGAAATGCGGGGGCGCCTCCAGGCAGTCCTTCTGGAGGGCCACTGGGTGGGCGTGTGGTCTGTTCACACTTTGGTCGGCGCCCCCCTGAAGTAATTTGACACTGCTCGCCAAGGGAGCGGTAGTGCATGTTGGAATGCCTCCAGCAACCCGCGAAGTGTTCGTAGCCAACCCGCCGAGTCCAGGTCGGGACGCAGGTGCCACGGGACATGTGCGGAACAACAGGGGAGCGTTCTGTCCGCCGTCGTGGAATGCAGAGACCCAGCCATAGGATTTGATTCCAGGACTTGGCATCCGTAGGAGCCGAGAAAATTCTGTCCTCCATTCTTTTGGAGAGTTTGGAGGTACAGAATAATGAGACCCTGGGGGATGGCGTCTGGAGTCCCTTGAGCAAGAATTTAGAGTGGATGGTGGCGATTAGTGATAACGGCACATCGCTCTGCCCTGTGCTGAGAAGTGGTTAGTTCAGCCTTCGACAACTAGCAGAGAACCTCCTGGTGGGTAAATGGGGTGCAGGTGGCTGGAAGAACGTGTAAGTCAAGGGAGAAGGGAGAACAGGGGAAGCGGCAGGCCTGGAGGGAAAATCCACAGCCTGACTACCTCCCCCTCCGGAGCTTGGAGCTTTCTGTCTTTTACATTTTGCAGAGGGTGGGGGGGGAGAGGGTGGTATTGTTGTTGGCTGGGGAGGAAAACAGCTATAAAATGAGTCCTTTGCGTGCCAAGGGCATTGATCTGCCTTTTCACTCCTTGTTCCTCCTCTTCGGTTTCACCTCCAACACAGGACCTCCCTTTTGCACAGTGAGGATTCAGTTGCAGGCTGAATCTCCTGGGTTGGATCTCTTGCCACAGTTAATGACCTACTATTGATAGACCGCGTTTAGGGCATAGCACCTTCTCCCCAGCTGTATGTTTGCCGCGCTCCTGGTGCTTTTGGAGAACCCTGGGAGTGGGGGTGGAGAGGTGGCTTGAGCGGCTTTGATCTCTGGAGGCATTGCCTGGGTCCAGTCTCCCCTTTCTAAGTCTGTCACCTCCCCTGTAAGATGGAAATAACAGACCCTCCTTTGTTATGAGGATGGAATGAGATGTCGTCTGTCAAGCACTTAGTACAACCCTGTGCCGAGCATGTAGGTAGAAAGTGCTCAGTATAATGTGTGTGTGTGTGTGTGTGTGTGTGTGTGTGTGTGGTACTTAACTCAGCTGCAAAGTCCCTGTCTGCAGCTACTGACACATGTACTTGTGCACGTGGATGTACACGCACATAGAGGCATGCGCTCCCACACCTTTGCGTCTTCCTGGCTGAAAAGGTGCGTATGTCATTTCAGCAGAAATGTGAAGTTACTTTGTGGAGGTCAGCATGCTTTTCTTCCACCACAGGGAGAAATTTCACCAGGGAAGGTGTCTGCGGAGGTGGGAATGAAGATCCTGGTCCGGAGGGCTTCTGCACCCTTCTTTCGTGGGGCGGGCACCAAGCTAGCATCTGACACTGCTCCTTGACAATCTGTGCACACTGTCCCCGGACAGAAGGGGACATGGCCTGTAGGACGTGCGTAGTTTCCATATTGTCTGAGCTGCCGCGTCTGATGACCAGTGCTCATTAGTGAATTTCACAAATGCAATAGACACAGACTGAAGGAATTTGCCCATTGTTTGCACTCGATTTGCTGCGTTGAAATGAAACGTCAAGGACTGCAGTAGCCTCAGACTCTGTGTGCTGTCATCTTCCCGCTTCTCCCCACTTGATTCTTCCCCGTGTCTAAATTGGTTTTCCTTACAGTTTACACCTTTTATCCCTGCCCATCCCCCTCGCTGTCGTCCAGTGTTCCTCAGTCTGACCGCACAGTAGAAACACCTGGGGAGATTTAAAAGTACAGGTGCCTAGAACCTACCCCAGCCCAATTAAATTGGAATGTTGGGCCATTAGACCGAGACATGTTTTAGAAAAAGCTCCCCACACGCGATTCTCATGAAGTCAGATCTGGAAACAATTGGTCCGGGGGGCGTTATTGAGAGTTTCCATCTTTTGGCTGTAACTGCTGAACATCATGGGGTCCCTGCACGTATGTTTGGTCAGATTTGTGGGCTTTGAGTTTGAGTTGGGTCTTCTCTTTGGGTGCTTGCTTTTATATTCAGAGTTGAATATGGATGAGCGTATAATGGATTGCCCATTGGATTAGTGAATGAGGCTCTTAGTCATAGGAGTTATTCTGGAATCTCTAAGCATCTTGCTGTCTGCAATAAAAATAATAATCAAAAGATACCAAAATGACAGTTTAGAGCTTAAAGAAAATACGACTTTTCTTATAGGCTCTGGACTGAATGAATATAGGGAGTAGGGTATTCAGGAGTTGAGCAGTCCATGGATTTTATTTCTCTGTATTTTTTAAATCTGGGGGGATTTGTTGTTCTTTTGAGGATGGAGGTTTGACCCCATACTTTTGAATATCAGTGATCGTGTGGTTCTAAATCTCCAGAAAAAAATAATTCCAGACAGCCTATTCTGGATCATGTACCATCTGATTGGGAGTGTTGGGAACTTTTTCATGACATTTGTCGTCAGACTGCCTGTGAGCCACTATCTTCTGGGTGGAAATAAACAAAGCTGTCTCTCCTGGAATTGACTGGTGGTTCTAAGAGCTCTGCCCAGCAGCCTGGCTGCTTCCCCTCCACGGCCTTGCCCTTGCCCTTGCCCATTTGAGTTGAAGGTAGGAGACCCTCCAGTAGCATATCTGTCCTTTGTCAACTCTTAGGATGGATCACCTTACGTACGTTGTGAAATACAGTGGGGAGGGAAGGGCTGGAGGTCCTGTGCTTCTGAGGTTTCTGAAGTCCACGGACTTGGGCTGATTCTCTGTTGGAGGATAAACTGGTGAGAATGTATGAATGCCATGAGTAGGTTTATTCACGGGGAGGTTGAAGTTTTGCGTCTCTTTTCTTTATTCTGCACAGTTTGTGTGTGTGTGTGTGTATGTGTGTGTAATACATTTGTAGAAACAGTTGAAACTTGCATGATCACTTTCTTCAGAACACCTGATGAATTATCCAGTGTGTGCATCACATGTGGTCAATCACATGTGGTCAAATACACGTCAGTCACATGTGGTCACATAAGAGCAGCCACTAAGCTGTTTCAGACAGAGCTTTGAGAGAGTGAATTGCCACGGGCCCAGGATCTCACAGGTTTGGAAACTCAATTTTATTAGCTCATCTAGGAAGTTATCAGCCAAAGATTGGGGTTTCCATGAACCAGAGTTGTAAAGTGTTGGTCAATAAGAATGGCGGTTCATTCGTTCCTGGCGAGAACCATGCCTTTGGGAGCAGGCTCCAGGGGGCTCATGTACTCAGGAAGCCACAACAGAGCTGGGTGAGCAGCTATGTTTTCTGTAGGCTTATTTCCCTCTGCCTGTGAAGCCTGATGAATTGGACTTCACCATTCTGGGGATATTTCTGTGTATAGAATCAATACTGTCTCCCTAGGGTAGCAGTGGAGACTCATTTTTCACAAAAACCCAATGTGCAATTTATTAAACTATTATTATCTCAGCCCCAAATCCTTCTGGACTCTGCTCTGTGATGCCTGAGCTAGGACTCTGCCCATCAGCCCATTTCTGCTCTGCCAGCGGCTCCCCTGGAGGCCCCGGGGGAGTTGGGGGAGGGGCAGTCGGGGGACTTGGTCCTTCCCCTCGGCTCCCTCTTCCCACGAGCGGCCCTCAGGGACGCTTGTCCCCCTCACCTGCACCAGCTGCGTCTGGTTTTCCCAGTGCCGGAGAAACCACCATCACGGTCCCCACCCACCTTCGCGCCCCCTCCTCAGCGGTCTGGGTGCCAGGGCCCCTTCCCTGAGTGTGTAAGGTTCAGCCCTTGCCACTTCTGGCCTTTGTTCCCTCGATCCTAGGGGCAGCGGCTGCTGCTGTGGTTGCTGCCTCCCTGATACCCTAGGATTTTCTTCCTTTCAGTTACCTAGTTAACAACTTTACACCTAGTTAACGATTTATATTCAAGCCCCTCTGTTCCAGAAGCTTGTGTGGTGCCTGACTTCCAGTTGGATCCTGGCTGATAAATCTGACGTTGTTTTCAGCGTTCTTCAGTATTCAGTATTCAGCCGGCAGAATCATTTCCTGAGACATATTGTACTTAATTAGATTACAGTTTATGTTACGTTCCTCAGATTTTGTGCTCAAGTTATCCTGATGAGATTTTGTTTTTGATTCCTCTGTGAGATTGGAGACATACTCGCTTCTCATCAACTACACTTCTAAATCATCAGCTCGACTGAGCTATTTCCTGGAAAGATGGCCCCAGATGGCTAATGCCATTCATTCTCTTGGTTCTTTTTGGCTTTATTTTCGGAGGGTGACATTTTCCAACCTTATCTCCAAATTCCACGTCCCTTATGCAACAACCCTGAAATTTCCGTCAACTTCTAGATGATGGCTGTTGTGTATTTAAGCCGTACGCCCTTGTAAAAAGATTTGCGGCAGCTCAGAAGAAAAAGCGTATATGTTATGCGTAAACACAGACTCATCAAAACGACAGTTTAAAAAATGGGCCAGATAATTTGCAGGGGTGGGGAGGTGGTGGCATAGGGTGAGGAGAAGACGGGGAAGAAAATAGAAGGGCACGGAGAACAGGGGGAACGAACGTCGAGCATCTCGGTTGGGCCAGCTTCTGGTTAGATGTTGCCCGTCAGTGTTGGGTTTAACCCCCAACAGAATCCTACCTGGCAGGCATTATTATCCCCATTTAGAGAGCAGTCCCATGCACTTTTTTAGCACATCTCCTGACACTGAACCGAGGGAAGCTCCTTCAGTGGAACACAGAGTTGTATCTCGGTAGCCAGAGGAAGCGTGCTGGGTTAAATAGTCCTCATTTTCTAATAGAACGAAGCACTTCCTTGTGAGCGACCAACATGTTCATAGCCTTTATACTTGGTAAGAATCTGCTGGACTTTAAAGGTCACTGAACTGGGGCGCCTGGGTGGCGCAGTCGGTTAAGCGTCCGACTTCAGCCCCGCGTTCGAGCCCCGCGTCGGGCTCTGGGCTGATGGCTCTGGGCTGATGGCTCGGAGCCTGGAGCCTGTTTCCGATTCTGTGTCTCCCTCTCTCTCTGCCCCTCCCCCGTTCATGCTCTGTCTCTCTCTGTCCCCAAAAAATAAATAAATGTTAAAAAAAAAATTAAAAAAAAAATAATAAAGGTCACTGAACATCCTAATGGATAGTGTTGGTTGGGGAAAAGAATATCAGAAACCAAATGCAGGGATTCACATGGAGCCGTTTGTTTAGGTCAACACCTAAAGCTGAAGCGAGGGCCCGGAGTTCGTTGCTGGGTAAAGGCATTCTCTGAGAGAGCCCTGTCTCCTACAGCTCTGACCCGGTCCAGGGTGAGACCTGTGGGGGTGGCGGGGAGGGTGGGGGGTGGCGCCACTGGCCACACGCCTCATCCTGTGTATCCTTTCACTCCTGAGAGGCAGCACGAAGGGGGTGCCAAGAAGGCAGTCTTGATAAATGGGTTTGAACCCACCCTCTACCATTTATCGGCCGTGTAAACTCGGGTGATCTGCTCCACTTGTTATGGAGCCTTAGTTCCATCACTTAGTAGATGGAGGGGGGGCGGGTAATAACAGTGTTACTTTTGACTTAAATACACTTTCCCAAAACATCTGATGTGAAAAGGCATATGTGTAGTGGACCTAAAAACTACCAAACGAGAAAGAGAGCCAAACAGTTTAGGGAAAGGAGATGATCAAGAGCCAGGCGGGTGGGGACTAACCAGTCACCGTTAGGTGATTGTGAATCGTCCCCACAGGTCTGCAGGGGGCTGGCGATCTCCCCACATAGATGAAACCGATTCAGAAGTGGAAGCTAACCTGTGGTAGGTATGCAGGAGGCCCTGGGGAGCTGTCAGGAGGACAGGAGACTCTGGGGGGCCGGCGGGGGGGGGCCGCATGCAGGAGAAACCCGGGCCTAGGCCTCAGGTGAGAGAGGCCACCCACCCCTTACGCCAGGTACCTGTGGCCTCACCCCGGTGACACCGGTGGGCTACAAGAGCTGCCCAGGCGACCCAGCACGCCCCAAGATGCCATCAGTCGTCGTCGTCTGAGTCACTGCACTTGAGGAGGACTTTTTGTGCAGGAAGGTAATTGGAGCCACCCCAGGCTGGGGAGCGGGGAGCCATGCGCTCCATGTTTGCCGTCACGATTCTTCTCGCTGAGCCAGGCCAGCTCCAGTTTGTGGCTCTTCTCATTCTAGAACCTGCCAGTGCAGCTTGAGCCACGATAGAAGATTTTCCCCTCGGATTTTAATTACTGAAACCGAGCATATTAAATATGTACTTATCTGTGATAATTATGACTAAAGGATTCCTTATCAATGCAGCTTAGTCATTTGCTTAAGTGATTCAAACGTGATAGTTGTTAATATGCATGTCTTGTCGAAGGGAATCAGGAGGGGCAGGGTGATGAGGAGAAAATGCTGGCTGCTTATCACTGAGGGGGCCAAAGGATGTCCTGAGGGCCCCACTTCAGCCTTCCTGCCCTCCGTCCTCCTTTCCAGGACCTCTTAAATGTTTCTGCGTTTGACCCTCGTCTTATTTAAGAGATTTTTTTTTTAATCCATTAAGCAAAAAAGTCTTTCTCGATCCATAATTAATTCCGTTTTCCAGCCTCTTCCTTGTAATCCTTAGCAGCCCCAGGGTGGGGGTGGGGGCGGGGGTACCAGGTTGGGAACTGCTGTCCAGGTCGAATCTCCTTAGGAGTAGTCCTTTCATTTATTTCTTCTCGAGGGGAAAACCCATTTGGCCTGAATTCTGTATAAGCATAGACCCAGCGGGACCCGAAACCTGGAAGGCACGTTTCCTCCTTGGGTTTAATTCACTCTGAGGTCCTCCAGCTCAGGCTCCCATTCAGTGAAGACGTCCCTTCGGCAACAGATGGTAAAAAGATTCCGCGGAATGAGTAATTCCTTCATTTCTGTCTGAATGGTTTGTTTAGAAGCAAACAGAATGATTCCCTCCTCCTATTAAATTTGTTCGGAGAACATCAGGATCATACTGAGTTGCTGTCCAAACCCACGTCTGGGAGGAGGGAATGGTGAGTGGGAGAAAGGGCATGTCTGAGATTGCACAGCTCAGACCCGGGATCACAGGGGACCTCAGGAGCTTTCCCCGCCAGACTCCGAATTTAACGAACGCTTCACCCAGATTGTTAAAACACCAGGTACTTCGCTCGGGAGATACAAATTTTATCCTGTTGAGATTACCATTCTTTGGCAAACCAAGTGTATTTCCTCTCCCACCGTTTTTTTTTTTTTTTTTTTTTTTTAATTTTTTTTTCAACGTTTATTTATTTTTGGGACAGAGAGAGACAGAGCATGAACGGGGGAGGGGCAGAGAGAGAGGGAGACACAGAATCGGAAACAGGCTCCAGGCTCTGAGCCATCAGCCCAGAGCCCGACGCGGGGCTCGAACTCCCGGACCGCGAGATCGTGACCTGGCTGAAGTCGGACGCTTAACCGACTGCGCCACCCAGGCGCCCCTCCCACCGTTTTTTTAAGTGTACATTTCAGTGGCACTAAGTACACTCACGTTGTCATGCGTCCCTCACCACCATCGGCCTCCAGAACTCTCGTCTTGTAAAAGTGAAACTCTGTCCCCATGAAACGCTAACTCCCAGTCTCCCGCCCCCTTACCAGCCCCCGGCCACCACCTTTCTGCTTTGTGTCTCTATGAGTTTGACTCCTCTAGGAACCCCGTATGAGTGGGATTGTGTAGTGTTTGTCCTTTTGCCATTGGTGTGTTTCACTTAGCTTAGTGTCTTCGAGGTCCGCACATATCGTAGCGGGGATCAGAGTTCCCTTCCGTTGTAAGGCTGAATAATACCCCGTCGTGCGGATATAGGCCACGTTTTCGGTTCATCTGTCAGTGGACGCTTGGGTGGCTTTTACCTTTTGGCTGTCGTAAGTGACGTTCCTTACGTTTTTAAGCTTAAAAATGAACTAATCATCCATTTTTGGCATTGTGGAACTTTGAAATGTGTTTAACTAGTAGAGAATTATGGTAACATGTATGGCACTTACCTGATGGGCAGCTTACGGCAGCGCATGCATCTGCGTCTTTAGGTCGGGCTTTATAAAACCAGTAACACTGCAAATTCTACTTTGGTTTTAGAGATTAAAAAATACGAGTTAATATCTAGGAGTATCCCTTGTTTAAAAGAGTATATAAATGTTAGTAGTCAACACCACAATAAATTCTGAATTTCCTTGTTTGCATTCTGGGTAAGTGGCCATTTATAATTGCATTTTTCTAGAAACTTCCAGCCCTTTACACTTTTCAGCAGAGAGTTGAACTATAAGGAGTTACTTGTGGGATGATGAGGTTCGAAGGCATATCTAAATACTGTGTATTTTCTCCAGAGTTAATGTGGCAGGAGGTTCCAGACCCCCATAGCAATACCAGTGTCCTGCTGGGAGTATTGGGCCTGGCATCCTCTGAAGAATAGGTTCCCAGTCAGGAGGGTCCCTCACGACGCGGGGGAGGGGAGCAGCTCTGAGAAGGGACATGGGCCACGTCCCGTCCTCGGCCACTTGGCTTCCGCTCACCACACACCTCGACAGCCCAGCTGAGGGTAGGAGTGTTAGGGGACTGGGCTAACCCCGTCCCTCTCCAAACTTGGGTGTCTACCTTATGCCTCGGTTGTCCTTCCTCCCAGTGATTAGCCGGGTTGGACCACCTGACCCTGTTGGTAGCCCAGCCTGACCCAAAGTGAGAAGTTCCCACAACATACCATATTTGAGCCATTGTGAGGGTTGCAGGCTCCTGGAGGCTGCTGGGATCTCTGGGGGCTGGCCCTAGCCGGAAAGACTCTCCCAGGGCCACAAAAATTAATCCGGGATGATAGGCATTGAGGCCGCCACCCAGACATCTTGTGGATTTGCTGTATCCCTTTCTAGGATATATTTATTTATTCACTGCATGCCATGGACTGCCCGAGATGTGGCATGAGGCTTGGGGGAATTCACTCCTCGGTGAGTCTGGGAGATTGGCTAGAAAGTCTAACTGATACGGTGTCACGCGTCCGTCATTCCTTGAGTTTTCATGTTCAGCGTCGCCATCTCACCGTAGACTTTCACTTCCTTTCTCGGAAGAGCTGGCCTGCCTTATCCTGCCGTATCCTCCTGGGCATCTTTGATGTTGACGTTTCTGCAAAGCACAAGCCGCCCACCACGTTGTGCTCTGGGCCTGCTTGTGGACCTAGAGCAGTCTTCGCGTCCCCTGGCCCAGGTTTGTTTTCTTTACTGGCACCATTTTGCCCCTTTTGCTAATTCCCAGTCGTCCTACCACAGCGATGCCGGAGTTCTCCAAGCCCCAGACGGGGGGTGCGGGGCAGGGGCGCGTCACGTCATATGTCTTGGGAGTCTAGGACCACAGACAGGGTTAAGACACATTCTTTGTTGCAAGTTTCTCGAAAGCGCGAATCCATCAGTATGTTTCGTGACTCTACAGCAAGTGCGTGCGGCTCGGTAGCTCTCACCAGGAAGACGTCTCTCTCCTTGATAGGGCTCTTCACATGTCCCAAGCTGGGACGCCCTAAAGATGCCAGCAGGGAAACCCTGTTTGGGGGTACCATATGTTATACGGCCACGGGCCCTGCCTGTGTCTTGGCAACTGCCCCTGCCCTCGGAGGGTTCACTGTGGATAGCTTAATGGCATTTTGGCCTTCGTTCCTAGAAGGACACTTCTTCTTCCCCCATGTTGTGAGGCTGCCAGCCAGGAGTTCCTGGAGTCTCCCTCCATCTGGCTCTGCAGATGGCTTTGCAAACCCAGGCAAGAGGGCTCCATCGTCCTTCCTTTGGGCCAGGTGCCTGCCAGGGGCCGGTTGCTGCTGTCATTCTCAGTTGCTTTCTTTCTTTTTCTTTTTTTTTTAACGTTTATTTATTTTTGAGAGAGAGAGAGAGAGAGAAACAGAGCGTGAGCAGGGGAGGGGCAGAGAGAGAGGGAGATACGGGATCCAGGATCCAGACAGAGGCTCCAGGCTCCGAGCTGCCAGCACAGAGCCCGACGCGGGGCTCGAACTCACAAACTGCGGGATCGTGACCGGAGCCGAAGTCGGACGCTCAGCCGACTGAGCCACCCAGGCGCCCCTCTCAGCTTCTTTCTGTTCCAGGGTTAGGAGATGTCCGACCCTAAGGAACTGCTTTCTCCATGGCCTGGCGTCCCAGACACTGTGGATGTTTAGGTAATAGCATTTCTTTCCTGTCCACTAGGACCTAGGTGTCCAGAGGGCACAGCCCATGGTTTCTCCCAGTTTCTAATGCAGTCTGTGGTGAAGAGTAGGAGTTCAACATACTGTTTGTTAAGTCAGTGATTACAAAATGAAAGGTCAAGTTCTGGAAGTAATTTAAAAAAAAAATTTTTTTTTTAATGTTTATTTTTGAGAGAGAGAGCGCATAGGGGAGGGGCAGAGAGAGAGGGTGACCCAGAATCCGAAGCAGGCTCCAGGCTCTGAGCTGTCAGCACAGAGCCCGGATGTGGGGCTCGAACTCACGAACCCGTGAGATCATGACCTGGGCCGAAGTCGGCGCTTAACCGGCTGAGCCACCCAGGTGCCCCGGGAAGCGGTTTTCATTTGCTACAATTCCAGGCAACTTGCCCCATCACTCCGTGCCTCAGTTTTCCAAATTTTAAGGGGTAGCTCATATTCCTCAAATAGCTGCCAAGGACATTGGAGAAACTTCCTTAGTTCTGCACCTGCTGTGTGCCTGCTGCCGTGCACAGGGGGGCGTCTAGGGTTTCTGTCATCGCAAATCCTGTGAGGTGTAGGTATCACTGACCTGCTTCCGCAAATGGACGGGCACAGGGAGCTGAATAACTTCTCCAAAGTCACAGTGCTCTTCTGTTTGACAGGTGTAATTAACATGCAAGGCTGCCTCACTCCAGAATCTGTGTGTGTGTGTGTGTGTGTGTTCTTGTACGTGTAAGTCTGCATACACACATACTCCTATGTATATATGTACACACATTTAGGAAGTGGGGGAATATACATATATGCATGCATAATGTACACATACACACCCCAGGGGTTTAGGAAGTGTGGGGAACTATGCACCCCCCCCACACACACACATATACACACACATTCCATATGTATGTACCGTTGACCCTTCCACAACACAGGTTTGAATTGTTCAGGTCCACTGATAACACAGATCTTTCCCGATAAATACAGTGCAGTATGTAAATGTTTCCTTCTGATTCTCTTAATAACGCTTTCTTTAACTTACTTTATTGTAAGAATACAGCATGTGAAGGACGCCTCGGTGGCTCGGCCGGTTTAAGCGTCCGACTTCAGCTCAGGTCATAATCTCACACTCCGTGAGTTCGAGCCCCGTGTTGGGCTCTGTGCTGACAACTCAGAGGCTGGAGCCTGCTTCAGATTCTGTGTCTCCCTCTCTCTCTGCCCCTCCCCTGCTCATGCTCTGTCTCTCTCTGTCTCAAAAATAAAAACATTTAAAAAAAACTAAAAAAAAAAAGAATACAGCACGTGATACCTAAACCGTAGACAAGACGTGTTCATCAACTGTTTACGTTCTCTGTGAGGCTTCCAGTCACCAGTAGGCTATTAATAGTTAAATCTGGGGGCGCCTGGGTGGCTCGGTTGGTTAAGCGTCCGACTTCGGCTCAGGTCATGATCTCACGGTCCGTGAGTTCGAGCCCCGCGTCGGGCTCTGTGCTGACAGCTCAGAGCCTGGAGCCTGCTTCGGATTCTGTGTCTCCCTCTCTCTGCCCCTCCCCTGTTCATGCTCTGTCTCTCTCTGTCTCAAAAATAAACAAACGTTAAAAAAAAAATTAAAAAAAAAAAAGTTAAATCTGGGGGGAGTCCGAAGTTAGACTCCGATTTTCGACTCTGTAGGGGGTTGGTGCCCTTAACCCCTGTGTGGTTCAAGGGTCAGCTGTATGTGTGTGTGTATTTCCCCTGACACTTCCTGAACGCCAAGGGCGCCTCACTGTAATTCTGACTTTCGCAATAAATGTTGCACCATCACGTCCACCAGCCTTTCCTTCTCTGAGTGGCTGTGACCCTTTGGCCCTTGTGGTCAGCCCCTATCAGGCGCTCCCTGGGTCCGGTCACTCGCGCACCCGTTTTCCCAGACACGTCTGCCTGCCGTTGAGTCTGTCAGGTGCCAGCGTGTGTGTGTTGAGCGGAAATTCTTAAGCCTGCAGAGTATGTCCCCAGTTTGTCAAGACAGACAAAACGGGTGCTTTTCAGATGACTTAACAGATTCTTGACACAATCCTGAGGGTGTTTTCATAGGTTTTCAGGTCCTGGTCAGCCAAACTCTGGAGTACGTGCTTCATAAACAGGAGTAAATGTTTAATAAACAACGTAAGGGTGACGGAGGGAGAGCACACGTCTCAAGTCAAACTCTGGGTTCTGCGAATCTGTGATGGATTATCGTTCCTGCTTTTTTTGTGTGTGTTCTTCCTGAGAAGCTCCCTCTCTTCCCTCAAGAAGCTATGTGATGTGGACTCCTCTCCTGGCACTTGGGGGCCGGTTGGCCTGGGGTAAAGGGTTGATGCGCAGGGAGAGGTTCATAGGGGAGGTTTGGGGGACGGTTCACCTGTTCCTCCCTTTGCCAGACGGGAGCACCGGAAGTGGTTGGAGAGTGGATTGCTGCCTCCTAAATTAGCCTCTCTTGTCTTCGGTTCCCGAACGCTCTTACTGTGCTGTTTGCCCTTCTTGGTGAGCCGTCCGCATTGCGTTCAAGTGCAAAGACAGATTGCCTATCGGGGAGGGGAGCGAATTTTAGGCGCTAGTAAGTTCTAAAACTTTTCCTCCTCTTTTAGAGGAAGGAAAACAAGCCTGACTCTGTTTTAACGTCAGGAAAGGGGAGACCCGGCGAAGCCCCTTGAGGGCAGATGTGCTCATTTACTTTCCTTAGAGCGACTGGGGCTGGGCAGCCGGGAGCCCCTGGCTGGCAGCGCGGGTTTCCATGCTCTAAACGCAGGGGTGGGGCATGCTCAGGGGAGCTCCTGCTGGAGACGGTAACTCCAGCTTCAAGATAAATCCGTGACTTTGGTCTCAGAGAGTGAAGCAGTGGCTCTCTGAAATTATAAGCCCGAGTGGGCGAGTTCCGGTTTGGGAACTCCCAGGTTATTTTCCGGAAGAGCTTGTGACCGATGCGGTTTTGTGGGGGAACGTTTGGACCCAGTTCGGGATCTTGGAAGAGCGAGGTGGAAATTCCTCGTCCATCTGACACAGGGCTACGCGGGCTTCTTGGTCGGACTGACAGGCGCTTGGCGCGAGGACTCGGGGCGGCGTGTGGCTCTTCTTTTTTAAAGAGCAAACCGAGTCACTGCCAGCTGTTGTCGTGGGCGCGGAGGGAAACGCAGATTCGTTGGGCAGGTGGCAGAGAGAGGCTTGGTTGACATCGCAGCAGCCGTGACGGTGCAAGTGCCAAGGGACTGTCTTAGGGGGGCGGGGGTGGGGGGGGCCCAGGAGGAGGGTGGGGACTACTCAGAAGTGGCATGGGGAGGGCTAGTATTTGAGGCCTCCCTCCGTGGGATCAGTAGTGACACTCTGCTTTCCGCAGGTCACGCTGAGGCTGGGACCTAGGTCTCCCTGAGGCGGTGCCTGGGACACAGCACTCGGCCGCAAGGGGTTCTCACAACGCTAGTCAAGTCCATTTTTAGAGAAACTGTTAACAGCCTCTGCTTCCTCCTGGGCGAGGCTGTCCAGAAAAGCCGTTGCTAGAAAGAGCTGTTTACAGAGGCAGAGGGTTGTGGTCCTTGATGTTTTAGTAATCATTCCTTAGATTTCAAGGAGTCCCAGATCCCCTTAATGGATGTTGATAACAGTGGCGGAATCTCCCTTTGCACATCGCGGGACCTAATGGGGCTTTTACTCCCTTCACCTTGGTTTGTCTTGTTCTTGCCCGTGGATATGAGTGACTGTGCTGCCTTTGTGCAAAGGTGATCACTTTCTGTGGAGTGAGAATTGGGCTGAGCCCGGAGGTGCTCTCCGGCAGCCGCCGCCTTTCCCCTGGACGACCGTCGACAGCCACGAGCAGGCCTCCGTCTTCCGCCGCTGGGCTGAGAAGAAATACAAGTGGGCTTCCCTCCTGTGGGGTTTGGGGCAGAGGTGGGTGGACTGCAGGGGCCGTCTATATCCCTGGGGCTCTCAAGGCCGTGTCTGCTTCCAGGAAAAAGATTCTTGCAGGATTTTCTCTGTGGCTCTAAGGAGAAGAGTAGGTGGCTTAAGAAAAAAAAAAAAAAGAAAGAAAGAAAAAAAAACCAAAACAAAATAAAACACCAAAACCCCCAAACGCATAATGATCATGTAGGCACTGTGGTAGTTAACCCTGATTTTGGCCTCGGTTCTGGAACAAGTTCGCTGGTGTAGACAAACCCCTTATTAGGTAATGGCTCGTTATTTATTCCTTTCCTTCCCTGGTCATTTCCTCCGCGAGAGTCGCTCCTACCTGCCCTTGCACTGATCTCTGGCCAGCGTCTCCCGGAGTGATGCCGTGCTTCTCCAGCACGATTCCTTACTCAGGGTGCCAGCGCTTGCCCCCAAGAGCCAGGCGTTGGGTTTAATGAACGAATCGACTTGATCCGTGCTCACTGCGCGCTCCCCACGCGGGGCCCGCCCTGCGTTCCTGTTCAGTACAGAGCTGCATTCCCCTCTGACCCCAGCACCCTTGGCTTCTCTCGTTCCCCCGCGATGTGGGATGGGGAAGCTAGACCCCTTGCAGCCGGTGGCCCCGGGGCGGCCGGGAGGTGCTGCGGGAGGCAGGGCAGATGGGCTTGGCGTCCGTTTGGCACAGGGCCCTCTCACCCAGCGTCACCCTGGCTCCTTTCCCCAAAGCTTCGTTAATGGAACCGCTCTCTTAAAAAAACCCGAAATCCTGTCTTGTGGGGAATCGGGCGGCATGACCGGCCGGGGAATCCGTCGCCTCCCGTGGTACGTTGGGTTGTCAGAACCAGCTGGTGGCCGTCAGAGGGCTGTAGCTGTCCTTGTAGCTTGATGATCCGGGTTCTCAACCCCCTGCTGCTCTAGCATCAGACATGGGAAGCTTTGAAACCCCTGCCTCGTTGGATACCTTGAGTCATAAAAAAATGTGTGCCGAGTAGGGGTGGGAGGCGGGAACAGGTGGCTGGAGCTGCTTCGTGCCCTCGCCACCCACTTCGGCTCTCCTTTCTTAATAGGCTTCAGGAATCCTGGAGTGCTATACCCGTGTCCCCTGACGCTTCAAAATGTAAATGAAGTTTGCAGAGCTGGGAGGAAGGGGCCCCGCATTCCTGCTCTCTCCCTGGGTCCCAGGGGAGGGGCGGCAAATGCGCCCCTGAGCAGCGATTGGCCTGTTATTACCAGTCCTGGCTGCTCGCTGAGCTAATAAAGGGGCAGAAGGAAGCCTCTGTAAAGGCATTTGGGGTTTTGCCAGGCTGAGTCACAGCTGACTTAGGGAAATGCCACACAGGACGCCTTCAGTTCCCCCCCCCCCCCCGTTCTAAATGGAGGTTTGCAACTGCATAGTCAGAAAATGAATCAGAGTCGGGGGAAAGCGTGCATGAGAAACGCCACAGAAATGGGAGTGTGGGAGGGCCACAGAATGGCACTGCAGATACAGACCCACACCTTCGGTCTGGCTCGTCCCTCGCGGAAGACGTGTCCCGATGCCAGAGGTTAGAGCGGAAGGGGGAGGGAGGGGGCCCGCTGTGCGAGCAGATCCTGTTCTGTTCGTTTAGCCGGGCTTTTTCCCTGGCTGGCACAGGGCGCCCTAGGCACGGGAACATCTCTTCACTTTCTCAGCCCAGGGCATGGCAGTGGGGCGGCTGGCGAGGGCCAGCTGGAGGGCGGCAGGAACCCTTCCAGGGCCTGTATGACACATCGTCCGAGGAGCTTTGAGAAAAGGATCCCCAGGCCCCATTCCAGATCCGCTGAGTCAGACGCTGCAGGAGGCGCCGGGAGTCTGGAATGCATGCGAGCTCCCCGGCGTGATTAAATTGCATTCTCCACCGGACACCCACTGCTCAGTGGGCTCAAACTGGCCTCGAACCTTGTCCAGTGAGGACTAGACCTTGGGTTCGAGGCCACCCTGGGGTCCTCGTTACACTGTGTCTCATTAATTCTAAAATGCCCCCCCCCCCCCCCCCCGTGTTTTAACATCTCTGAGACCAGGATGCTCACGATGGACGGTGTTTCATGGTTTAATTGATACAATTTTTCCTCCTAAGCGGTATGGAAAAGTAATGGTGTGCCCCACAGTTGATGGTGTCTCGATTCAGTGACCCCCGTGTTGCTTTTGCTTAAGCTCCTGTGGGAGCATGTTCTTTCTGACCCGCCTCCTACGTAACTCCTGGTGGTCAGCGCAGGCGAAGCGCCTAAGCTGCGTAAATGGCGGCGTACGACCGTGAGGGCTTCGGTTCCCGTCATCACACTGTGGTTTTACGGGAGACTGGTACCTGTGTTTTACTCTGCTTTGGGATCGATGTCCTACTGGCTCGTGAGGATGACGATGCCCATTTTACATGCTGGGCGCTGCTCCCCACCCCCCCCCCCCCAGGAGTGACTGGACAACGTGTTCAAGGCGGACCACTAGTTAAGTGGCGGATGTAGCTCTGCCACCGAACCCAGTAGCCGGTGTCAACACACACCATGTCCTTCCAGCCTTTCCCGCTCACCTTTGTTGGCGGCCCTTTTCGTTTCCTGATAGCGGTTTGGGTGAACGCAGCACAGACGATTGATTCCTTTCGTCTGGTCTTCCAGCCTGACTTCTTAGAAGCCAGTCTTGTGCAAGAGTTGTCCATTAACCACTTGGAGACTCCACGAACTCGGGTGTGCAGGCTTTTTTTGCTCAGGGCTCCGCACTGGAGAATTGCCAGGCACCATCTCCTCCGTTTCCTGGACTTTGAGTGATAGCAGCGTTCTGTGTTCTCCGCGTGGATGAGCCGTGTATCTCCGGGCAGCAAGTTTATTCCTCTCTGTGAACTTGGCCAGGCCTGGCGGGGAGGGTGTTCCATCACCCAAAGGTTTCAGCACGAGGAATAGCCGTGGGTGGAGATAATGGCCCAGTGCCTGCTTTGGGGACCTGGTGCGTCCTTATGGCCCTGGGGCGGGTCCCTGGACGCCTGAGCCTCCGTGTCCCTGCAGTTGCAGAAGCCAGCGGTGATTGGCCCACTGTCTGGGGACCCGGCCACGGAGGTTGTGGCCTCAGTGCTGGCCTTTTGTGTTTAATGCCTGTTCTTGAGAATTTTACATCGTGGGCTTTGGGGCTCGAGAGGGGTATCGGATGACGTAACAGTAATGAACAAGGATCGGGCACTTTCTGTAAGCCAGGCATCGGTGATACTTCTCATCAGCCCTCATTTAAACAGTCCCTCTCACTAAGTCAGTAGGTTGGCCGCGTGCCAGTGTCCTGGGCCGTCCCAGGATGCTCTGCTGCCCCGGCGTGGCGATTAACACACTCCCTTTCACTTGCACAAGTGTTCCTGTGTGGATGCAATGCATGAGTTCATCCTGGTCACGTGCCCCGTCTCATTTGATCCTTATAACGGCGCCGCGGAAAAGGCAATATTATTCTCCCGCTAATTTCAGTGATAAAACGGAGGCCCCGCATCTGTGAGGCTTGCTGGTGGGCACGTGGCAGCGATGCACGGGGGTCACCCCGTGGATCCATGTGGGCTGAGCCCCGAACGCAGTGCTCAGGCCTGCACAAGAAGGAGCTGCTTCTGGAAACTAGACCTCAGTGTCAGGAAGCCTGGGCTCCTCGGGCATTCTCTTCAGCAGGTTGCACCCTGTCAGCAGAACGGGTGCTCTGGGAGTATAAAGACCTAACTATCGTGGTGAGAAGACTGGCAGGGGTGGAGATAAGGGGTGGCGGTGGCACAGACAGTGGCTGATAAATGCAGGTGGTTGCTTCCTCTGTGGGGGCGGGGGGGGGGGCGGTCAGCTACCTGCACAGACTGAGAGGCGACTGTAGTCAGGAAAAGAGGGATTGTAGTTCCTTCTCACAGGTTGTGTGTGTGCGTGTGTGTGCGCACATGGGTGCAAGCACACGTGTGTGTGCGCGATGCGTGCGAGCACGCGTGTGTGTGTATATCTTAAGCTGTATCTTAAGCTGTTGATTAAAGAGAATCACAGAGGTCTTTAAACTTCCAAATAGGTTTTCCATTTGCTGCCAGAGCAGGACGTTTGGAAGGTGGTTTGGTTTATATGAAGAATCGAGGCAAAAAGTCTTCCCAGAAGATGTTCGTTAGACTTGAGGTGTTGGAAAGCAGAGTCAGAGATCAGGGCAGAGAGAAGCAGAGCCTGAGCAGTCCCCCGGGGGAGCTGTGGTGGTCGAGGGCAAGGTGGCCTCTTGGGACGAGCTGTGTTGTGAGCCCGGATTCCTGGACTCGGCTGCCCTGCCGGCTCTGTGGCCTCGGGCGGGTCGTGGGCCCCCGTTCTTCGCGCATGTGCGGACAGGTGGATGTTCTCTGTGTAAAGCGTTGAGTGCTGCGAAGGGTGTTGCTGAGTATGGCTCCGGTCTGGACAGGCTCATTCATCGGGCTCACTGGCTTGCATCGCACAGGATGTGGGCTTGGGGGAAGCACAGCAGGAGAAGACAAGCTCACTGCCACCCGGAGCTCTCACTCTGAGCCACATGGAATTGTTCAACCCACTGAACTGACTTCACACGCCACTGCCGGCCTCCCCCGGCAGTTGAAAAGCA
This sequence comes from Herpailurus yagouaroundi, assembly GCF_014898765.1. Classification (NCBI taxonomy): domain Eukaryota; kingdom Metazoa; phylum Chordata; class Mammalia; order Carnivora; family Felidae; genus Herpailurus; species Herpailurus yagouaroundi. Next base: position 9,106,321 of record NW_024412747.1, on the reverse strand, counting down.
CTGCCCTGAGACCCGTGTCTCCCTGAGAGAAGTGGCCGCAGCAGTCCTGGAAACGGGATCTGGCTGCGGAGAGAGGCTTTCTCAGAGGGGTGATTTGGGGCCAGATGCTTAGGGAGCACACCCAGGTGTTCCTGCTGCAGGCACAGTGTGGGAGGAGCAGGTGGGCGGTCCGCTACAGCAGCGGGCGTGGGGCCACACAGGCTCCCTGTGGGTTGCGGCAGGGGACCCATCAGTGGTCAGCGGGAGGAGGGCCAGCGCCCCTGCCGCGTGCATGGGGTTGCACGGTCAGCCTCTCTGCGACACGTATCTGTGTCTGGAACCACCAGGGGTTGCACCTGGATCCTCTGGCCCGGCTGGGACTGGCTCCCATGTACGCCTTGTGGCTTGCTTACCATTTAGGTCACAACTCTGGCTGCAACATTGTGAAATTCCAGCATCTATAAAATTTAGACCTACTGACATTTAGAGACAGTGGTGAAATGAGGCAGGCGAAAACTGCTCAGGTTAGATACCAGAGTTTTAACACTAAACTGATAAGTGGACCCTTCTTATTTTTTATTTTATTTTTTAGTTTCTTTATTTTGAGAGAGAACGTGTGTGTGTGTGTGTGTGTGTGTGTGTGTGTGTGTATGTGTACACCCATGAGTGGGGGAGGGTCAGTGAGAGAGAGAGGAAGAGAGAATTCCCAAGCAGGTTCCATACATATCAGCGCAAGGAGCCGGACTTGGGGCTCGATCTCACAAACCGTGAGACCATGAACTGAGCCGAAATCAAGAGTCAGACCCTTAACCGACTGAGCCACCCAGATGCCCCAAATGGACCCTGCTTATTGAAAGATAGCTCTTTTCTTTTAGAGATTTCCTTTTTTTTTTTTTAATGTTTATTTTTGACAGAGAGAGAGAGACAGAGCATGAGGGGGGAGGGACAGAGAGAGAGGGAGACACAGAATCTGAAGCAGGCTCCAGGCTCTGAGCTGTGAGCACAGAGCCTGACACGGGGCTCAAACTCACGGACCGGGAGATCATGACCCGAGCCGAAGTCGGGCGCTCAGCCGACTGAGCCACCCAGGCGCCCCTAGAGATGTGCTTTTGACTGGCAGATCATTCATCAGGATTCATCAGAAACCAGCCAGTGTTTCTTCAGAGACTGTCCTAGGCCCCGTGGAATGCAAGAGAAGCGTAACGTATGCCAAGACCGTACTCACCTGCAGGGAGCAAGGAGTGACCCAGGCTACGAGTAACCCAGAGGCAGCTTGTACGGAAGGCCTGGTGCCATATCAGCCCTCATTCAGGCTCGCAGTCTGCTGGGGCAGGGGGTGGACATCAGCAGCCAAGGTTAAGAACCATCGTCCTAAAATAAATCGCCCCGTTGCTGCTACCAGAGCCTTTTCCTGTATCTCTTAGGACACTTGGTTACTTTCTCCTTGGCAGAGTTGTTTGCCTGTTTATTTCCACCCTGGGAATTTGTAAGGCCAGGATCTGAGCGTGTGGAGGGGCATCTGCCAAGTGGGCATGGGCGGTGGGGGCAGGAAGCCCCACATGGTCCTTCCAGGTTCACACCCCCTTGGGACCCCCTCTCAGTCACCGCTGCCTTCACACTGGCCGGGGTGGGCGGCGGGAGAGCTCCCCTTGAATTCTCTTGCCCAGGCGGGAGCCCACACCTCTTGCTTCAAGTTCATGCCGCCCAGCTGGGGCCCATCTGGATATTTTGATGCAGCTAGATGGCTAGGTAACTAGCGTGACTAGATCTGACCACCTTCTTGCGGTTGGGGGCTGGCTTGGCCCCGCCTCGCCCGTCGCCTTCTTCCGGGGAGGGGAGGGCAGGGGAGGGGGGCAGGCGTCTGGCCTGCAGGTGGACTTGGGAGTCTGACCTGCTTTGCTCGGTTTCCTTGTTTAGGAAGGGAGGAAAATGGAAAGCATCCACCTTGGATGGTGCATGCAAAGGCTCAGTGCTGGTCTTGACCAAGCACAGTGAATGTTACTGTTTTTCTTGGTGCCCCCTGCCTCCCCCGACCCAGGGCCTCCAGACCCCCAGACTCCTAGACCACAGAGCACCCAGGGAGGGGCAGGAGGGCTCTTGCTACTGTGAGAAGACCTCTTTCTTCCCCAGATGACCTTCCCCGTCTCCCACTCAGCCCCCCACGCCCAGCACAGGGCATCTGCTCAGCAAGTATCTTTCAACTGGCAGAACATGCCGGCGAATCTTAGCGCTTCACGGTTCTGAAGTTGGGGTCCGTGGAAAAGTGACCCACAACCATGGTGGGAGGATTGTGGGTGCCCCCCAGCAGGTGTGGCAAGAGGTGATGGGTGGAGGCGGGAACACGACAAGCAGTGAGGTCCAGACTTTTAAGACGGGGAGTTGGCTTGGAGAGCTGGGAAGAGAGCGCCCTGAGGCGGTATGCAAAGCTCCCCCCCCCACCCAGCCTCTCGGCTACTCTGCCCAGTGTCCCAGGAGGACACTCGAAACAAAAGAGAAGGACGTTGTCTTCAGGGTGTGGTGGAGGCCACACGTCGACACTGCCACTTGGCTCCCAAAGCCGGGGTGGCCCTGGTGGCTACTATTTCACACCGTGGGCCATTCCCCCCGTGTAATAATCACAAGAGACAGGAGCCAGCAAGGAAGCCTCCTGGCGAAGCGTGAGCCGTGCGGTTCGCAGGGACCAGCGCGGTGGAGACCAGCGGGGAGGAACGGCGCTCGCAGGAGGAAGGGCCTCAGAGGCTGCGCGGTGTTGGGACGGGAGCAGGAGAAGCGCAGGTTTGGGAGCGCAGAGACGGGCTGGCCGGGGCGGGCCGGTTGAGGGTGCTTCTTGGGGCAGGAGGCCTCGGGGCACAGGGTCAGCCGTGGGACGCAGGGTGGTGGGATGCGGGTGCACATAGGGAGGAGCCTTCGGGCGAGCCAGGCGGTGAGCCCCCAAGTCAGAAGGCCGAATGACTCCGTGTCATAAGCGTGCTGACCCCTACCTCGTTTTGGACGTGGGTTACCGATCGTCCCAGGTCTGTTTCTGTTTCTGCAGCGGGGTCCGAGGCGGAGCACCGCCTGGGAGGCCTGCACCCCCTTCACCTGACCCCCTGCCCTCTGGCAGGTACTAGGGGGGCGATGGTCCCCCCCCGGCCGGGGGCGGCTCTCCTGCTCAGAATGCCAACACCGAGCAGCTGTGAGTGCTGCCAGTGAACCCTGACCTGTGGGTTCCTGGATGGCTTCCAAACCGAGTGGCCCCTCTGGTTGTCTGTCTGGCCTGTAGCTCGTTGTTTAAATGCTCTGGTGGTTTTTAAGCTCTGTGACTGCCTCCTTCACCTCTCCTTTGTGGTGTTCGCATGTGGTAGGGACATTTTAGGGGGAAGGAAAGGATCTCCATGCATGCTCTGAGGATGGAGCAGAGAATATTCTGGGCTGTTCTTGTCTGAGTCACTGGACTGCCATGAACTCCAGGGAACAGGGCGTCCTGGGGCAGGACACGGAGTGACCCCAGGATGGCTCACTGGGGTCTGTCCCCCGCCCTGTTACCTGGCCTCAGTTTCTCCTTTTACGCAGTGGGGGTAACCAAGGGCTCGTGTGAGGACCGGATGAGTGAGTGTAACAGGGTGTTGGACGTAGTCGTAACGCAAGAAACTGCACACGTTGCTGTTGTCCTTTATTTGGTTTCTAGACGTCTCTGCCTGAGCCCTGAGGGTTCCCCCCCCACCCCCCACTTGGGCTTTTCTGTTTTTGTTTTGTTTCTGTCTCCAACATATTTTTCTAAGGACTTTTCCGGTTTAAGTGAGACCGGGAATGCAGATGCACTGAGTATGAGTTCAGAGGGGTTTGGACATGAGCCTGGCCTTCGTGGAGAAGTGGAAGAGGCCACGGTATATAGTTTTCTTTGGGCAGGTCATGGGCGCAGACCACAGGGCTTTCGAATACAAGAAACGTGGCCACCAGGAAGAAGCGGATAAAGGAAGAGTTGAAGGCGTTTTGAGAATATGTGTGTGTGGGTGGGTGTCTATTTGTGTGAGCACCTATGTATGTGCACACGTGTGTGTGTGTGTGTGTGTGTGTGTGTGTGTTCGTTCCACGGGGAATCTTCCCCCACTCAGTTCTGACTGATGGTGCTCTTGGGCTGCCCAAGACACCGTCCTGTGGAAAGCACTGCCCCCAGGGACCCAGGTCAGCTTCCTCTAGCCAGCTGAGATCGTCAGGGATTGCTTAAAACTTTTGGCTTCTGATTTTCCCCGTAAACCCCAGAGCCAGCCCTTGAATGGAAATACGTTTGCTGTTCCGCCTCTCGTCGTGATTAGCTTGTTGCATTAAATTAACTGTCGGGTTGCCTGGAACCAAAGCCTCTTAAAATGAAAACTGTTTCCCTCTGGAAATTTATGCAGGATCGAAATGGAAGATGGTCTTCCCGCGGAAAGAGAAAAGTACCCTGAACGCGGAGTCTGGAGCTCAGGACCTGAAATTTGGGTGCAAAATGCTTCTTGTTCTTTTCCTGCGTTACCTGGGAAGGGCCGCTGGATTCGCATGCCAGCTGCCTGTATTTGTTGTTCTTTGATTTTTCATGTTTCCCGTTTTATTTATTTTTAAAAAAAAATTTTTTTTAACGTTTATTTATTTTTGAGACAGAGAGAGACAGAGCATGAATGGGGGAGGGGCAGAGAGAGAGGGAGACACAGAATCGGAAACAGGCTCCAGGCTCTGAGCCATCAGCCCAGAGCCTGACACGGGGCTCGAACTCACGGACCGCGAGATCGTGACCTGGCTGAAGTCGGACGCTTAACCGACTGAGCCCCCCGGGCGCCCCTAATGTATCCCGTTTTAAACGATCCTCTTGGTTACAAGTAAGAGCAGCCTGCTGAGGGCTATCTTATGCGGAGAAGGGAATTTCTTACGGGGATGTGGGGGTATCTCATATCACTGAGCGTAGGAAGGCTGCCTGGCTTCAGAAGGCCAGGGGTGAAGCGGGACGGTGAAGCAGCCCAGGGCACGGACTGGGTCACTGCGCTCTCCTCTTTGCAGAGGGCTTGTCACCGGCTTGGGAATCCTCCGCCTGTTCATCCTGGATTCGGCCTCCCAGCGTGGACTATAAGCCAGCACCTCCTTGGAGGAACTGATTGGCTTCGCTTAGCACGAATGCCGGATCCTGGTGCCTCCGGCAGTGGCGGGGTGGGGGGGGGGGGGGGGGCCGGCCTGGGGCCTGGTGCAGGGCCGGGACACTTCTCAAAGAAAGGAGGTGCTCCCTCTGAAGATGCTCCGAGTGCCTGCATTTCAAGCGTGTGTCCGAGGCACGTAGGTTGCCCTTGGCGCCTGGGAGCCCGAAGGCTCTGAAAGCATTTTGCTTCCAGGTCTGTCAGAGACGTTCCCTGGCCTGCGCCGACAGGCAGGTGGAGAGGAGGGGAGAGGGTGGCAGCACAGGCCCAGGGACCTCACCGTCTGTCACGTCCTCTCCCGGGGGTCTCAGCACGAGCCATTCCTCCTGTCTGTGGGGTGGGGGTGGTGACCGGAGAAGAGGGAGGGGGGGCGAGGCGCGCGGGAGCAGGGCTGTCCGGTTTGGGTTCTCGCCCAGCGACTCGTCCCCCATGGGCCTGCCCAGGGAGGGGGCGGGGAGCGCCCTGAGGCCCCGGTCTGGCCGCCATCTGCTTGGGGCTGTCGGGCAGGACAGAAGCAGACCCCGAGCAGGCGTCTCTCCCGCTACGGCACGGTGTCTTCGTGCGCTCACAAGACGTCCAGCGTGACCGCATCCTGTCCTGCCACCGAGGCCTCCCCGATAGCTGTGGGAGGGGGCGAGGGGCTCTGGGGAGACCGATGGGTGGCCTCGGCACCCCCGTGCCTGCCCTTCCACGCACACGTTTGTGGGGCTCTCTTCCAGCGCCGTGGGGCCTGCTGATGAGGCGCTGCCTGGGTGGCAGCTGGACGGAAGGACCGGGCGGTGCTTGTCTGGGCAGCACTTGGCATCTCTTCTTCAGAAAGCGGCCTGCGGGGTCACCGCGCACGGAGCACGGCGTCTGGCGGAGGGGGAGCACCCCAGGGCCGAGAGCGTCCACTCCGATGAGACGCTTGGCTCCGGGCCGCGTCTGTCCAGCTTGGAGAGGCGGGGGCCCCGGAGAGAGGGTGAGCCCCGTTCTCCTCTTGGCCTCCCCAGTCTTGCTCACGCCAAGTTCCTTGCTCCTCTCCTTCCTTTACAGCGCAGTCGGCCTGGCGTTTGTGTCCGGTCCGTACGTGGAGCCACAGGGCCCGGCCGCTCTCAGCAGGGGCCTGTTTCCGAGCAGTCGTCCGGGGAAGGGACCGGGGCAGCTATGTGAGGGCCAGGAGGCGTGACCTTCCCTCGAGGGCAAGCCGTTCCCTGCGCGGAACGGCCCCCGACGGTCTCGGGCAAGAGTTGAAAATCTCGCAACGAAATCACAGTGCGGCGTCCCGGACGGCGTGCGGGGGAGTGGGTGGCGCGGACCGTGGCCAAGGGGGGGTTAGTTAGCAGCTCCGAATGTGTCGTGGCTGGTGGTGCCCATCGGGACTTCGCCACCGCGGCCGGCACATGGGGGGTTCCGATTCTCCCCCCGTGGCCTTCAGAGCCCAGAGAGTGACGTGAGCTTGTCGGTACCCGGTGAGACAAAAGGCCGCGTTCCCAGTGAAGGTGCCTTTAGGGGAGGGGGGGTCACTGGTGCTCCTGGGCCTGCGGACGGGGCGCCGATTTGGGAGATGGGGAGGGGGGCATTGTCTTTCCGGTGCTGCCCTGACCCATCGCCGCGACTGAGGGCAAGTCACCGGTTCCTTTCTTCGCGGCACGTGCCAGCCTGTGCCGTGTCTCTGACGGTACAGGGTGAGGCCGCGGAAGGAGGACTTCGTCTCTGTGCGGCGCTCTGTGTGACAGAGCGAGAGTCGTCGTGTTACAAGCCTTGGGTGGCAGATTCGCATCCTGAGGGAAGCCACTTTTGACGTATATTCCCTTCGGGTTCGGAGCCGGCTCCAGTTGGAGTGGGAGCCTCCCACTTGCTTCACCGTGTGCCCAGCGATCCCAGGTTTTGGGAGCTGGGCCGCCACGATTCCTTTCTGGCCACAGAATATCGGGTTTCCAGTTTAGCTTCCTGATGATTTCATGCCTCATTTCCAGTCCTCTCTCCTGCCCTTTCTCTGCCGTCACTTGGTCGCTTCAGACTGACTCGCGGAGGGATCCACCCACATGACTGTTTCTCAGTGAAATGCGGGGTGAGGTTTGAGGTTAATAAGTTGACGTTTTCCCTCTGATTACCTCTTTATCTTTGAAAGAGTCATTTTTAGGTGGTAGTGAGGTGGGAGGGGTTCCTCAGCAGGAGGAGGGTGATTGGCCTCAAGTAGGCCCTGCGGTGACCCGAACGCCGGAAATAGGGTTGGGCCGATGGTGGGTCAGAGTCCTGCTGACCTGGTGCGTCCTGATGTGACCCAGTGAGCTGGCTCTCTGGGATGGAAGCGGCACCGGGGCCCAGGGAACGTGTCCCCAGCTCACCTTTTCATCCAGTCCGGAACGTTGGCTTGGGCTCCTGGTCACGGTACACACGTGGTGCGGCATCAGTAATGACAGGCGGGGCCGGTCACGTGTCACGTCACCACTTCCTTTGTGCAGGCCTGAACATCGGCGAGGGCGGTCGGCCACGCGTAGTGACCAGGACCGTTGGCCTGCCTTCCAGGGTCCCTCCCTCCATTTTTGTCCCCTTCGGCGCCACCGTCTGCTGGGTCATCAGCGTGACCTGTAGGATTTGAACCACAAGTGCGGCCAGGCTCCCCATCAGAGTCTCCGTTTGGCGGCGGGGTGGGGGAAGGGCTGTGCGTGAGCGAGCTTGCCCCCCCTGGCTCCCGTCTCGGCTTTTCTCCGCCGCGCCCGCACGGACTGTGTGTGTCTCAGCCACACGACACCACACAGCGGGGCAACAGCAGGCATTCGCTTCTCGCAGTCCTGGAGGCTGGAAGGCTGACGTCAGGTGCCCGCACGGTCGGGCCCTGGCGAGAGCCGTCTCTCAGATCGCTTTCTCGCTGCGTCCTCACCTGGTGGAGGGGACCTGGGGAAGGGAGGTCTCTTCTGTGAGGGCACTGCTCCCAGGCAGGAGGGCTCTGGACCTCATGACCTAACCACCCCCCGAGGCCCCGCCTCCTGATACCACCATATTGGGTGTTGGTGTTTAAACGTGAACTTGGGGCGACACAAACATTTGGACCATAGCAGACCGGTGGGGAGCTTGCTTCTTACGTGGCTCCTCCTTACCTCGGATCCTCTGCTCCTGTCATCTTTGTGGCCATACCGTGCCAACCTGTGGCCCTGACCCTGCAAGACGTGACCTGGATCTCGCCACGGAGAACTCAGTCAGTTAAGCATCCAACTTCGGCCCAGGCCGTGATCTCACAGTTCGTGAGTTCAAGCCCAACATCAGGCTCTGGGCTGACAGTGTGGAGCCTGCTTGTGATTCTCTCTCTCTCTCTCTCTCTCTCTCTCTCTCTCTCTCTCTCTCTGCCTCCGCCCCTCCCCTGCTCACGCTCTCTCAAAAAAAAAAAAAAAAAACCTAAAAAAAAATTGAAATAGCTGTTTCAGTTTATTGCAGTTTTTATTCCTTTTGATGTTCCAGTTATCACAGCCTCAGTCAGTGAGCCCTTCTCTAGGTGGCTCCTGGTCACCTTTGATCGCTGTCTTGCTACCTGGCATGAAAAGATTGCCGGGGTCACGTTGTGCATTTCTCACCCCCGACCCGGAATCCGCCATTTTCCCAGGGAGCGTTGGTTCCTTTTTTTTTTTTTTTTTTTAATTTTTTTTTTTCCAACATTTATTTATTTTGGGGACAGAGAGAGACAGAGCATGAACGGGCGAGGGGCAGAGAGAGAGGGAGACACAGAATCGGAAACAGAGCCTTGGTTCCTTTTATCAGAAAGTGATGTTTCCCGCTGCTGTCGGGCCCTGGGGCAGCCGGCTTCTCATGCTTCTCTCCTACGCTCTCTCGATACCTGGCGGGTCCTTCTGCAGGTACAGCCACCGCGGGTTGCAATGATCTGTTATCCCCGCCATCCCCTCTGTGACCGAGGCTGTAAGTGTCCCGGGGCCGGTATCTGGCTCAGCCGTCTCTGGATGCTTTGCCCCCAGCGCGCGTCTTAGCACATAGGACGGCTGAATGCAAACACCTGCTGCCTCAATCTTCCATCAGGTTTGCAAGAGGTTTCTAAAGGCTACACCTGAGTTTCTCCGGGTCCCCACTCCCAGCCGGGATTAGGAGGAGGTTATTATACAGTAACGGTAACCCCCGTCTCCTGCCAGAGCCCCTCCATTTGGCTCTAAGCGGTCCAGGGCGTGCTGCTCAGGAAGAGCCTTTTGACGTTGTACGTCTTGGTCCGCCCTGTGGATGTTGCCTACGCCCTAATCGGCCCTGGCCAGGACTGTTCCCGAGAACAACGAGGTCCCTGCCAAGGGTGCGTCTCTTGGGGCTGCCCAGCTGCAAACCCCCCCCCCCCCCCCCCGGTGCCCAGCCCTATCACTGTGTCCCTGGAGTCTTTGCTTTGCGGAACGCTGTGTTCTATGTTTAAATGGAACCCGCACGCCTCTCCTCTTCCAGTGTCGCTGTGCCAACGGGACGCCACCGTCTAGACCCCGGGGGGCTCAGAGCTGGATGTTGAAATGCTCCTTCAGCTCCTCTTCTGCCCTTCCCTCTGCAGGAGTCACCGTTCTCGTCTTCTGCAGGCTGCCTGGGAGGGAGAGTTTCTCTCTTACACACACACCTTCCAGTAGATTTTCTCTCCGGTGCCCACGGCCCCCGGTCATCAGACGTGCCCAGACGCGGCGGAGCCTCGGGCTGGGTCGTGCTGGCACACCTACCACCGCTTGTTTAAGAGAAAACTTCCAGTGACTTCCTTAACTCTTTGATAGGCGGAATGGCTCGTAAGCAAACTTTGATGTGGACACCAGGCTAGAAATTGGTTGACTTTGTTTGGACTCCCCCCGCCTCCCCTGCCCCATCTCTCTCCAGGTTTATTGAAAGCATTGCCTGGGGTGGGTTTACACCAGGCGCTTCTCTACGGTGCTGTGTCGTGCCAGCGCCACGGCCCTTCTCTGGTGCTCCCCGTGGAGCCGTGATCCTAGAGCAGTGAGTGAGCTCGAGCCCGTGCCCAGGTGGGCTGCAGCCACCTCCCCTGACGCCACCCGGGTCTGGATCCGCTTCCGGATCTGGATGTCTGCTTCCCGCTCTTCCCGCTCTTCCCTCTTTTCTGCTGGAGAGGCAGCCCTCCGCGTGCCTGCCGTGTGCCGGCAGAGGCCCGTGAGGACGTGAGGAGTCCCCGAACCACTCTTGGAGAACAGCTCCCCACCCCGGAAGAAGCACCAGCAGGGTGTTCGTGCAGGAACAGGCAACTCCGTTCTGCTTCCCTGTCCTCAACCTCCTCCGTTCCTTGTTTCCCTCTCTCTTGTGTTCTCTGCTTCTGCCTCCATCCCTGTTTCAGCTCCCTGGATCTCTCCTTCCTTTTGTTCATCCGTTTTTCTGATGGGCTACGTGGTTAGCGGGGAGAACTCCAGCACTGTTTCTGCATACTCCAGGTTTGGGCAAGGATGCGCTTTGCCAGGCAGGAGAGCACTTGTATCCGTTTTGGTTCTGGGCAAGTGTCGTGTCTCAGTCTGATCCTCTTTTAGTTTTATTTTTGAGAGGGAGGGAAGGAGGGAGGGAGGGAGTGTGACCGACCAAGCAGGGGAGGGGCAGAGAGAGAGGGGGAGAGAGGATCCAAAGCAGGCTGCGTGCTGGCAGCAGAAAGCCCAGCGTGGGGCTCGAACTCATGATCTGTGAGATCACGACCCAAGCTGAAGTCGGACACTTAATCGACCGAGCCACTCAGGTGCCCTTCACCCTGATCCTGTTGAAGGTGGACGGTGTCGCCTTTAGAACCCACTACTGCTGTGTGCGTGTCCCCTGTGGAGGAAAGTTACACTGGAGGAGGCTTGGTGACCTCACCATAAGGAACAACAGCTGGATATTTTCCCAGTCACTGCACCAGGCACTTAACGTACAGACCCAGTCCTCCCAGTGGCCCTGGGCGGACACACGCTATGACAGAATGCATTTCATGTAGCTCCTGTAAAGGGGACATTGGGAGGATAGCAGCTTGGCTCTGGGTCACACGGCTAGAAGGGCAGAGGGGAGACTTAGAATTTGAGCCCAGGTCTCTCTGATCCTCATGTTTGCCCTGAACCCCTGGGCAGCCCTGCCTCTTGTAAACAGCCCAGTTGCCAGGGCTTGGCAGAGGGCCTCTGTCCTCATGAGCCTTTGCCCCACAAGTGTCGGTTGGCTGGTGTCACTTCCTGCACAGGTGTATTTGTTTAACTAGAGGTCGATAGACCGACTCATTCATAGTTGGCGGGAAAAGAAAAGCGATGTACCTCTGCCTTAAAAAAAAAAAAAAAATTCTCCATTAGATCCGGGTTTACAAACTAGGAGCCCCAAGCCTCGAGGCCCCCAAATCAGTGACTGCACACTGATCCTACCTCTCCCCCAACCTGATCTCTCAGTGAAACCCACACTTTATCAAGTCATAATATTGGGAAGCAGGTGTCCTGGGGAAGTCCCTTGTTAGTGTGCATGCTTGCCCTTGATCTTGTTTCTTAGTTGTATCTTTTTAATGCATTGTTTTCTTGCAGAAGGGATGAGTGTGTGTCTTCTTCCAGGGGATCCTAAAGGTCTCAGCTATTATTAACACTGAATTTATTATCTGTATTTATGATAAACCCACTAAAGATGATTGGGGGATGCGCTGTCAGCCTGTGTGTGTATGTGTGTGTGTGTGTGTGTGTGTGTGTGTGTATGTGTGCGCGCACATGTGTAATGCATGTACACGCTTCTGGGCTTTGGCACATACCTACGGGGGTGCTAATGTCTCTGCAGGGTTGTGGTTCATGATTTTCTTGATTAGCTGTTGAAGTGCCCGGTGTCCCCTCGTTAAGCATAACTTATTTGGGGTTACGTTGAATTGGGGAACGTGTCGAATTGCTGTTTCAAGGGATGGCTGTAAAATCACGAGACTGGATGTCACAGACTCACCAGTATGTCTGCATTCAGAGGAGGGGCCATCTTCAAAGATGTTGTTTCGGGAAGGGGCTACCCACTCACTTTCCCGACACTGTCATTGTTCAGAGCATTGTTGGAGCTCTGCTTCTGGCATTGCCACCAACACCTAGTTCATGGGCTTGCATGAGAAAATCGCACTTGCTCTTTGGGACACACTGTGAGTTTCTGAGCAAGAATGAAATTACTGAACTTGATCGTTTGCCCTATTTATTTTATTCTTGGCTCTGAGTGATTAGTAGCTGTTTCCAAAAATCAGGTGTGCCTTAAAGGATGAAAAGTATGCCGTTGGCTCTGGGGGAAGCCAGTCCTGCCAAGGGGACTGTTTTGAAGGGTGGCCTGTAGTCCCACTGTGTGAGTTCCAGGATCTGAAAACAGCCCCTGTACCCAGTGACGCTCGTATTTGTGTTGCCTCCACAGTTAAGTTTAGACTCTTAGGTGTTTTAGTCTTCTGGGAGCGGGCCCCCTTACCTCTTTTCAGTTTTGTACCCATTTGAGACTGTCCTGCCTAAGCCCCTATTGTGACAGACCTTTATGTCATTCTTAGAGGCTTTTTTTTTTTTGCTTCCTAGCTCTCTGCTAACATGAAAAGGGGAAATGTGTGTGTGTGTGTGTGTGTGTGTGTGTGTGTGTGTATTTATGAGGCAGCAGGTGTGTCTAAGCCCTTCTGTACTGTGGGAAACAGAATGTTTTTTTTAAAGAAATATTTATTTTGAGAGACAGAGAGAGAGAGTGAGCAGGGCAGGGGCAGAGAGAGAGAATCCCAAGCAGGCTCCACACTGTCAACGCAGAGCCTGACGCTGGGCTTGAACCCACGACCCGTGAGATCATGACCTGAGCTGATATCAAGAGTCCGACCCCTAACTGACTGAGCCACCCAGGCGCCTCGGGAAACAGAATATTTTAATGACCTTCTTTTGTCTACTCTAGCCCCGTGATCGTAACCCTTGTTTGTTTGTTTCTTAGCATCTGCAGCTTTGAAAATGACTTGCACACTGAGCAGATGTGATCTAGAAACCAAACCACGAACCCACACTGTGCAAGCACTCTGAAAGTGTGAGCATGCCATAAAAAATACTTTCTTAGTCATTCTGTTTGGTGGTGAACTTTGTAGGCCCCAAGTACAGCTCTCACCATGTAATTAAAGCATGCCCATAGTGACATGTAGATGAGCTAAAGATTTTGTCCCTGCCCTTTGGACTTCCAGTGGGACGTAAACAATTCACACGTCTAGCTCCGATTTAAAAAGAGACACAGGTGTTCTCAGATCTGCATGATGTCAGAAATATCCAGCATAGAGTTAGATGGACTTAAATTAAGTACAAGTTTTGGTAGGTACTTGTGCGCCGTAAATTTTTATCATATTTTTCTCTTTAGTGTTGCTGCAGACGCAGAGACTAGGAGAGGGGAACGCACTTGGTCTTGAGAATTCGGTGTGTTGGTTTGTTGGTAAGCATCACGGAGAGAGCTGTCCCTCCACGAGAAGAGCCCTGCTGACCCAAGCTGTGGTCATACTGGGCTTGGGCCAAGCTACCGTGTCGTCTTGTCACTAGTGGAATGTTTACGTTTATTAAAAAGCGAAGAAAATATAATTAGAAGTTCTCCCCAGATCTGCCGATGGCATGAGACGTCCCTCTGGTTGTACTGTCGGGAAGTAGCTGTGAGTGTCACATACTGGGAGTAATCGCAGGGCTCCTGGTGCTTCAAGGAAGCAGGTGCCAGTTCCCCTTAGAGGGACTGGAAGGTGCTTGCCCTGTGTTCCGGAATACACAGAATTTCTTCAGGTCCTTGGAGAAAGCATGGACGGGATCTTGGAACCTCCTACTGATTTTGGGGCTGAGTCCTTTCCGTGAACTCAGCAACCCAAATGAGGGTGTTCAGGGTGGGCAGGACCTCCTCCGACAGCCCCACCCAGCTCCCCCCGTGACAGGTTAGGGTCCATTTGGGACCGTGGTCTTTCCCTCTGAGAACCCAACCGTGTGGTTATTAAATCTAGGTTGCTGTGCTCTAATCGATCGTACGAATACTGGAAGATCATAGCCTTCATTTGCACCCCCGTCTGTTTTCACGGGCCCCCTTCTCTCCCAAACAGACCACAGCCCTACCTTCAGAGCTGCTTTATTTGTTGATGAGGTTGAAAAGACTTGACGTGTTGTGTACGCTGATCCCCACCAAGATGTTATTCTTTACTCTTGTGACATGTGAATTCTTCCCAAGCCTGCTTATGCCTTGTTGGCGGAAAAATGTTTGAAGTCAGTAGACTTCCAAAGGAGACTGCCAGAGTTTGAAGTCAGGACCAGATTAGAGCATTTGTCAACAGAGATGCGGTAACCCGTCACCCAGCTCCAACGTAGCGTCGGTTTCCCCAAAGCAAACTAACCGAGATGGGGCGAAGGAAGTTGTACAGGGTAGTGGGGGGCCGTGGAGAAAGAAAGAAAGAGCAGCTGGTAAGAGGTCTCTGTGTTCTCCAGATTCTGCAATTTGCTGGGCGCCCCTCCCTGAGGATGTCACGCCAGGCCGGGCTGGAGTTTGATAGCATCACGCGGCTTAAATTAAAGGCAGATTGAATAATGTGAGATGAAAGGTTTACTTTGTGTGTTTGGACTGTGAGCCTTTCAGCCAAGATTGTGTCTTAAATTTTGTGCGGTATCGCACCCATGGAAAGGTCAGTAACATTAAAAACAGAAACAAAAACCAAAGTTGAGTGGCGGGATCGTGGGACTATCTTCTCAGGGGTCCTGGATTTGGGTAGGCTGCAGAGCTGGGCCTTCCTAGCAGGCCAGTAGCTGCCTCCAGGCAACGAGCAAGGTATACTGGGGTGTGAAGGGTAACAAGGCAACTCTGTGTCGGATGGCCAGATCCTGAGAGCTCTTCCAGTGATATTCCAGTCTTCGTTTAAGTGAAAAGTTAAGCTGTTTTTAAACCTCTCGTCATGCTTTATATCGTCATTTCTTCAGAACTGGAGCACGTATGCCAATCCCTCTAAAACGGATTTTCGGCAGAGTTCTTATTTTCCCCTCCTGTCTGTCCTTCTTTCTGTCAAGTCTGTGTTTTCACTGGCCAGATACGCCAGAGAGGGGTAGGACGGGGTGTAGGTGGAGGCCACGTATAAATGGATAGCGGCCCTGCGGTGTGGGAAGGCTGGGGGTCAAGGGGAAAGAGGAAGGACCCTTAATGGACCGATGGGGAGGGAGGACGCTGGAAGGCCTTTTGGAGCGGGGGACCCCTGAGCCGTACCTAAAGCCTGAGGCAAGTTACACAGACGAGAGTGGGTGTGCACAGGACGGCCCAAGCAGAGACCCCGAGATGGGGAACTAAGTGGAGCGGGGTGCCTGGAGGGGTGGGTGCGGGGATAGTCCAAAGCCTGGAGTGGGGGCACCGACAGGGCCAGATCTTGTGGGGCAGGCAGAGAGGGGCCTGATGAGGTGTATAGTCCAGAGGGGGAGGTCAGGGTGGGCTTCGAGGGCTCCTGGGGTGCTGTGAGGAAATGGGCGTGAACTGGATGAGGAAGGAGCCTGCCAACCCCGGGACCACGTGACTCTTCACCTTAGTTTATAGGGGCCCGCGGCTGAGGCCTCATGGATGCGGATGCTTTGAGAGGGCCCCTCCCCCACCAAACCCCACCCCACCCCGAGGCGAGTAGAAAAATGCCAGCACCACCAGGCCAAAGAGCCGGAACGCAGGGGACCCGTCAATGGCCACGCTCTGGGCCAGCCCCCAAAAGGCCCGTCTCTTGAGTCGTACGAGGGCCTTGGGCCATCGGCTTTGGGGGGGGAGGGAGGGGAGTGGAGGGCCGCGGGGCAGAGGGGGGCAGAGGCCGTCTGCTTTCCTGAGGCCAGCCAGGGCGCCCCGGGGGTGATGACATGTGGCACCGCTTGATGGCTCTCCCCCTCGGGGCTGGGAGCGAGCGGGGGGAGGATTGACGTGGCTGACTTCGGTTTCCAGACCTAAGCCGCGAGGTTGTAAACTTCCAACCTAATTGCTCAGTCTGGGGGGTTTTATATTCCCAGTGGTGGGTTAACGGGATGGATGGTAATATTTTGCAGAGCGCCAGAGCCTGAGAAAGATCCATAAAGCAAACGCTCCCCCCCCCCCCATTGGGTGCCACGCGGGGTTTTTTTTGGGATGGGGGTTTGGGGGGCCCCCCCCCCCCCCAGGCGGGGTGTGGGGGCCCCCGCCCCCCCCCCCCCCCCCTTGCTCATTTCGGTGGCTTTCCGTATTCGCCTGCTTTGGAGAACTGTCTTAATCGTTTGCTTTAAAATTTGCGAGAAGCCGCTTTTGGAAAGAACCGAATGCATCGACGCCCCTCGCTGTGTGCCTTAATTGTCCCCAGCGACGTGCCCACGCTCTCCATTCATCAGTGCTGTTTGTCTGCCACCCCGTGCATACCGCTGGCTGCGTGAACTCTTTCCAGGTGTGAATTAATTCTGCTATAACTCACTCCTTGTTGCCAGAGTGTTGCTTCCAGGGTGTGTAATATAGAGCGTCTTTGCAGGCGAAGACAGAGTGTCCTCGTGGTCCTGCCCTGAATGCGGGCGACTGCGGCCCTCTGTGCTCGCTGAGGACTCATTAACCCCGTGGCCTTTGTGGGGTGCCGGAACAAATAGAGCTGGGCCGTTTGCCTCAGATGTCATTTTTCTTCCCTGGAGTTTCTCACTGCAAGCCTGATGGTCGCAGGAATGGTCTCTGGGTCCTTTCTAGTGCCTGTGGGGGCGGGGCGGGGGGGCGGCATTTGGGCCCCCGAGAGGCCACTGTGCGGCTCGGCTGTGACTTAGCGCCCTCCCAGCCCACGTGAGGCCATCTGTCCTGCCTTCCAACAGGCCTCCTGTTATAGCTGCTCTCTCACACCCCACTCACCATATGCAGCTAGTTCTAAATGCAGGTGCGCTTGAGAATTGCGTCCGTGGGGTCATTGAGAGGAGCGGTGTCTGCAGAACCTTTCGCTGTCCTGGCATCGACAGGGTCACGCGGGTGCTGTGGTGCCACAGGCTGACTGGCTCTGGGCTCCTCAGTCCCTGGGAGCTGGTGGAGCCCCACCTGTCCCCCAGAGTGCCCGTCGGTCGGAAGGCGTGGAGCCCAGGCATCCGTGGTCCTTCCCATTTATTCAATAAAGATCCTCAGTTGGTTCTTGTAGTGCGGTTGGAACCACTGGTTTCCAGGTTTGTCTCCGTAGACTCACCGCTTCTCAGGTGGGGAGGGGACAGAGAAAAGCAGGAACTATCTTAGAGAAGGGACTTTGGGGCATCCACATGAGACCTTTCTCTTTTCTGGATGTGTCTTGCCTGAACGGTCAGAGGACCTGAGTTTGGGACAGGGAAGCATCTCCCAGCCCCTTCCGCGTCCCAGACCCCTGTTCTCCTGAAACTCCCCCTCGCCTGTGCCAGAGCCCCCTTCCTTGAAGGGCCCAGCCGAGAAGAGGCTTCTTGAACCTCCGTCTTTCCAAATCTGGGTCAGCGCCCCTAAACTGTCCCAGAGCACCTTGTGCTTGCCCTGTCCGGGACTTCCTGCGCCTCAGCATCCTTCGGGGCAGCTCCGCCTGGCGTGTTCTGGATGCTTAAGAGTCGGCAGAGAGGATTTTCTGGATGATCTGTCATACTTCCGCAAGCCCTTTCTTCCTGCAGCACTGTGACACTGTTTTTGCTCGGTGGCCACATGCCGCTGTTAGCGGTGCATAAGTAATGCGGTGTATTTTGGGTACTCTCATACTTTTGTGATGAGTGTGCTGTTCGTTTGTAGTCTGTTTCTAATCTGGCTCATTAGGAATTAGCAAACTTGTCTCATGCTCAAAATAGATCATGTTGCCAGGATTTAAAGCCAAATTCTGACTGCAGATAGGCTGTGAATTTTGCTATTTCTTAATACTTCTGTCTTTCCTATCCTATAGTCCGTGTGCTATTTGGGGAGAAAATCCACAAATCGGAACCTTTTGAGAGGAGACAGGACAGACAGGATACCCGAGTGTCCTTCAGGAGTGGCCACGTGCCCTGGTCCTGAAAAGGTGCCTGCGTCCTGCAATTCACTTGGCGTCAGAGTCTTAGAACTGAAAGGGACCACAGTTGGTCTGGTCCAGATGCTTCCTCTGCAGCATCCCTGAGGACGGGCACCACCTTCCTGCTGGAACACTCTGAGCAGACAGCCCAGCAGCCTCAGGATGTTGTCTGAGCCATGCAGAAAGGTCTGGGCCACCTCATTTTCCTGATTGGTGAAGTGCGGGGGTCGGGTAGACAGCCCCTGAAGTCCTCTGTGCCTCTGAAACTTCCGGTTAGTTGACATCCACCAATTTGGAACTTCCTGGCCCTCCCACGTCTTGCACCTGAAAATCTCCCAAATATTTGAAAATTACTCTCCTACCACCTTCTCTTACCACCCGCAAGTGCAAGAACCCTCTCCGGATCCTTCACATGTTAGGATTTTGAGAAGTTCCTTCCACCAGAGCGGTGTTCCCTTTGTGTGTGATCTCCCCGTCCGTTGTAGTTACTGTCAGCGCGGAGCAGAGGCCACTATTGCTTTCCTTGTTAGGTAAATTAAGTGGCTTTGGAAAAGCACTTAACACGGGGTCTGGCAGTTGGAAAGCACTCATTAAATGCTCCTTTCTAGATGCTGCTGTGCGCGCTCTCGCTAACTTACGCAGAGGCTCCACTGTGCTGGGAGCCCAGCTGGGAGGGGTAGGAGCCCTGTGTTTACCCCCGCTGTTGGCTGGGTTGCCTAAAGGAACACCGGTTGCACATAGAGGCGGTTTGGGGCTCAGGGGGGAGCCAGCCGGCACCAGCCACACTGTATCTGGAGCCCGCTGGGGCCTCCGCTGACCCTGTCTCCTTGCCCAAGCAGGGAGCCCCTGCCTGCTGTGCCCCACAGAGTGTCTGGAATTTCCACTTAGACAGGTTTGATAGTCTCTGAGACAGCTCCGTGTGTTCAGAGTCACGCTTGGCTGATGATGGCTAAATCGCTTTAATGAGTTTGTGGGCCACCAGCAAAGCAGCAAACTGGGTCAGGATGGCGGCTGGGGGGATGGGTGGACCTTGGGCGGGGGGAGGATGAGCTCTGGGTGGCTCCGGGCCGAGGCAGCGGGGGGGGGGGGGGGCAGCCCCCAGCCCCACGCTCCCTCCACACCCGACTGCTTTCTGTTTTCTGTTTCTCATGGGAGTGGAAACATGGAGGGTGAGCCCCAGAGATCTAGGAACGCAGGGACTTGGCTGGTCCAGGTGTGGGGTCCCTGGGGTAACCGTCTTCTGAGCTGGTTTGTATGGCAGAGATGGGGACGTCAGGACCTCTGACCCAGGAACCCACCAGCTCACCAGATTTCTGGGGAAAGAACATCCTCGACTCCTTTCCTAGGAGGGGTTTGGTGGCCATCTGGCTGGGCCTGTGGCGTGGGTACCTGGTTTACATGGATTGCCCGGAAAGCCTGTGGGGCCTCTGGGTCCTGGGCCCCTTCTGCCTGACCCCCCAGGGGGTCCGTGGGACAGACAGCAGAGTTGTCTGTCAGCTTGCCCGGCCCCCTCCTCTGGTTTTGTCTCAGGGTTGGGTCTCGCTGGTAAATATGAAATTAGGAGGCTTAAGGAAGGGACCACCACAGTGAGCCACGGTGACCTGCAAACTGTCTTGGAGCTGACTTGGGAAAAAAAGAAGTACAGGACGACAACGTTCCAATGAAAACGGGCAATTTTCGTACGTTTCCTGAATCCTGTACAAGCCAGTGGTTGAAAGAATTAAACGGGTGATTAAAAACACGCTTTGAGGGGCGCCTGGGTGGCTCAGTTGGTTAAGCAACCGACTTCGGCTCAGGTCATGATCTCACAGTTTGTGAGTCTGAGCCCCGCGTCGGGCTCTGGGCTGACAGCTCGGAGCCTGGAGCCTGCTTCGGATTCTGTGTCTCCCCCACTCTTTACCTCTCCCCTGCTCACGCTCTGTGTCTCTCTGTCCCTCAATAATAAATAAATGTTAAAGAAAAAAAATTAAAAGAAAAACACGCTTTGAGCATTTTGTTGCAGAATAAAGGCCTGCCGTATTAGATGTTTCTCTTCTTTCTGAATACCTCTAGGAATATTCTAGTAGCTGTTGTGCCGGCCTCCCTTTGCTCTGGAATTGTGTGGAATTGTGTTTCTTGAGCGTGGGGTCAGAGGGTGCTTGCACCCCCTCCCCCATTATAGAATGGCCACATGTTAATGATAAAACTCCAGAAGACCATGGGAAGCGGAAAGGAGTAATACATCATCCATAGGTATAAGCACCATGGCCATGGTTCCCTCTAAGCTTGATTTTCTTTTTTCTTAATATACTAGAGGTTGGGGCGCCTGGGTGGCTCAGTCGGTTGGGTGTCCGACTTCAGCTCAGGTCACGATCTCGCGGTCCGTGAGTTCGAGCCCCGCGTCGGGCTCTGGGCTGATGGCTCGGAGCCTGGAGCCTGCTTCCGATTCTGTGTCTCCCTCTCTCTCTGCCCCTCCCCCGTTCATGCTCTGTCTCTCTCTGTCCCCAAAATAAATAAACGTTAAAAAAGAAAAATTAAAAAAAAATATACTAGAGGTAATAATAACCTATTCCCCATTTTTTCTCCCCTTCGCTTGAAAATTTTAACCCTACCTCGTGTAAGTGTTTTCACATGATCTGACAAGTTTTTTTTTTTTTTTTTTTTTTTTTTTTATTAAGATTGCATGGATATGTCTACCTGGCTCGTTCCCTGCTGGTCATTTAACTTAACAACGAACACATTTTTACACAAACCTTGGCTGCATTTTTCACCGTTTCCTTCAAATAAATTCCTGGGAGTGGAATTACGGGGTCAGAGACTTTCAAACCTTTCTAAGGCTTTTGATAGGTGTTGTCCGCTCCTTTCCAGAAAGGTCGAACCAGTCTATACTTGGAGCAGAAGCCTCTTTTATACCTTTGCCAATGGAAATGTTAACGTTTGCAAATAGAGTCTTTGTTCGTAGCCTAGGGGAGACAGACATTGCCATTTTCAATACTTTAATTCTATTGAATTGAACAGCTTCCCGCGTGTATTAACTGATTCTGTAGCCCGTTTTTTTCCCATCACTTTGTACGCGCCTTGTAATGGAGGTTACAGATTACATCCCTTTGTCTATTTCTAGGGGTAGTATTTTTCCCTGTTTTCTTTTCTTTTTTAAACAGGGAGACATTGCTATATGCAGATTCCCAGTCTTTTCCTCCATGGTTTCTTCCATTGATTTTTAACCTCAGAAATGCCCTTCTCATCTAGAACGCAGATAAATATTTACTTACATATTACTCTGGTGTTTGGCGTGTTGGCTTGATTTCTGTGTTTAACTCTTTATCTGAATTTATTTGGTATTTAAATTTTTTTTATTTTTTAAATTTATATATTTATTTTTGAGAGAATGAGAGCATGGGCAGGGGAGGGGCAAAGAGAGAGGGGGACAGAGGATCTGAGGTGGCCTCTGCCCCGACAGCAGAGAGCCCGATGTGGGGCTCGAACTCAGGAACCATGAGCTCATGACCCGAGCCGAAGTCAGATGCTCGACCAACTGAGCCACCCACGTGCCCCAAGTATGTACGTAAGTATTTATTTATTTATTTATTTTTACATGTTTGTTTATTTTCGAGAGAGAGAATGAAAATGTGCGTGAGCAGGGGAGGGGTGGAGAAAGAATCTCAAGCAGGCTTTGCACTGTCAGCACAGAGCCCGATGCGGGGCTCAAACTCATGAACCGTGAGATCACGACCTGAGCTGAAATCAAGTTGGAGGCTTAACCAGCTGAGCCACCCAGGTGCCCCTATACTTATTATTTTTTCTAAGTAGGCTTCATGCCCAGCACAGAGCCCAATGAGGGGCTTGAACTCACCACCCTGAGATCAAGACTTGAGCCGAGATCAAGAGTCAGATGCTTAACCCTCTGAGCCACCCCAGGGCCCCTTTTTTTGAGTATTTTTGAGAAGTGAAAGTGAGTTGATTTCCCCCTCCCCTGCAGGAAGCTAACCAGTGGTCCAGGCTCCACAGCCAGTCACTATTTCTTCGTTTCCAGGGGAGCAGCTTCTAAGTGTCCCTCTTCTGTCCTGCCCTCCTTCTGGGTTGGGGCCAGGTGGAAGGAGTCCCAGGATGGGTGGGGAGGACCAGCTGCCTCGGCTCAGCCTCTTTTGACGCCGGTGATGATCTGTATTGATAGAGCTCTTCCCCCCCCCCCCCCCACATCCGCTCAAGGGACCTCTCTTGGTTGGAACCTTCACCCTTCTTGCCACCGGAGGGAGAGGTATGGCGGGGCTGGGGAAGAACACAGTGAGTTCCCAGGGCGTCAGGGCATCCTGACCTTTGTCCTCTGCACTTGACTTCCAGGCTCCTCCCCGCGGGCCCAGCTTGAGGAAGGTTCAAGCCCAGGCTTGGTATTGCCGCTTGCTTGAGCAAATCACCGAGCGGTCTGCCTCGGTTTCTCCATTTTTATTTAAGTAAAGAAGAATGAGAATTAAAAAAAAAAAACAAAAACCTATCTGGCTTACTACCTCTTGCGAAGCTCCAACGAGACACTTTAGAGTGTTTTGAATCCTCTAAATGTTAAACGATGAAATGTTACAGAACTTCAAAGCGTTCTAACGTTAAACTCAATCTTAGAAAAACGAAACAAAACGAAACAAAAATTCACCCTGAGGCGCTACGGATTGTAAGAGGCGCTGTCATTTATTTCGTTACCCCCAAGAGAAAAGAAAGCTGTGACCAGCGTGTTCCGCCATCGGTTTTAGGGCGCCTCTCCGTTTCAGAGACGTCGCGATGGGAAAGACCGTGCATCTTTGAGCAGGTGACATTCGATGTGTGGGCCTGACTCTGCTGAGGGGGGAGAGTTGGAAATGCAAGCCTGAGGCGCCAGCGTGGGTCTTGGGTGCACCTGTAAGGGCCGCAGAGGAAGGCAGTCACTGAGACACCCACAGTTTTTCCTCCGATACAGAATTTTCCTCTCGCGCCGATTCCTGAGGCTTGTGTTTCCTCTTTGGAACTTCACGTTGTGACGCTTTTCTCAGAGAAGATGCTAGTCTCCGAATTCCGAACTCTGAGTTCGGCCCAGGTGTCTTCCTCCGGTCTGTCTTTGAATTGTCCGGCGTAAGCCACAGAAGCCGTCAGCCTCTGCCTTGTAGGGGGAAGTCGGCCCTTCATCCTGTCCCCTTGCAGAGATTGGGGGGCGGGGGGCGGGGAGGACCCTCCGCGGTCTGGCTTTGGATTTGAATTCTGTGTCTGCCGTTTATTGTCCGAGGGGTCTGAGACCTGTGCCATCTTTGCAGTCCTCGGTTTTTTTCTTCTAACAAATAAGGGTGAAAAGGATGTTTCCTGGAGCCTTGTCAAGAGAGTGAAATGAGCTGATGTGTGTAAAACCCTGGCAGCGTTTCTTGGGCGCATGGTAGACACTCCATCGACACCACGTTCCTTCTCGTCTCTCTGTCCAGCGTCCCCTCGAGCCGCTGGGTCTGGCTGCCAGCTGTCTACAGGTGACCCCGGCACAGAGCTCTCGAGAGAGAGTTAAGGTCCCTACCCTGTGGCCCGAGTCGGTGAACCGTACTTTTGACATTTAGCCTCGCATTTCCAAATACAGTGAAGTCCGTAAGGCCTGTCTCGTGTTCTCTTCCGGCTGTGATTTCTAGCACAGAGCGGCCTCCTGACCTCCTGCTGACCCAGACCCACAACCTTCCCTGTCACAGTACATTCAGCCCTAAAGAGGAAGGTGTTTTCTTCAGATCGCCAATGTCTAGGGCTTTGCTTCTGGAGCACCGGGCGTGACAGGGTAACTTGAGAAATCCTGGAGGCAGTGTTCTGCTTTGATGCTATTATTAGACGCTTCCAACCACTGCTTGTCTGTAGCCTTACAGGACTTGGAGAGGGGCAAGAGGGAGGAGATTCTGGTAATGCCATTTTCCAGGAAAGTAAGATGTCATTTATCTAGTCCAAGGTCATTCAGCAAGAACATCCTCGACCTGAGAGCTGAGATCGGCTTGCTTTTCCCACAGCCTAGCCCAGCTCTTGACCTGGCTTCCTTCATCATCAGGCTTCGTGCACGGGGAAGTGAGTCAGATAGACGGGGGCCTGGGGATGACACCAGCTTCCAGTGGTCGGTGGGTTGTCTCTACATTAAGAGACTCTTTTTTTTTTTTTAAGTTTATTGATTTATTTATTGATTTATTGATTTATTTATTTTTTTAACGTTTATTTATTTTTGAAACAGAGAGAGACAGAGCCTGAACGGGGGAGGGTCAGAGAGAGGGAGACACAGAATCGGAAACAGGCTCCAGGCTCTGAGCCATCAGCCCAGAGCCCGACGCGGGGCTCGAACTCCCGGACCGCGAGATCGTGACCTGGCTGAAGTCGGACGCTTAACCAACCGACTGAGCCACCCAGGCGCCCCATATAGATTTATTTTTTAAGCTTCTTGATTTATTTTGAGAGAGCACAAGTAGGGGAGGAGCAGAGAGAGAGGGCAAGTGAGAGAATCCCAAGCAAGCTCTGCACTGTCAGTGCAGAGCCCGACGTGGGGCTCGAACTCACAGACCGTGGGATCGTGACCTGAGCCTGAATCAAGAGTCGGACGCTTACCTGACTGAGCCTCCCGGGCGCCCCCACGGAGAGACCATTTTGTTGAGACAAAGGCGGATCCTTCCCCACCAGGAGCTTCTGTTTAATACCCGTTTCCTGAGGGGAGCAAGGGGGCTTCTCCAGGGTTGACTGGGTGGAGCCAGATGGTATCCCTAACTCCAGCATGAATGGGTGCCAGGAGGCACAGGTGCTTTGTGGAGAGGAGTCACGTGGGCCCCATCGTGGAACGGAGTGTAGGCTGGGCCTGTGCCGCATGGCAGACGCAGCAGGAGGATGTCGCCGGGAGCCAAGTCCATTTCTGACTCATACTGTGCTCGGCGCTGTCGCCCAGCAGTGCGCGTGATCAGGCGCGGAGGCTGGGCCTTGCGCCTCCTCACCTGCCGCCACCCGAAAGGCCGCTTGCTGGTGACCTTCAGCTGGGCCGCCGGCCCGAGGCTGTTCTAGCCGCGAGGGGAGCATCTCTTTCTTTCTCTTCCAAGGCTGAGGAGTGGACGTGAATCACTGGCTTCTTTGCGGAAGGGTCTTGCCGTCATTTGAATTCTCCTGGCTCCGGCGTGGGGGCCCGCCTGCTACACACTCCCTCGCCTGCCACCCCCATGGGGTCTGCTGGGCTCTCTGGATGTGCCCAGCTCGAGTTAACTGGACACACTGAAAAGAAGGGAGAATAGAGATAAAGTAGGATGTGGCGCAGGATTGCCATTGTGTGTGGCGTCGCTTTTATTTTCCTTCGTTAATGAACGTTGGAACGCGCCCTTCTTGGATTTCGATTGACTTGATGTTGGAGAAAAAGGCTTCCTTCCAAGTCTTTCGATGTTGTGGTTATTCCCTAGCTTTTAAGTTGTGATTTCTTTTGCAGGGAGCTGTGCCTCATCCTGATCTCTCTCACCCATCCCTTTTACCTTTTTCTCCTTGGGTTTTGTGCCAGCACAGCTTGATAGAAAAAAAGTGACCTCGCGGGTCATTGTCTGCAGCTCTCCGGTTGCGGTTGTGGCCCCGCCCTCCTGCCTTACCCGTTGATGCCCAAGCACCTGCTGGGGACCCAGGCGGAGAGCGCCTTCAGGGAGTTACAGTCTTCTGAGACCAGTAGAAGCTTCTGGCTTTTTTCTAGCCACTCTTGACCATCGACCGCTGGCAGTCACCACATCTCTAAGCTTCCCTTTCCTTGCTTTCTAAAACAGACTCCCTTTCTCTGAGTTTATATGTTTAAATGAGGAAATTTCGGAAACTGAGAGGAGAACTTAGGAAATTTTATATTTGCAGGAGGAAATTAGGTGAAATTTAAGCGTGGACATATTTTATATTTAGAAAGTTTCGACACACCAAGGTCTGACTGGTAGATCGGAAGAGTCACGGTTTCAGTGTGGAAGCCCGAGTGCTTTTACTTCTCCCTGTGCGTTCTTCTGATGACAGGTGCGTCCGTCTGTGTCTGCTTTTCCTAGAGTGGCTCACTTCCACCGCGGGAGGCTTTTTTGCAAATGTATTGCAGTCTCATTCTTTCCCCTCCTACGCCTGATTCTGTCTGTGTCAGTGTTTAGATATCATCTTGTTTACAAACCCTCCTCCCCAGCCCCCCCCCCCCTTCCCTTTTTCCTCAGGGAGAGGCTTGTGTGTATCTCCCTGGTAAATGAATTGTCTGAATCGTTCAGCATAACGCAAAATAAGGTGATGCCCATAGCGTGTGCCTTTATACAACCCATTTACACAGCATTTAAATTTATGCGGAGGTTCTCCTCTCTGATTACCGAACAATGGTGTTAAAGGGAATTAAAAACAAGACTTCTGCTTTCCCGGATCCTTTGTGGTTTGGGAAGAGCTGTATCCTCATTTCTCTGGTTTTGTGCCTTCGTGGGAAAACATCAGCGTTCCTTACAAAGGTGTGTGTTTCGGGAATAACCCGCAAACTGAATAAGAATGCATAGCCAGTGATAAAGATTCTTAAAAACATGAAAACAGATGACGTTTTTTTTTTTTTTTTTTTTTGGTTGTTTTTTCCACATATGAATTCGGTCACCCTACAGGAGAGCGGTGGGAGCTGATCTATTTCAGAAATGTTCACCCTGTTTTCAAGAGTGAGTCTTAATATTACCACTGAAAGAAGGAGCCTTACCCATCATTTAAGATAGCCACAGGCTCCGAGTCCAGACGCCGGCCTCAGACGCTGGCTGTGCTCCTTACTCGGCTTAAAAAACGAATTTTTTTTTTTTAATTGTAGTAAAATATGTATAACATAAAAATTTCCACGTAACCATTTTTTAAGTGTGCAGTTGAGTGGCATTAAGAACATTCACGCTGTCGTGCGTCCCTCGCCACCGTCCACCTCCAGAACGTTTTCACCTTCCCCCAACCACGATTCTGAACCCATTCAACACTGACTCCCCGTTCATTCCCCCCTCCGCCTCCCCCAGCGCCCGGCCCCCATCAGGCCACTTCCTGTCTCTGTGAATTTGACTGCTGTTGGGTACCTCATACGAGTGGAGTCACGCAGTATGCGCCCTTTTATGACTGGCCTGCGTCACGTGCGTGATGTCCCGAGGGCTCTTCTGCCTCGTGGCCTGGGCCAGAATCGGTCTCCCTTTTAAGGCTGAGTAGTATTTCATCGTACCTACGTATCAGGATTGGTTTATCTGTTCACCTGCAGATGGACGCTCGGCGTTGCTTCCACCATTCGGCTCTTGCGAAGAAGCTGCCGTGACCACGGGTCTGCGTGTGTCTGTTCAAGTCGCTGCTTTCCGTTGCTTTGGGTCTGTGCTCAGAAGTGGGATTGCTGGGTCGTAGGGTAATTCCTCTTTCACCTAATTTTATGAGGAACCTCCATACGGTTTTCCCCAGTGGCTGCGCCCTTTGGCCTTCCCACCAATAGCGCACAAGGGTTCTGATTTCTCCGCATCCTGGCCAGCACTGGTTGTTTTCTGTTTTTATGTATTTAATGTGTTTTCGGATGGGCTTACTTGGCTTCTTGACCTCGGGCAGCTAAGAGAGTTAAAGGAGGTGACACGTGTAAAGAACACAGAGCCTAGGAAATTCTCCGCGAGCCTGGCTGAGCGATTCGTGCCAAGTGTGTTTGTGGCTAGGGGAGCTGGGGCGAGACCCCGACTACAGCCACACACGCCCTTCCTCAGGGCCACCTGCTGAAGGTCAGGGGCGGCACCAGAGTCGCCATGGGGCCACGTCAGGATGGGGGATGGGAAGAGTCTTCTCTTTCTTCTATTTCCTGGCATCATCACGGGCTGCTTCCTGGTTTTTGGCAAGTGATTTCAAAGGGACTATAAAACATTTTTAGGGGGGGCGCCTGGGTGGCCCAGCCGGTTAAGCGTCCAACTGGGGCCCAGGTCATGATCTCACAGTTCGTGAGTTCAAGCCCCGCATCGGGCTCTGCGCTGACAGCTCAGGGCCTGGAGCCCGCTCTGAATTCTGTGTCTCCCTCTCTCTCCACCCCTCTCCCCCTCATGCTCTGTCGCTCTGTCTCTCAAAAATAAATAAACGTTAAAACAATTGTTTTTTTAGTTTTCTGTGAGTTGATAATTTGGAACTTGAAAAATCATCGCACTTGGTGTTTGTGTCCAAAGGGCTGGGCCGTTTCAGGATCAAGAACCTCCACCCGCCCCCCTGCAGGGACAGGGGAGGGTGGGGAAGACGAGGTGGAGATGCAGTGTGAAGACAGGCCAGGCTGCTGGTGAGTCTTTTATAAACTGGGCATTGCCCGTTCTGTTCAGTTCCTTAATAAAATACATTGTTTATTTGCTAAATGCTCTCTGGGTACTTCTCAGCCCCCTGCCTTACCCAGGTGCCTGGGTAGGCTGGTTTTCATGGGTTTTTGTTTGTTTGTTTGTTTGTTTGTTTGTTTGTTTGTTTCTTTCCCCTGAATACTCACTTCTATTATTCTAATGTTCATTTTAAACCCAAAGTGGGGATTGGCCTGTATCCATACCAGGAAAAGGTGGGGAGTCCCCCCCCCACCGGGTCCTCGCACTGGCTACCACTGAGAGCCCCCCAGTGTGTAAGCAGGTCAGCCCCTGGGCCCAGCTGGTCTTTGAGGAGTGGGCTGGAGGGCTGACTTTGGGTGAGCAGCTGGCAGAGGGGATGGTACTTGATCGGCTTGGCTTCTGGGGTTCCTGGAGCCTGACCCCAGAGGCAGGACCCAGGAGTCCTTTCTAGCAGTGGACTCTAGGAATCAGGGCCCTGGGGCACTCTCTGCCCGGTCACCAGTGGGCATCGCGACCTGGACAGGGTCCCTACTCTCTGGCTCTCGGCGTCCACATCTGAGCACCCCAGGGAAGACACCATCTGACTGGCTCTGTGGTGCGAGTAGTTGTTTTCTGGCAAGAGATGGACGGGGCACTCTGTCCATCTGTCCACCGCTTACAGCGGCCGCGGGAATGAAACCCAGAAACTGGATCGTTCGGGGAAACGGGAGGGGCAGCAGCGTGGGTGTGCGCAGGTGGGCGCGTTAGCACACTGTGCCGGCTCCCACCCTGCAGGTGACCCTGACATTCCGGGAGGAACCCACCTCGGAGACCAGCTGCCTTTTCTGTGAATGCCGCTGTTGCTCTGTAAAGAGACGTGACAGATGCAGAAGGGACCAAGGAGAAAGGGATCATCCGACTGCCCCTGAACACTTTTTTTTTTTTTTCTTGGCTTTATGCAGCATATTGTTTTTCGCCTGGGAAAATGTCAGTCCCACGCCCTTATTGAAGCCCCTGGTTTTCCCAGGCCTCTGTTGCTGCTCTGATAATTCAGAGGGGGTTGGGCCTGTCTTTATCTGTGACACCAAGTGGGTGACATTCATAAGACGGCCAGGCTTTCCAGCTGTAACAGCTGTTTGTTGACGTTTCTTTCGGGCAGCATTTGACTGTCACCGCGTTCGGCGTTAAATAGCTCGTTTTGTTTCTCCCAGATGATGTTCCTCCTGTCATTTGGGCATTTGTCAGATACGAGGAGTTTTGTTTTTAATGGCTTTAATTGCTAACCTTTGAATCTTAATCAGTTTTAAAATAGCACCCTTTCGAACACAACCATGCGTCTGAAGTCTGCTGAAATACACTCAGCTTCCAAAAGCATCACCCAGTCGTGAACGCTTTACAGCCTGGTGTCTATAGCGAGGAGGTGTGTGAAAGCAGATCTGGGTCAGTATTTTGACCTAGATCATGATGTAGAGCAGGTCAGGGGAGTAAATGTTACTCTGCTGCTTTGGGGCCGCGTTTCAAAGAGCCAACCCTGTTATTACAGGCTCATTGTTCCCTGTGTCTGGAGGGACTGTGCAATTTAGGGTCCAGGGTGCTTGGGGAGTGTTAATGATTGCTGGGGGGGGGGGCGGTAGCTCCAGGTCAGGGCGATTGGGGTCACTTGTCTGTATCCAAAAGACCACAGATCTAGTAGCTTCCATGTGGCCTCTGTTCCTTGCCACTAGAATTATGATTATTGATTGTAATAAATATACAGGCTTTTAGTAATTTTTCTCAACAGTTTTTTTTTTTTTTTTTTTGCAAAACCCGCAGGAGTGGAAGCAGTGAATTCCTGTGTGCCAACCACCCCGTTAGTAGTCATGGGGATCTTGCTGTGCTTGGTTTGTCTTTTCCTATTTGTGCTT
>NW_024412747.1:9033549-9076058 GCF_014898765.1 Herpailurus yagouaroundi | reverse complement strand
CCCCCCCCCCCCCCCCCCGTAGTTTCAAGCAAATCCCAGGCATTGTTTTTCTGCCTGCGATGCCTACTTCAAAGGAAGCCTCGCTGGCCTGTGTCTGTATTCTCACAAGGGCAGGAAGAGACTGGAAGACTGGGGAGGAGCTGCCTTCAGGAAGTGCCAGAACCCTCGGGAGATGGTGGCTGATGGGCGTAGAGGTTATGGCGAGCATTTCTGAAATCATGGCTGCCAAACATCGCAGGGAGGGTGGCCACGCAGTTTGCCTCTGGCGACCCTCAGGGATCTCTCCTCAGGCCTTCGGGAAAGTTCTCTGAGAGAAGTCGGACCCTCCCTGCTTGATAACCTGCAGAAGCAGGGGGAGCAGAGGCCGAGCGCCCCAGCAGCTGCCCGGCGGCCCCTCCCGGGCCAGGGTATGTGCTCTGCTATGAGGTCCGCGGACTTTCTCACTCATTATCCCCCTTCCTACCAAGACTGCCCTCAGACCACCGTTGCCCAGAGTGCCCCTGTGTTGCTTGAGAGCAGGCCGATTTCAGTCCAGACCCTCTGAATCCGAATCCCTGAGGGTAGAAGCACCAAAATCCACATTTTAAGTCCCTGCCATGGGCACCCAAGGCTTGGGAGCCTCTGGGTCAGGCCTCGGCCTCGAAAGGTGGCTTGTCGTGGAAACCACTGGCCCCCTGTGTGTCTAGTATTTGAAGCCAGTCTCCAGTTCCCTTTGTATTTTGTTTTTGAAACACTTTGTGGGTGGGTGAGGCAATGCAGCCGAGTCAGTGGCTCTCAGCCCGCCAGATCACCTGGGGATGCTTGGATGCCGCTACTCAGTTGCTGAAGCCGGGGCTTAGGCATCTCCGTGTTAAAAAATTCCGGGGGGCACCTAGGTGGCTCAGTGGGTTGAGCTTGTGACTCCGGCTCAGGGCACAATCTCACGGTTCGTGAGTTCGAGCCCCACATCTGGCTCTTAGCCTGCTCGGGATCCTCTTTCTCCCTCTCTCTCTCTCTGCCCCTCCTGGGCTCGCTCTCTCTCTCTCTCTCTCTCTCAATCTCCCTCAAAAATGAATACGTAAATGTTAAAAAAAAAATACAAATTCCGCTTCATAGCTGGTGTTGAAAGCCACCCCCCTTGGTGTGCTTGGCCGTGTGGGTGTGGGGTCCCGCCTCCGAGCAGCGGGCACAGGAGGAAGCCGAGTGGTGTCTCCAGGCCCAGCTCGGACACCCCGCTGAGAACCGGCTGTCCTCTTGGTGGCAGTGGTTCCGTCTGGACTGGGAAAGATCACATGTGAAATGAGGTCTCTGTAAACAACTTAATTACGGAGAAAACGGGAGTTCACACCGCTCGTTTCCTTACCCACTTGCCCAGCTCCTCTGGGAAGCGTGTGTGTTTTCGAGAAGCTTGTGGCAGGCGCTTTCATCATCCTGAGATTAATTATCCAGAGAAGAGAGAGAGAGGACGGTCCCCGCCTTGTCCAGGCTGCTTCAGGCGGTCCCTGCACACATCTCCCGTGCTGCCCGGGGAGGGGGGTTCTCTTGGAAGTTCTGATCTCTTGTGAGATTTCTCTCTTCGCCTTGGCTCCTTATTGATCTGCGGACGCTTACGTTTTTTTGGCTTGGCTAAAAATAAGCACTTTTCTCTCGTTCCTCCTGAGCCGGGAATTAAAAAGACAGCCGTCGGACTTCTGTTCTTTGGAGTCGGACACGAGAAGCAGATAAAGGCCGACTGGTTATTCTTGCCCGTCCCTTTACATGTGACTGGTTACGGGGCCCTGAGGAGCAGGGCTGGAGGGTCCCGAGTCCCGTCCCCAGCCCCCCGGGCCGAGAGCTCGACCACCCCTCCGCCTCCAGCGTTTTTTTGTTAATGATTCAATCACGTTTCGGAATCTGTCCTCATTCCGAGAAGGATATTCTCCCTTTTCTGTTTGAGTGTTGCGTGCGGGCCGTTGGGTCTCTCCCTTCCAGGCTGGGGGGAGGCAGGTGTGGCCCTGGGAAGCTTGCTGGGGAAGCACTCAGGAATGCCCTTACTGCCAGGCCGCCTGTCACTGCGCGGGCACCACACGCTGGCTGTCAGAGCAGGGAGCCCACCCTGCGGTCAGGGGGCTGATGTCTTTAGGGGAAGGAAAGGCATCCCGAACAAATCATTTGATTTCAGTGCAGCGTGATCGGGACTGAGCCGGAGGTGTGGTCCGTGCTGGGGTGGGGCAGGGGGTCTTGTCTAAGAAGTGTGAGGGCATGTCAGGGAGTCGGCGTGGCTCCTGTTGCTTCGGATGCTTGGGGCAGGGGTGGGGTGGGGTGGGGGGATGCTTGGAAATGCACCTGTGAGAAGGCAGAAGATGAGAGTCGCGTAGGGCCCTGCAAGTGCATGGGATGTTCCCCTGGCAGCATGTGTGGGAAGAGCGAGGAGCCAGACTCGAGGCACGTGGGCCATGAGGAGGGTCTCTCTGAGGGGATCGGGAAGGAGGGGTGGAGTTGGAGAAATGGAGGCTGAGTCTGGAGAATTGGGGGTGGGGGGTGGCGTCACCGAGTCCGGGGAGATGGCCCACGAGGACAGTCCCATGCCGTTCTGTGATTTGACACAATCCTCGGTTGGGAGAAATTGCTTTTGTATTCCTTTCAGCCTGTTGCCCCCTGACCCATACAAAGGATAAAGAAAAGGAAACGCGCCCCACAAGCCTTTTCCTCTGTCACTGCCTGGTTTCGACTGATCGCGAGTTGTAGTGACTTTCATTTCGTGAAAAACATTCATTATGGTTGAAAACTTGTCACAGACGACAGCCTCCTTCCTGGCGAAGGTGTGGTGTTGTCCGGGGTTCACTCTGCCTGTCCTGACTCCCGGCAGAAAGTGCTGGAGAGCTGGTCAGGCTCGGACTGGAACTACTGCGGAGTCGGGTGGGCGAGCGCCTCTCCCCTGGGAGAGAAGCAGCGGACACATCCGGGGCTGGTTCCCCTTTCCTGGCCCTGTGGTCCCTCGTCCCTCCCTCCCTCCCTCCCCTCTTGTGGGATCTCAGGCCAGGGCGCTTTCAGCGGATCTTGTCTCCATTTAGGAGCATTTGCTGGCTGATGACCTCACCAGGCTGCCCAGCCGGGGCTAAGGGTCTGGGGTCACTGTTGATAGAGGCTGCCTCCTCGCGGTTGGTGGGGGGGGGGGTGCCCCTGCCCCTGCCCCTGCCATCCTCTCCTTTGCATGGGAAGCTTCTCTGTCAGTGTCACCTGGAGGGTGTCGTGGTTTGCAGCCTGGGACCTCTGGCTGAGCAGTATCCCGAAGGATGTTTGTTCACTGGAGGCCCTAGATCAAAGGGCTCAGATGAAGGCACCTGTCCCGGATCTTCGTGGCAAACCACCCCGTGCGCCATCCAGCTTACTTGTGAAACTCTTACGCTTGCCGGCCCTTAAGACCATTGTCGTCGGTAACAAGTGCAGGTGCTAGCCTTCGGCATGCCCGTGTCGGTGCCCAGCCCAGGGGACACAGGCCGCCCCTCCCCCTCCCCTGTGTTTAGGCTCTGAGTCATACAAGACCGAGGCGCTGACCCAGCTGACAGAGGCAGTGGCCCACAGATGAGGGCTGTCCCCCAGGACAGCCAGATCGCCCGAGAGAGCCCTGTACCTACCCAGTGCTCACTCAGGGCGAGCACACGGCAACGAGCTACTGTTCTCCCAGACTGCAATCGGGAAACGTGATACCCACCAGGGGCCTTCTGGAACACTTCAGTACAGTCTCTGTGACGGCGAACCCTGTTCTCAACCTGTGAGTCAGGTGTTCCTTAGGGCCTGCCAGACTGGAGAAGCCCCTTGCGCACCGCCCCCTGCCCCGCCCTGCTGCAGAGATGGCTAGATGTCTCGCTCCCTCGAAGTCACTTCCGGGGCGTGCAGCCTCCTCAAGGGTTTTCCTCGTCGGATTCTTGGTCGTCTGGTTGCAACAGCTGCTGCCGCTGTTTTCCAGCTCCTGAGGTTGTCTTGTGGCCCAGATCTCGTGTCTCCCGGCAGGGAGGCAGTGCAGGGCCACTTCGGGTTTAGGAGCATCGGCCGTGGTTGCTGCCTAATTGCAGGCTTCTGGGGCCCACAGCGTGTGTGCAGCGTTAGTGGTTGGGGCGCTCTGTGATTGTGGTGGCTCTCGGGTCTGGTGTTGCGGGGGGGGGAGGTTCCCGAGCTGAACGCCTCCCTTCTCCTCTGCAGTGACTCCGGGACAGGCCACGGTCGTGACAGGGACACGCAGGACTCCTTTGGCACACGGGAGTACAACACAAGTGTGGGGATCCTTGCACTTAGGGGCTTGAAAGCTCCACCTGCTCGAGGTGTCGTCCCTCTCCGGGGGGGGGGGGGGGGGGCGCCTAGACCGGCTTAACGACGTGGGCGACGGGCTCCGTTTTGGTTTTGTTGTTTCACATCTCAGCCGTGTGAATACAAACAGACAGATCTATCGAACGGTTCTGTGTCCGGAGCAGAAAACTTACAGCCAAGTTCCCTTAGCTCTTAGAAGGGCGTGGCGTGACGGGACACCCGAGACACTGCTTCCGGGCTCTCGTCTCCAGGGGGGCTGGGCGGGCCGTCGAACGAGTGTGGCAGGGCTTCCGTGGGGGGGCATCAGAACACGTGTGGGGGTGCCCCTGCGGGCCTCCCGCTCTGATTTAATCCTTACGGACCCTTCATGTCCCGCCGGCGCCTTCCCTAGTTAGGCTGCAATTGAGAGTGACAGCCCCCCAGTGTGACAGCCTCCAGGGTGGGGATGGCTGCACGGGCTTGGGGAGCCACTGGGCCGCCCGACACCTGCTAGGCTGCCGTCCACCCCCGGGCTTCACTCAGGGAGCCGTCAGGTGATTTGGTGTCTGGGCAGCTGCCTGCCTCCCTGTGCTCCTCTCTCTCTGCGCAGGGGACTCGCTCCTTTTTTCCGCCAAAGGACGCCAGAGATAGAGCACCCAGAAGACAGTTGACAGGCTTGAAATAAAAGACGGGATTTCATACGTCTCCCGAGGTGGCATACCCGCTCCCAGAGACTTCTGTTGGGATAAAGCGGACAAAAATCCTTTTTTGTGAAAAAAAACTTTTGAACCTCTTTCTGAAAGCTACTTTAGGAAGCTATGCTAAAACAGCTACCTCGAGCTTCCTCTTTTCTTCTGCTTTTGTTTTAGTCAATAGCTTCCCCCCCCCCCCCAGAAGTGAATGTCTCCGTTGGAGTTGGGAGTTGCGTGTCTGCTCTTATTCTGAAAGGAACGTCTCCTCTCTTCTGTCGCATAAACCTTTCTTCTAGAGATGTCTTTCCTCCCCGTGCAGCGGTTTCAGGGCTCTTGTGGGTTGTTTGGTTTTGTTTTTCTTCTTTTTTTTGGTCTTGTTTTGAAACTTAAAGCGCTGCTGGTAAATCCTGTCCAGGGCACCTCTGTAGAGTTTTCTGCAGTGTCTGTTCTTCCGGTAGAGGCTGTGCTGGACCACCCGGCCCTCCCCTCACCCCTGCAAGATGGCAGGAGGCACAGAAACTGCCGCCTTCCCATCCAGGGAGTGGGGTCAGCCTTCTGAATGGGGGCTACTCCGTTGCTCGTCTCTGATGAGTTTCCCGGATGGAAGCCTGCCGTCTTCTGAGCACAGAGGAGCTCACCTTTGCCTTTCCTTCCCTGAGGAGTCTGTTCCTGTAGTCTCAAAGCAACTCCCATCACCCCCAGTTAGGGCCACTGTATGCAACTCTTAGGACTGGGGTGCAGGTGTATTTCGTGCTTTTGTGTGACTTGACTCAGTGCTTTTCTCTTTAAAGAGATTTTTTTTTTTTTACATTTATTTATTTTTGAGAGAGGGAGGGAGAGACAGAGCGAGAGCACGCACAAGTGGGGAAGGGGCAGAGAAAGAAGGAGACACAGAATCCGAAGCAGGCCCCGGGCTCCGAGCTGTCAGCACAGAGCCCGACGTGGGGCTCG
The DNA here is from genome assembly GCF_014898765.1 of Herpailurus yagouaroundi. Taxonomy (NCBI): domain Eukaryota; kingdom Metazoa; phylum Chordata; class Mammalia; order Carnivora; family Felidae; genus Herpailurus; species Herpailurus yagouaroundi. Next base: position 9,070,170 of record NW_024412747.1, on the reverse strand, counting down.
AACTCACCAACCGTGAGACCATGACCTGAACCGAAGTCGGACGCTTAACCAACTGAGCCACCCAGGCGCCCCTGCTCTTTTCTGTTTAAATTCCACTACCTGAGTTGTTTCCTTCCTGGGACATGACATTCTTCCTGTTGGGGAAATACGGTCAGGTTTTGTGTGGCCTCCTGGATCAGATTTTGTAGCTTCGTCAGCATAGTGACTTGATGGTCCCTGTGGTCGCCTTCTCCCTCCTTGTGCCTCGAGTCCCTGGGAGGGAGGAGCCTTGAGGACGGGTTCCGGAGGAGCCTCGTGCTTGGATCTCTTGATTTGACCGTTCCCATTCAGACACAGCACGGCACGGTTAGATCCAGACGAGGGTAGGACAGAGGTGGGCTTGTCCCTCTGCGTGCCTCCAGGCAGCCAGTGGTGACGGCCCAGCCAGAAATGTAATGTCCTCAGAGCACAGGATCCTAAGAGGTGGTGCATGGCCCATGTTTCCTTAGTAGGGCACTGAGACCCTGACTGCCCTTCCTCCCCAGCATGGCCCCCGGGAGGAGAATTTCCAGTTCTCCGATCTCAGGATTGCCTTCCCCTGGGGCACCTTCCCTCCTGGGCCAGGCCCCTGCCACGCAGGTGTGAGGAAGGACAGCACAGCCCCTGGTGTTCATCTGGGTCCTCAGCTACAGGTGAACAAAAGGAAGGCCCTCGGAGGGTCCGGGTGTCGGGCTCCCTTTTACTTCTTCGACTCAGGCTCGAACCCGTGGCCTGTAAGTGTACCTGATACCAGTCTGGAACCTTGACCGTGACTCTTCCAAAGGCTAGAGCAAGGTTTTTCAGACTTTAGGTCACAACCCACAAAGTAGGTCGTGAAACTCATTTAGGAGGGATGGCATCCGTATTTAAAAGAAAAATTAAGTAGAAGATATTGGGGCACATCACACATGGTAAAAATAGGTCTATTTTATAAAGCTTGTCACATATATAGGGACGTGTGTGTATATGTGCACAGGTATATGTACTATATATATAGTATATATACTGACGTATGAATTGACTACTGGGTCTCTACGTTGAATTTATTTCTTACTGTGGGTTTTGTCAAAAAAATTTGAAAGCTGCTGGGCTAGTGCATGGCCGGGAGAGGAATAAAGGGGGAGACTGGGGAGCAGGATAAGTAGCTCATCTGGTTTAGAACACATACTTGGGGCGCCTGGGTGGCTCACTTGCTTAAGTGCCCTTGGTTTTTGCTCAGGTCATGATCTCACGGTTCACTGGGCTCTGCAGTGCAGAGCCTGCTTGGGATTCTCTCCCTCTCTCTGTCCCTCCCCTGCTAGCGTGCTCTCTCTCTCTCTGTCTCTGTCTCTGTTTCTGTCTCTCTCTCTCTCAAATAAATAAAATTACAAAAAAAAAAAAAAGGACGTGTATTTTATGTTTTGTGTGTGACAAGATGACCGTCGTCGTCATGTGCAGCCTTGGTCCGCCCTTCAGATGGTTCCTTCACATCACTTGTCATGAGGAAGGGTCCATCTTCCTCCACGGCCGTTCCCCATATCTCCCTTCATTGCCCACCCCGGCCCCATCCCCGTCCCCGGCTCCCCAGTGCACCTGCCCGGATAGTGATTGGCCCACCCTCGTTCACATTCTCAGGCTTTGCCTTCTTACCCTGTCACCTGTTTTATTGCCTTGTGCCTGGCTCTGGTTCGGGACAGAAAATCATTCGCGTCTCCCCGAGCCTTGGGTTTTCCTGTCCACCACTGTGAGTAAAACTTAATACCTGGTGACGTGACTAAAATGCATTCAGCCCTTCTAAGTACATTTAAAGGAGAGAAAACGAAGAGAGATAATGAAAACAAATCTACTTGGTGCCATGCCTGGGATGCAGCAGACACACACTGACCGTCAGTTCAGTTTTTCTTACATATGAGAGTATTTCTGTGGTCAGGTTCGACAGACACCCTAAAGAGCAATTTATGAGGGCTCAGCCTTAGTTAACATTTTAAAGATCTTTTTTCCTTTTCTTTTTTCTTTTATTTCTTCCTTCCTTCCTTCTTTCTTTCTTTCTTTCTTTCTCTTTCTTTCTTTCTTTCTTTCTTTCTTTCTTTCTTTCTTTCTTTCTTTCTTTCACAATAAGCACATTTGAGTATATTAGAAAAACAGAAAACATACCGGTAATGCGTTGAAACAAGCATTACAGTGACCTTGGTGTTCATTTACCCCAGTCCTCTTGAAAAGTAAGTCGTAGAGAACGTCCAGTTTTGTCTGAGCACGCCTTCTCAACTCACCAGTCACCCGTCTCCCAAAGTGCCCTCCCGACCCCCCACCCCCACCCCTGCTCTCTTTTCATAATTCCAACCCAAAGGTCTCGGTTGTGAGACGTTCCTTTTGTCAGACACGGTGAGCTCAGCCCGTCTGGCCGTGGCCCTGCTCCCCACTCCTGCGAAGTGGGTTGCAGCCATTGTTCTGGTCTCCGGCCCTCCTGGCACGCCCGCAGCCCGCAGGAGGCCGTGGGGCCTGGGGGCCTCCAGCCCGTGGCCCTCAACATTCACTCTCTTTCCTTCCCTGGAGTCTGGTGGAATTGATGCGTTCCTAAAAGCGACTGGTGCCCCGGCCTCTTACCAACTTCTGCACAGATTGATGGTGTGGCCCTGTCTGCCTGGGTGTCTGTCTTCTAAAGACTCAGAAATGGTGTCTTTTTTCACCCATTATTTGGAGAGAACAAGAAGTCTCTGTCAGATTAGCTTCTTGGAGGCCCGACGCTTTTTGAAAAGAGCTTGCATAATCAGAGTGTCTGTTGAGCTTTTATGCCAAGAACTTTTCCCCATTGTGCAAGGGGAATGTATATTTTGTACGTTTTGAATAGCGCACTGTTCAGTCCTGTCAGAAATCAAGCTGCCCTAACACCCTGTGCTTGGAATCAAGATGTGTGCCCTTCGTCCCACGATGGATGAGCTTTTCTCCACGTGGGGCGGATGCTTAATAGAGACGGGCCACAGGCCGTTAGCTCACTGACCTCTGTGCCCGCTTTCCCCCGCTGGGCCAGAGCTGTGCCTTCTGCCTCTTTAAGAAACAGCCTTGACCCAGACGGAATGCCAACGAATAAGCACAGGTCAGTGTGAAAACCAGCCGCTGAGTGAGAGGTGTCTGGGCTCTTCTGTCTGTATACTCTGCCCCCCACTGCGAAACCTCGGGGAGAGAGGTGCTATTTATAGGTGTCCCCTCAAAAAAGATCTGATGAAACCTAACCCCCGTGCCCTCAGAATGTGACCTCATTTTGAGGCAAGGTCTTTACAGAGGTCGTCAGATGAAGCTAAGGTTATTATATTACGGTGGGCCCTATTCCAACATGGCTGGTGTCCTTAGAAAATGGGGAAATTTGGACTGAGACTTTGCTGGGGCGGGGCGGGGGGGTGGGAGGGTCTAGGTTTGGGACTTTGTTTTCCAGACCTCGGAGCACTCCCAGGTAGGGCGGCCCCCCGCTCGGTTTTAAGTACTAAAGTTTACACGTGGAATTTAGGAAACAAAACGGATGAGCATATGAGCACTGGGCGTTGTATGGAAGTGACGAATCATTACATTCTGCTCCCGAAGCCAATATTACACTACATGTTCACTAACAAATTTGCAGGAAGAAAAGAGAAAGCACTTGAGTTTAGGTGCGGAGCCTGTGTCTGGCCTCCAAGCAGTTTCCCGGATTTGTGGGTTCCAACCTGTCAGAGGGCGTCACGTTCCCCCACGTCTGTAGAGCAGCAATCAGAGGGCACTCACCCACTGTGCTTTGCCCGAGGGTTGTCGAAGCCATGCGTGCTGAGCTCTGGCTCTCTGTGCCCCGCCTGCCTCTGGTTCTCTGTCTAGAATCTCTGTCTGCTCCCGAAGATGGGCCCACTGCCTCTGACCCATCACAGCCCACCTCTCTCTCCCACTCGGTGCTTCATCTGGGCTGTCCGCGGACCGAGAAGCGGCATACAACTCAAGCGGGAGCTCTTTCAGGACGGCCTTTACTTCAGATGTTTACGATAAAGAAATTCTGGCTTCTTCCAGAACCTTCAAAAACCGATCAGAAATTGAAGTGTTTGGGCATAGGTCATTAAGTTCCCTCCACCGCAAGTGCCACGAGGGGGGGGGTAAAGCGTCGGGTGTGTGTGGCCGAATGGCGTCTGGTCCCCGGGAGAGCCGGTAGCAACGGCTCGAGACCCTCCGGGCACAGCCCCACGGGCAGATCCAGGCTTTGTGGGTGTAAAGCTTTTATAATCTGAAGACCATTTCCAAGAGGAAGAGTGATTATAAACCCCAAACGGGGTTTCCAAGTGAGGAGTGCAGAGGGAGGAAGTCACAGAAGGTCAAGAATCACCCAGGCTGACAGGAGGAGGGAGTGCTGACCAAGAGAGCCAAGATAAGGGGCCAGGTCAAGAGAAGGCCCCGCGAGTTCTAAAAAATGAAACATCGAGGCCCACACGGTTTGTTCCAGGGCTCTGAACAGAGGATGGAAGTGTTGCTTTAAAAGGGCAGATTCCCCGACCTGAGCGGCTCAGTCGGTTAAGCGTCCCGACTGCGGCTCAGGTCACGATCCTCGCGGTTCCTGAGTTCGAGCCCTGTGTCGGGCTCTGTGCCGACAGCTCGGAGCCTGGAGCCTGCTTTGGATTCGGTGTCTCCTTCTCTCTCTGCCCCTCCCCTGCTTGTGCTCTGTCTCTCTCTGTCTCTCAAAAATCAGCAAACGTAAGAAAAATTTAAAAGGGCAGATTCCTCGGTGGCTTCCACGTGGACAGAAGAGGGAGGCGTTGCGTCCGGTCAGGAGACACCGTGGAGTCCGTGCCACGGACTTGGGCGCACTGGCCCTGTGGATGGCCGGCGCGGTGTGAGAGACACTTTGGTAGGACCCTTGGAACACAGAAGATGGGGTGAGGGGAGGGAGGAGGTGAAGGTGACTGGGAGCTTTCTGTGGGCAATGGATAGAAATAGAGGGAAAGGCTTTCGTTCTCTAGGATGTGGGGTCATCGATCTGAAATGCTCACGGGACAGGACAGCACGTAGGCCTAGCTGGTTCGATGATGTGGGGCTGAGGTTGGGGAAGAGGAGGGAGCAGAGTACGGAGATTTGTAGCAAAGTCCTGGCTTCTGAATCCTGTAGGGAAAGGAACATGGTGGGGTCAAGCACATGACGAATTGGTTGTGTGTGCTAATTGGCCTCCAGGTGTGACTGCTTTCCAGCAGCTTCCGGTTACATGGCTGAGGTCTGCTGTGTTGTTTTGGGATGTGGTCTGGCTTTAGCACTGGTTTGCACTGTCGTCCTAAGAAGTCTCCCTTGTCCCCGGTAGTCCGTCTTGTGCCTCTTTTGCTTTTAAGGTTGTTTCCTAAAACTGGTTCGTCCTTCGTGATGTCACCAGCTGTTTTCACCCTGTTTTCCGGACACTGGCTATTTTATTGGTCATGGAGCAGTTGGTGGCAACTGGGGACGGGGATGCTTTACAGTGACCCATAACCTGCCACAGTTTCTCTAACTAAACTGCCTGAACTTTCTGATCCCCCTGGTGGGGCAGAATACGACCCGCAGGTTGTGGCTGCATAAAGCACTGTGGAACTCGGGGCCCTGACACGCAAGTTGTAGCCTCTGTTTTTTATAGCACGCCTTCTCCCTCAATTTCCAGACACTTTCTACGTGTTCTGATTCGTTTCAGTCAGTGCCTAAAATGGAGAAGATGAAAAGCAGTGTTGGGGAGACCAGACACGTGAGTTACTTGAAGAATGCTTTGGTTCTCTAATTGGAGAGAAAGGAAATAATTAGGGAATTGATCAAGGGCCCTAAAAGGCAAGGTCAGACCGGGCTGTATTATGCTACGATTTGGAGAAACCGTCACACAGGCGGCGAAATTTGAGCAAGAGCCCAAATGACTATAGAGAATCCGTGAAGGTGTAAGGAAGGCCATCCTCGGAGAGATCTTACTTAAGGCCGCGAACGTTGTGGTCGTTTTGACCTCGGATCGAACGCCACCTCCGTTTCCTCATTTAAAAGCAGAGAAAATACCGGAACTCACTGTGGAGATTTGGAATGGGCATTAATTGAAAGGGAATGAGCCACTGAGCACAGCGCCCAGCGTGTCGTAAGCATTAGTTCCAGCAAATAAGAAAGTTGCCCTGTGTCACTATATACCTATACAGAATGACCTAATAAATAAATAAAAAAAAAAAACCCCAAACGATAATACCAAGTACTGGCAAGGATACAGGGCGGCTGGAACTCTCGTGTTACCGGTGGGAAGGCAAAATGGCGCGGCTGGCTTGGAAAAGAGTTGGGCGGCTTATCAAGTGAAACATACGCTCCCGTACCACCCAGGAGTCCGGCTTAGACGTTTCTCCAAGAGCAGTGGCAGTGCGTGTGCTCACGGAATTCATGACAGCCTCATTCACGTTTGCCCCAAACTGGAAGTCCCTTGGCTGTCCCCAGCTGGAGATCGGATGCACGAGCTGTGGTACCCCCACAAGGAGTGTGGCAAGTACACGGTGGGTTACCACCACGGGGCAGAAGGAGAGCAAGTGCTGATGGACAGATCTCCATGCGCAAGGTGCGGGGAATAAGCTGACATCAAAAGGTCACTTACCATATTATTTCACTCACGTGACGTTCTGGAAAAGGCGAAGCTATAGAGACAGAAGGCTGCTCAGGGGATGCCAGAGGCCGAGTTAAGGTATGCGGGAGAATTTTTTGAGTGGGGGAACTGCTCTACGTCTTGCTTGTGGAGGTGGTTTCATGAATGTGCACAGTTGTCAAAACTCACAGAGCCGCACACGAGAGTGGATTTCACCGCATGTAAAGCATACCTTAATTCAAAACAGATTATGAGCCAAGTGAAGGAACCGAGAAGGAGCGCATCGTATGTGGGGAACCTGCTGGAACAGGCCCGGGAGTGGGCAGTTGGGAGGGTCAGTAAGAAGTCAGCTCCGGTGGTGGGGCGCCTGGGTGGCTCAGTTGGTTCAGCGTCTGACTTCAGCTCAGGTCACAGTCTCACAGTTGGTGGGTTTCGGCCCCAGGTCGGGCTCTGTGCTGACAACTCAGAGCCTGGAGCCTGCTTCGGATTCTGTGTCTCCCTCTCTCTCTGCCCCTCCCCCGCTCATGCTCATTCTCTCTCTCTCTCTCTCTCTCTCTCTCTCTCTTTCTCAAAAATAAATATTAAAAAAAATGGGGCGCCCGGTGGCTCAGTCAGTTGAACGTCCGACTTCGGCTCAGGTCATGATCTCCCAGCTCGTGGGTTCAAGCCCCATGTTGGGCTCTGTGCTGACAGCTCAGAGCCTGAACCTGCTTTGGATTCTGTGTCTCCTGCTCTCTCTCTCTGTCCCCTCCCCTGCTCACATTCTGTCTCTCTCAAAATAAACGTTAAAAAAAAAAATTTTTTTTTAAAGAAAGAAATGATCCTGGGTGGGTCGGGTGGAGCCTGGTTGCAGGGGGATTGGAAGTGTCCGTACCTGAGGGAACATAAAACAGTGAGCCCTCAGGACCACCCAGCCAGTGGACGGCAGGGTGATGGTGGCATTTCGTGTCCAACAGGGGACAGATAAGGGCCCAGCCAGGGGCCAGCGCGTTTCTCCAGCTTGTGGGTCAAGCCTGCACGCAGCAGATCTGTTGAGGACAATGTGGAGGGGTGGGGGGGTTGAGGCCATCGCTAACGTATGCTCCCCTTTCTGGAGATGGGGACACTAAGATGCAAAGTCCCTAGGCTTTTGCTTTGGAAAAATGCCCAATATTGAGGCGAAAGCTCAGGCCTCCTGTGACACTGCCAGACTTTGCATACTGGACCGGTGGCTGGTCTGCAGAACGTTTTTAGCCAGAGGGCCCCCTCTTCCCCTGAGAGCAGGATCGGCCAGTAGGCGGGCAGTTCTTGAAACATCCCATGAGACAGCCGGCCTGGCCTGTGGTGAGAGTCCCTACCCTCTCTCCCTGGAGGCCGATCAAGTCAGGTTCACTCTCCCTCGGGAGCTCGTGCCTTTTGCCATCCTAGCACGGCTAAAAATTGTGCACCGACAGTCGGTTGGACGAATGCTGTCTGATGGCTTTGCCCCCGTATCCGCAGAGCTGTGGACCACCGGCCTCCGAGGCAGTGTTCCCACGCGGCGCCCCGGCCCCTGCCGCTGGCTTGGCCGGCGCCTGTGCAGCAGCCTGTTGATTCTTGCATCACGTGCCTGAAGTGGGTGAAGGGGCAGACCCCACGTGTCTGCTGAGGACGCCGACACTGTCTTTTGATGAGACAAAAATCCGGGGTTGAAATAGAGCCATATCACAAGCGTGCTGTCTCACCCGTCGTCTGTAAACATGCGAGCTTGCCCAGCCCCGGGGAGAACACCAGCCGCCCTGCACTCTGGGCTGCAATCGATGTGATATTTTATTTACCCAGGGAGCTGTCTTCCCTTCTCCTCCTGGTTGCTCCTGCCTCCACAGAAATGTTATATGCGCGTGACTTGTATTTGCCCTTGAAGCCAAGTTGTCCTGTTGCTTTCTCTCCCGTGTTTAGTAATCCCTGGAGTTTATTAGAAGGGTCTCAAGAAAGGAGATACTCGTGTGAGACTGGGGTCAACGAGAGACGTTCACCTAATTATTTTGTTTCTTTACATGGATCCCCGCTCGGCGTGTTAGCCGGGGCTGAGCAAAACATTTAAAACTGAAGTCTCGTTTGGGACCACACGAGCCAGACTTTTCTCCGTGGGAAAAGGGTGGTCACTTTGCTCTGTGCTTGGCCCCAGGGCTGGACGCTGCCACGGCCAGCCGGAGGACCACACACGGCGTCCACAGGGAACCGTGGCGTGTGCGGTGGCCTCGGGGTGCAACCGTGGGGTGTGCGGTGGCCTCGGGGTGCCAGATCACCCAGGGCCATCTTGGTTCCGACTGCGTGGCTGTACCACTAAACGCAGTGGAGGCCGAATTGGACGTCTCAAGTGGGGCAGGGCCAGGTGAAAATCGGTCAGCTCCGAGAGGGAAATGGAGTTTCCCCACCACCTGTAGGCAGGCTGGCTCCGGCCACAGTGCTCCCCCTCTTCCCTTCGTCCCTTTTCTCCTGGCACCTGGTAGACCAAGATGCCTCTCGGGAGCCGGAATCCTGGGGGAGTGCCAGCTCTCTCCAGCCCTTGGCCAAGCCCTGTCTGCCAATTTGTTTCTAGCTCTGGAGGAGTTAGCCCACAGGCCTTCCGTTCCTGCCTTGTGGCCCAGAATGACTCCCGAGCGCGTTGGAGGGCAGGGCAAGGAGGCTGAAGTCATAATCTCGCGGGGTGCGTTCTCCAGGATCCACCCACCCGGGTGCTTCCTCCCTGGCTTCTGGGCCAGTGTCGTAAGTCTCTGCTCGCCGGTCAGACCTTCCTCTCTTTTCTGCAGGATGACCACTGCCGTCTCAAAGTCCCTCCCCACTTCCTCCCACCGGTGACTTCTCCAGCCCATCGTCCGTATCATAGGGAAGGGATACTTCACGAGTTTCAAGGTTGTAGTTTCAATAGCCGTACCGACGTTACTGAATATATAGTATCCGTCAGGCACTCTAGCAGGAAATCCTGTGCGGTGACCAGCGACCGCTGTCCCCACGCTACGGACGAGAGCTGAGCCTTAGGTCGTGCCCGAGAGCACAGCACACACCTTATACTCACTACACCTGTGATATTCTCGGCGACAGGGCCTGACCACGCACAGTTATCTCTGCCTCTCTGCCAGCTAGCTAGCAAAGGACCTGGCGTATAGTAAGCATTAAGTAAGAAAAAAACCCAAAACTTGTTAAATGCATAACTATATCAGAGATGGCTTCCGAAGCACAGAAACTCAGCCCGGCTGATACACAGGCTCTCCTGGATCCTTTTTGCTATTTACTCAGGGGGAGGTATAATATCTAAAATGGGGGCTGTTGGCTCCGCCTGTGTGGACGGTACTGGTTTTGCTTCATGCAGAATCCGTTGACTGATTGGCCTTTCACCTCGCGCTCCCAGGGTTTTTATGGGCGACGGCCACGGAAGATCGCTTCCGGTTTTGTGTAAGCTGCTCTTGAGGATTTCCTGTATTATTTCATTCCCCATCCTTGTCGTCATCTGGTGCTGCCTGGCAAGTCACCCTGAACGTGGTGGCCTGGTCCCTGGGGCTGTGTTCCGAGAGGGCAAGCCCCGCCTTGCCTGGTGGTCCCAGGCTTCCGATTGGCCAGAGGAGGTCACGTGGCTAAGCCTAGCGTCCGCGAGGGGAGGGCCCTTTTACTCCAGCGCCCGTGGGAGGAGGGGCCGAGAAACCTGACCCTGTTTAATCCCCTGCAATCAATCCGTTACTTTCGGGACAAATTGCGGATTTTCCACCAGAAATTCAGTCTCTCTTAAGGTACTTATGACTTCACTTGGGAGCCGAAAACGCAGTTAGTTGCAGCATACATAGCCTTCGGAGTCTAGTCTGAATTGAGATTCCGACTTGATCACGTACCATTTTGTCTTTGGCGGGTTACTTGCTTGCATCCATATATTCTGGCTTATGACGGAGTCTCATTATATCCTAATTCTCGTTCCCCTTACTCCGTTTTTACTTCTGTCCCTGGGAAGCTCAGAATTAAAATTCACGGCGACCACAGCATTTTGTTTCCTCATTTCCTCAGTCTCGGTGTCTCATCTCTTTTACATTGCTATTTAGGTCTTTGGTTTTAAGCTACCCAATCCCTTTTGGCAGCAGATCGGGTATAAACCTTGGGTAAGACCCACTAGCAAAATTTCCTAAAAACTAAAAACTTCCCGGCACTCCTAGTTCATGGGGAAGTTGTGCTGGGAAGATTCAGGGTTATAGTGCTATTGCATAAGCCCGTGTACACAGGAATGAAAGTGAGTTTGCATGTGCTGCTTGATTGGACTCAGATGAACTTTGCCGTTTTTCGCAACCATGTAAGCTAGCCAGCTCTCTAGTGCGTTCCTCCCAGCACTTACTATATCTGGTCGGACACATCGTCAAGGTTGTTACGATGCGGCTTGGATATCGGAGCATATGCGGTGTTCCCATACACCTACTCTAATCCTTCCAGAGTCTAGCCTTCTGGATAATGCTGCCAAGAATTAGAGAGACTGTGGGGTGATTGGGTGGCTCGCTCTGGGTTGGGCGTCTGACTGTCGGTTTCAGCTTATGTCCTAATCTCACGGTTTGTGGGTTCAAGTCCCGCGTCGGGCTCCACGCGGATAGCACGGAGCCCGGTTGGGATTCTCTCTTCCTCTCTCTGTGCCACTCCCCTGCTCATACATATTCACTCTTTCTCAAAAACAAACAAACAAGAACCATTAAAAAAAAAAAGTATTAGATGGATCATTTATAAAGTTCTGGAACCTGGATTTGCATCTAGTTCTTTCTTGTTCCAAAGCCAATGGACACATCAATCTTTGGCCTGTAGGGAGTAAATTAGCATGTAAATAGGCTCTTTGGAATGCAGCATTAAAAAAACAAAACCCTACCTTGAAAGAGAGTGTTAATTTCTCAGACCTCAGTGCAGAGATGAGATACAAGCACCACTTGGACAGATTCTGTGGAGTCCGCACTTCTTGGTGGTGATTCCTGAATTCCATAGACTCTGTGGGTCTGCGGTGGAACGAAGGCTTGTGACTGGTTATCAGTAACTATGGGGTCTTGGGTAACTCAGGTGATTTCTTGTGCCTTAGTTTTCTCTGCTACAAAATGGAGTGCCGTATGACTTATAAGGTGATTGTGTGGGACAGGGGCTCACTTTTTATCGAGAACCTACTGTCGGTCCTTGCCAGCATCATCATGATGCATGTTACCTCATTTAATTCTTGCAACCTCACCGTGGATGGAAGATATGATTCCTGTTGCCGTGAGCTCCGGCTCAGGAAATCTGAATCTGCCTGCAAGGCCTGAGCTCTTTGCAGCAAATCACCTTCTCCCCATCTTTCCCATTATGATTAAACGAGATAAAGTGTGTGAGTAAGGAGAACAACGTTTGAAACGCAACATTAGCGTAACTTACAATTTTTCTGAAATGGAATCAGAGACGGTAAGAGGAAGGATGGGCGGTCCCCACTTACTGTCTAACAAACTGTGAGCCAGACACTTCACTTAGATGAGCCGGATTTAGCTATTCTAACTGTCCGAGCAGGCACTGGGTCAGCCAGTCCATCCCTGAACTGGCTGGGCGTTGTGGATAGAGCACAGACCCTGGACCACTCAGAGCAGGGTGTGACGCTGGACGCGGCTGCGTGCCTTTGATCCTCTTTTTGGTTCTCAGTTTTCTTGTCTTTGAATGGGGGCGTTAATACCGCATCTCAGTGAAGAATGAGAGAAGCAGCATCCTACAGCTACCCTACCACTCGTGGCGCAGAGCGGCCCCACTTCTCTGTATGTCAGTTCTGTGGAGGTGGCGGCACTGCTATTGTTAGCTTCATCCCGTCCATGTTCTGCATTGGAGGGACAGGGGCAGTTGAGCACGTAGGTTCCTGCGAACTCAAGGTTCGTGTCCAGTGTACCTCTTAGTTCCAAAGGTCAGTGCCAGCAGTGGCCATAAGCACACAAGATCAGTTCCGTCTTTTGTTGACCAGTTTCTTGGAGGGAATGGTCGGTAGGGAAGGAGATGGACACAGAGAAGAAGGGCCCCTCGGCAGGCCTGGAAGAGCCAAACCCTGTCCGGGACAGCAGGGACCTTCCCAATTCCTGAGGGAAGATGGAGACCTCCCTGGGTTCTAGAATAGCATCTTCACCTAACGCCTTGAGAGCAGAGGCCAGGCTCACAACCTCTTTCTAGAAACAGCTCCTGTGCCGCCCCGGGGTTCTCCAGCTGCTTTGGGCGGTCTTCCCAGCCTGCCGCCAGATACAAGCCAACTGCCATAACGCCTTAATGATATGAAATAGTGCATAGGTTTGAAGTTCCAACCTAAACATGTCTGTGTTTAAATTTATTATTCATGAAGGTAATTTAAAAACATGACAGAAAGTTTGAGAAGTAGAGACAAAAACTCATTATTCTTCACGCTAACACAACCCTTTTTTATTTTAGTGCATTTCATTCCAAGCTAATCCATATGGCTACGTATTTTTATATAGTTGTTTCATTGTGTACATAAAATTTTGTTTCCTGCTTTTCCCTTTAACACATTATAAGCATTTGCATATGGCTGTGTGATCCCTATAATTATAATTTTTAATGGTTGCATAATACTCTTTTGAGGGGCTATAACACAATTTAAGCAGCCTTCTTCCTGGGGACTGTTTTAAGTTTTTTCTTTCTTTTTTTTTTTTTTTTTTTTCCTCAGAAACAATGCTACAACATTCATGCAGAACACTTGCTCCTGATCTCAGGTTAGTTCATTAGGATAAACTCACGGAAATGAGATTTCTCAGCTTAAAGGTTGTAAGTGTCTTTCCAGCTCTTGATACGTGGTGCCCAGTTGAGTTCCGGTCAGGTTGATCTAATCTACACTGTCTCCTTTTGCTTTTTAATAAGATAGCGGGATGTTTGCAACCCATGTTGTAATCCCGCGTGCTGGAATAGTGTGGAAAATGTCCCAGCTGTTGCAGGCAGAGAATGGATGTGTAAATAAACCTGCCAGGGGTTGAGGGATCAAACAGCTTGCCCCCGACCGGCACTGTCCGTCCTGTCCCCTGGCAGAACACAAGAGGGAGGGAGGTTCCCGGGGCAATCAGCATCCCTGGACCAGACATTGCCGGCTGGGCTGGGGCTTTCCCTGTTCTGGGGTGCAGGGCTCCACTACGTGCCACACAAACTAGGGGCTGGATGCGAACGCCCCACTTGGCCCCCTCTGATCTGATCTAAATAACCTCCTAAGAAAAGAGCGTGGCGCAGTGGAAGAAAACAGTGTTTGGGGACAGGCTGGCGTGGAACCCGGGCTCAGGCTGTACTACGGCAACCTACTTTCCCCGTCTGTTTACTTACCCATAAAGTTGGGCTAACGATGTATGCCCGTGTTCTGTTTGCGCAAATCCTTTGTGAAAGAAGAATTTGCGACTAATAAAAGGAAGTCCCGGTGAGAAAAAACAGATTTGGGCCAGCCATCCTAGGGCTGGGGGGGGGGGGGGGGGGTTTCGTTCCTACGGCGGGCAGGGAGCCACCGCGCCCTGAATGAAGAGAATGCTCATGAGAACATGTAAATTTTAAACTAATCAAGGCGAATGCTGTATAGTTCCCGTGTGCTGCTGCTCATTTGTTAGAAACTTGAGATGGTTTCTCCCCACCGCCTCACGGAGATGCTCCTGAGTGTGTTTTCCTTGCTTTGCGTGCCTCACACGTGGAATTTTTCCGGTCCTCCGGCCACATTCATTGGTTTTCTGAAAAGACCCACGTGGGTCACCATCGTCCTACCTACTCACCTTGCCACGAATTATCATATATTTTCCCAACACCTCCCTCCTCAGCCCTCAGGTTGCATGGCCTTGGCCTTGGCCGTGGAGGTGTGCTGGGCTCCCGCTACCCTCCCCTTCTATCCCAGGGCAGCTTTGGGGAAGCTACCTCCTCTCCCCCTCGCTTCTCTGTTTCTTTCCTTTTTCCAACGCCCAGGTCTCTCTGAATTTAATTGTCCCCAAAGGAAAAGGAATTGAAATCCGAGCTGTACTTGAACTGAGCGTCTCCCCTTTGAGGGGCACGGGTGAGGTACTGTGAGGGGAGCCTCAGGGTGGGGAAGAATTGCCGTATCCGCCTTGGTGGGCAGAGGAGCAAGCGAGAAAACACCGGTTCCGGCCCAGTGCTGGGTACGGGGCGAGGGTTTGGTAAGAGATCCTCCCTCCCACTCGCACCTGGTCAGCTGTACCTGGGCTGTGCCACCAGGAACTTCTGACCCTCACGCTCTGGGATTACGTAAGGGAGGGACAAAAACTTAATTGAAAATGTTCCATTTAGTTTCCAACCCGGGGCCCCTTGGAGCGCTTTAAGGCGTGGCATTCTAGAACTCACTTTTCTCCCGGAGATGCTCTTGAAAACAGATCTGATGCCCAGGGAGGCTCTTTCTCTTAGACAGTTCTTGACGCCAGTGGTTACAGAACCGAGCAACGAAGGAACCAACTGTATGGACCTTAGGTGCCCAGGGGAGGGATTTCATCAGTAAATGTACGAGTCAGTGGCACCTGCTTTTGACAGGGTAGCAAGCATTGCAGCGCGGTTAGTTCCGTGAGACCCCATACACCTCTGAGCTGAAGCAAAGCGGGGACGCAGCGTTGCCACGGTATTGACAGAGAGGTCCGGCTGCTGCCGGGCATAGGGGAATCCTGGTGGTGATCGGGGTGAGGGAGAAGGTGGGGCAGCGTGGGTAGAGGGCAGTGGTTGGGGGGGGGGAACATTTTGGCGGTAAAAGGCTGGTGAGGATGCCACCTGTCTGTCCCTGCTGGCTGCTCGACACCTTGCCGTGCTGACTGCCTGCTTAACCTCTCTCTCCTTTTTTCTCCTCTGTTGAGAATTAATCATTTATTAACACTTTAATACGCAGTTGCTTTTTGCACACGTCACAGGAGAAATGATATTTCTAAAACACCCATTTTTTTTTCTAAAAAGACATTTTCTTGGGGCGCCTGCGTGGCTCAGTTGGTTAAGCGTCCAACTCTTGATTTTCAGCTCAGGTCATGATCTCACGGTTTGTGACATCGGGCCGCGAGTCGGGCTCTGCGCTGACAGTGCAGAACCTGCTTGGAATTCTCTCCCTCCCCCCCCCTCTGCCCCTCCCCTGCTCATGCCTGTGCACACGCTCCCTCTCTCCAAAATAAACATTTCTTAAAAAGCCATTTTCTTGTCAAGTTTGCGGAAATTCATCATTTCTCTAAAGTAAGAGAACCTGCTTCAGCTAACGTTGAAAATTCCAGAACAAGAAGCAGCAGTTAGAAAGCGGCTTTGTCGCAGACCTCCCTCCCCGAAATCGGAGATGCTATTTCTCTGATTCTAGGAAGAAAGAGGTGGAATCCGATCACGCGATTAAAAAAATGAGGCTGTAAACGACTCCTTAAAATAGCAGGTGCTCAGCTAACTTGGGGGCTCTGGATTAAACAACTGCTGCTCTTGCCTTCGGGAATGTTTATGACTTGGCCCCAGAGCCGTCTTGCTTCATAAAATCTTATTTAGGAGCAGGGATGCAGAAAAGCTGCATGTTAATAGCCTGCCTCGTGCCCCCCCGCCCTGGGCCACCTAGTGCTTTGGTCATCTACTGTGAACATGGGCGTTTAGGATGGATTGATTGCTCTTGAAAAGAGAAAATGGTGGTGTGAAATAGACTGCTCCTGGGCTCTGTGTCTCATTGCAACAATTGGCTTTAAAATCAGCATTTATCAAGAGATTCACACCTTAGCTCCCTGCCGGGAGAGGGAGTGGGATTGAAATTGCTATTAGAAAGTGACAAGACAGCCTAGAAATACGTAGTTGACAGACGTCGAACCAGGAGTGTTTAATGTAATTATTTTCTTTTTATGTAAATAAGATCTCTGCACACGTTTAATTAAAAAAAATTTTAAACTATTTTTTAGAATAGCTTTAGATTTGCAGGAGAAAAAAAATGGGAACTTAGTACAGAGAGCCTCATAGACCCTGCACCCAGTTTTCCCTAGTACGACCATCTGAAATTGGTATCCTACCCGGGCACCTGGGTGGCTCAGTCGCTTAAGCGTCCCAACTCTTGATTTAGACTCACATCATGACCTCACAGGTCATAGGATCAAGCCTCACGTTGGGTTCTGCACTGACAGCTCGGAGCCTATTTAGGATTCTCTCTCTCTCTCTCTCTCTCTCTCTCTCCCTCCCTCGCGTGTGCACATGCTCTCTCTCTCTCTCTCTCTCTTTCTCTCAAAATAAACATTAAAAAAATGAGTATGATACATGTATTATAGTCAAAGAACCAATACTGATATGTTGTTATGAACTGGAATCCCTACTTTAGTCAGATTTCTTGAGTTTTTCTTTGAGTGATCATTTTAGGCTCCTCTGGGCTATGACGGTCCTCAGCCTTTCTTGCCTTTGGTGACCTGGATGGTTTTGAGGAGTCCTGGTCAAGGATTTGGTAAAAAAAAAAAAAAGAAAAGAAACTACCCCGTGTTTGAGGTTTGTCTAATGTTTTTCTCCTGATGAGACTGGGGTTAAGGGTTTTGGGGAGGAAGACCACAGAAATAACAGACGTATACCTGTTAACCAATCAGTGAATGAGCTAATGAGGGAAGGCAGGTCCCTCAAATCGGAGGAAGGCAAGTTTGATGTTCTCAGTGATGAGACTTCATGTGTAACTTGTTTGGTGCCTTACAGTCTAGCAGAGCCCTGGCAACATTTCGTGGGCTAGGACGGATCGTTTTGCCATGCCCACGACACACCCCAAAACCTTTCCTCGGTGCGTCTCAGGTTCTGGAGTTTCTGGATTGAGCGGGCCGGGGCACCGATGGACCTTGCATCTGTACGTGGCCACGGGGATCTAAACAGGAAGATGATGACTAAATTAAGGCAATTGGCCGTGTACGGAGAGAGTGGGCAGGGTGATGCCCCTGGCCCTCTGCATGTTAGAAAAGTTGAATAACAGGGGAGAAATAGCAGTGCTATTCTGACTCACGACTTCGGTCCACGGGATCGTTACAGCTTCCAAACAACCAGCAGCCCCCACGGTACTGCTCGGCAGCCTGCATTTCTCTGAGACGACGCTGCGAACCAAACAAAGCCGTGACCTCAGCCTGCATTTCTCTGAGACGACGCTGCGAACCAAACAAAGCCGTGACCTTTATCATAGTGTGTTTTTCATGTGTGAGCAAGCGATCATGTACGAAGCAGCCTGTGACTTGAACCCACCGTAGACACTTGGCCCTTCCATTTTAGCAGCATTGGGTTTCATGAGCTCAGTTGGAGTCGTGAATGGGAAAAACCGTAAGCGCATCAGCGAGACTGGTGGCTCTTAACCCTGACTGTGCATTAGCGCTGCCTGGGGAGCGTCTGGAAAAACAGTCCAGCTGGATCCCATCCCCAGAGGTTGTGATTCAGTTGGCTGGGGCAGGACCAGGCCTTGGAGAAAGCCGGGAGACTTGGGCTTTCTGTCTTGTTTCCTTCCCCGTAGGTCCCGATTCTTCAGCCCTTCCTGTGTTTTGACACTAACCTGAATAAAGGTTTTGGAAACTGGCTGGAGGTTGCTGTTGGAAGCTCACCCTGAGCTTTTTCTACTCCTCCAGCTTGTGTGACCAGCTCTCCCCCAGCAATGAAACCTGGGGTGGGGGAGTTCTCACTGGTGCCCTTGGAGAATATTCAGAAATGGTTGAGCGACTGAGCCAGCATAGTTCTGGTCTCTACAGTATGTTATGCTCCCTTTCTATTCTGATTGGGAGGTAGGGGAATACTTTTCCTCTTAAGTTATTGCTTTCAGTGGGAACTTATTTAGAAGTGGAAATCTTTTTTTTTTTTCCTCTAATTACTGTCATGTCTCACTGCTTTGATTTAAAAAAATGTTATTTAAGTGTAGTTGCTGTATGATGTTATAGAAGCTCTCTCTTTTATAAATGCATAGTGTTTGTAGGGTACAGGCTTCTGGTTTTAGCAGATGTTTGGTCAGGGTTCAAAGTGATCTGACTACTAGCCTAACTAAAGGGGCTTTCCTTGGGTATTGTAACATTTTTAGACTGTTTCCCAGTGAGTTAAAATTCCATTCACCAATTTATTAACAGGTCACACACCCTATTTGGAAAGAAGAATTTCAAATAGGTGATGTGACACCTCACATCAGCAGGTTTTTTTCATCCTCTCATAAGAAGACCTAGGAATTATTTCCCAGTACTATTCTGGGGGGAGGGGATACCCACCCAGAAACATTAGAAACAATAAATAGTCCTTCTGGTTCCTCTGTAGATCACTTTATAGTGAGAATGCCGGGGTGTGGGAGTTCTTGGTCTTTAGCAGGGAACTAAGTCGACTCTTAAAAATTTGCTTCCAGGTGGGGGCCCCTGGGTGGCTCAGTCGGTTAAGCATCCGACTTCGGCTCAGGTCATGATCTCAACGGTTTGTGGGTTCGAGACCCACGTCGGGCTCTGCGCTGACAGCTCAGAGCCTGGATCCGGCTTCAGATTCTGTGTCTCCCTCTCTCTGCCCCTCCCCTGCTCATGCTGTGTCTCTCTCAGAAATAAATGTTAAAAAAAAATTTTTTTTTTTTAAATTTGCAGGGCGCCTTGGTGACTCAGTTAAGAATCCAGCTTCGGCTCAGGTCATGATCTCATGGTTCGTGCGTTCGAGCCCCACATTGGGCTCTGTGCTGACAGCTCAGAGCCTGGAGCCTGCTTCAGATTCTGTGTCTCCCTCTCTCTCTGCCCCTCCCCCACTCATGCTCTGACTCTCTCTCTCTCTCTCTCTCCAAAATATTTAAAAAACAATTTTTTTTTTTAAATTTGCCCCCAGGTAAACAATTCAGTTAGTTTTCAGTGTCACTGGGCTGTGGAAATATAAATGATCACATCTTTTCAACAAATCTGGCAACCTGGCCTTTCCCCCCACCCCCGCCCCCAGAACTTGAATGTTTTTGTACGGATTGGTTGTGGTCGAGGTGCTACTGAACAGTCATTAAGGAACAGTGGAAAGTAGACAATTGAGGAGAAAAAAAGCCAAGTAGTCATTCAGAAGGTATTTTTGGTTACTTAATCTGCCTCCGAGCATATGGTCTCGTCAGCTGAAAAAATTTAACAGTGAGAAACTATATTTCAGTAACGGGAGATTAAAAACAACCTATTTATTTTCTCCCCCCCCCCCCCACAGTGATATTTTTATCTCTGTTACCAAATACAAGTGTTAGCCACTTAACATTTACAAAGGCAGCCTTTGATGCGCCCACAATGTGCATCCACCTTTCTCGTCTTGGTTTTACACGTGGAGGTATGTTTGCTTCCGGGGTGATTCGGGATCCAAACACGTTACCCTACGTGGCATTAGTCTTTATGTTGGCCTGTGGACAAGAGGTCCACGTGAGATGAGGGAACGTTTTACTGCACAGGCTTGACCCTTTTGTGACTCTGCTCTCGGGCTCTCATCGCCTCGTGGCCCCCATGTGTGGATAACTGACTGGGCTGTAGCCGTGTTCTGTCCTCCCCTCCGCCACCCTTCAGGTCTTGGGCATGGAATGAATGTAGTGGTTTCAGAACACGTTCACCAGTTCTTTGGCAGTCTTCTTCTGCCAGAACGTGGGCTCTGATTCCCCTCCCCTTGAACGTGGGCTGGACGTAGCGATGTGCTCCCCGCCACCAGAATGTGGCCGGTGTGACGGTGTGTGGTTTCCAAGACTAAGTGGTGAAGGGAGTCCTGGCGTCTGCCTCCCTCCCTCTGTCTGTCTCCCCCCCCCCCAACCTTCCCCTCCCGTCAGATCTCTCACCGTGGGGGAGGCCAGCTGCCGCGCTGCGAGGGCATTCGCGCAGCCCTGGGCAGGAGTCCGTGGTAAGGCACTGTGGCCTCCCCCGGCGGCTGTGTGAGTGAACACCCTTGGGAGCGGCCCCTCAGCGCGGTCAGACCCTCAGATGGTTGGCAGCCCCGGCCGCCGTCTTCACTGCGGCCTCTTGAGAGACCGTGAGCCGGAACCACCCAGATTCCTGACTCTGAGAAGCTGGGTGAGATAATAAATGTTTCTTGTTTTCAGGCTCCTCGGTTTTGAGGGAACTTATTTTGCGCTGGTTGATAACCTAAGACACTTAGCCCTTGCCGATCGCTTTTCCCATCTGGGACAAGAAGGGTTGGACCCATCAGTGCCCTTAACAAGTCGATGGTGATCTGTTAGTATGGAAAAGGCTGCTTGCACAGCCCGCTGACCCTCGCTGTCCCCGCCCCAACACCACCACAGAGGCCTTTCTGCCTCCACGCCCGTGACCCGGAAGCAGCTTTCACAGCCCTTCCCTCCGCAGCCTCTCTGGCAAAAGCCAAGCCCAATTTTTATTTATTTCTTCTTACTTTTTTTTTTTTTTTAAATGCTTATTTTGTGAGAGAGAGAGAGAGAGTGCACGCACGAGTAGGGGGGGAGGGGCAGAGAGAGGTGGGGACAGAGGATCCAAAGCAGGCTCTGTGCTGACAGCAGAAGGCCCGAGGCTTGAACTCACAAACTGAGATCAGGTCTTGAGCCGAAGTCGGACACGTAACCGACTGAGCCACCTAGGCCCCCGCTTCTAATTTTTTTAATTTATTTTTTTTATTTCTTCTTATTTTGAAACAAAGACAGATCATACTGGGAATATGATGGGGAATATTCCTTAAATAAATAAAGCTATATTTACACTGAATTAATTTTTGTAACTGTGCCATAAACCAACCTATTGGATTGACTATTTCTGAAAAACGTGTCATTTTATTAAAACCTACTGCTCTTGGGGCGCCTGGGTGGCGCAGTCGGTTAAGCGTCCGACTTCAGCCGGGTCACGATCTCGCGGTCCGGGAGTTCGAGCCCCGCGTCGGGCTCTGGGCTGACGGCTCGGAGCCTGGAACCTGTTTCCGATTCTGTGTCTCCCTCTCTCTCTGCCCCTCCCCCGTTCATGCTCTGTCTCTCTCTGTCCCGAAAATAAATAAACGTTGAAAAAAAAAATTTAAAAAAAAAAAAACAAAAACCTACTGCTCTTTTATCTTCTTAGAAACGAGATGAATTTTGGCTGCTGCTCTCTCTAATTATGCTAGATAAATAGACATCACTCGGTCATTTATTTCCATCTGATCTCAGTCCCAGCCTGACTTGATCACCATTTGTGCTTCAGGTAACAGACTGCTTCTGTTACCCATTCGTAAGAACAGCGTGGGCACAGTGTGTATCTAGAACTTCTAAAGACTCTGTGAAAACTCACCCAATTCAAATACGCTTAATAATAGCTATGAGCCCAGGTACGTGAGTAAGTGGGAGGACAGGAGATTGCGTTTTGCATTATCTGGGCTCATATGCCCTTTCCCAAGGGAGAGACAGCCTCAGTGCCAGAGGTGAGGCTCTCTCCGGGTCTTTCCCACACTGTGGTCCAAACAGTGAAGACGAGTGGGGGGTGTGGGGTGGGGGGTAGCAGCATCCTCCCTGCTCCGTGATCGTTGATATGGGTGGGAGACCTCTGGCTAAAGAAACCTCCCTGAGGGAACCCACTTTGCAGCCTGATCCGCAGTCCCGTGTTCAGCCTGCGTTAGTCATTCCGCATGTCAGTTCCATGTCAGTATCCCTCCTCTGCAAGCCAGAGACACAAAGCAGAGAGGAGGCTGCCGCCCCCCGGGAATAACAGCAGGCTGACCGGGTCCCAGGCCTTGAATGCTCTGCAACTTCTGACCCAGCATCAAACCGCATCATTACTCCTCTAATCTTAGCCGTTTCTACTTGTCACTGAAAAGAGGACCTGCCTGTCACCGCATCATTTTCTCTTAAATGGGAGGAAACACATCAGTTGGTAACACGTCCCGCCTGTCAGCGGGTCCTGGGCACTGGAGCCTTCTCCACACTGTTGCATTTCACACGTCTCCCCTTTGAAACGAGCCTCCACACCCCCTCCCCACCCCCCCCCCCCCGGGTGTAAATATGATTCATCATGTATGTAGATGTATTGGGGGGGGGGGGTTGTCATGAAAAGCTTCCACTGCAAAGTGGACGAAGCCAGTCAGATCAATCTGAGTAAGTAGTGTGAGGGTGTTTGGTCCCAACTCCGTTTATTATCATGTGACCAACCTGAGACCAGTGCCACACTTGGTGCCATGGGATACACCAGAAATGTGACAGAGCCCTCCTGCCCTCCAAGGACCTGAAGAGCTTTTGCATACCAACCATGTGAAATGGGGTGGAAAGTATAAAAAAGCTGAGAATACCCGGTACCCAGGAACGCCAAGGGCAGGCAGGGACCATGAGACCTTCAGCCGGTGCCCCAGTGGAGGGAGGGAGGCTGGTGACTTCCTCAGATCCCTGTGGCGAGACCCCGAGGCTCCAGCTCGTGGGCCAGGGCTCTTCCCAATTTGTCATGTGTCCTGCATCTCCCTCTGCCCTGGGACCCGTTCTCACTTGGCTCATACCCCCCACCCCCAGCCGATGGTCTCACATGCCCGCCAGCAGCTTCGATGGCCTCCTGCCTTTCCAGAACTCCAGCCCTGTGTCTCCTGTGTCTGCCAGGTACCTCCTCTCGGTGTCTTTCGGGAACCTCCACATTTCCGGAACAGGCTCGTCTGTATCTCCCAGCTCCCCTCCTTGCCCCACCTGGACAACTTTCTCGTGTTCCTTAGCGGTGAATGCCCCTCCTGTCTGAAACGCCCAGGTCAGAACTCTCCATGTCGGATTCCTTCCTTCCTGCCTGCTTTCCTCTTCCAGTCCTCGCCCTGTGGTCGCGCCGGTCTCCTCTCTGCATCTCTGGGACCCAGGCTTGAGCCGGCTCCCCGCCGTCCCTTGCTGCATTGCCCTCGTGGGCCCCTGGCCTCTCTTCTGCCCCCTCCGTCTGCTCCCTACACTACAGCCAACGCGATGTTTCTGGAACGGAAGTCTCAAGTCTCGGTATCTCACCACTTCCATGTCTTCCCATTCTCTACCTTTCATTTTCTTCCCTCCACCAGAACCCTCATCTCCCCCAGAGCCCCATCATTTCTCCTTGCCAGGTCCATTCTAGACCCCTCAGATCTCTGCTAAGGTGTCACTTCTTGGCCACAGGCTTCTCGGAGCCTTCCCCACACTCTGCAGGGTCTGTGGCACTGTGCCATCAGGTGGGATGCTTGTTTGCGCCCGAGTGGGCACGCTCAGCCAAGGTGAACCTGCCCACTCCTCACTGTATCTCTGGGGACGTTCTTCCATCTAGCAAAGGCCGTGGGTCAGGGTTACGGGAGGAGAGTGGAACATGACAAGCGTCTGGAAGGGTGAGCTGTTGACAGGGGGTGCGTTGTACATGGGCACCGGCTGTCTCAGCCAGTGAATCCGATCAATCATCCTGAACAATTAGGAATTTACAGTGATCAGACATATCCTGAGATGAATGAATGGCTAATACATTGTTTTGCTTTACTCGTGTCTATCTAGCTGGTAGTGGGGGAAGTTATTTTACCTAAAGGCAGTACAGCAGAATGATTGAGACCGTGGACTCCGGTACTGAATCCCCTGGGGTTTGGGCACCTGGGTGGCTCAGTCGGGTAAGTGTCCGACTTTGGCCCAGGTCATGATCACACAGTTTGTGAGTTCGAGCCCCGCGTCGAGCTCTGTGCTGACAGCTCAGAGCCTGGAGTCTGCTTTGGATTCTGTGTCTCCCTCTCTCTCTCTTCTCCCCGCCCCCCCCCCCCCACTCATGCTCTGTTTTTCTCTCTCTCTCTCTCTCTCTCTCTCTCAAAAATAAACATTAAAAATTTTAAAATCAATCAATCAGTCCATCCATCCCCTGGGGTTTGAATCTAACCTCATCATGTACTTAAGCTTCCAGTGCCCGGCTTTCTCATCTGTAAAATGGGGGTAGTAATAGCACTGGAAGGAAGTTCACTGTGTGCACAGTGGCTAGAATGGGGCTTGAGTGGCCTAGACAGTTCCCCCTTTTCTTCCTCCTCCTCCTCATGTTACTCTGGGAGCAGGTAGTTTATGTGGTAATTTGCAGTTTTTAACTTGGGAGTCCAGAACGAACGAGTCCTTTGCGAACGACCTCCTGGAACCGTATCCTTGGGCTTTTTTTTTTTTTTTTAATTTTTTTAATGTTTATTTATTTTTGAGACAGAGAGAGAGCATGAACGGGGGAGGGTCAGAGAGAGAGGGAGACACAGAATCCGAAGCAGGCTCCAGGCTCTGAGCTGTCAGCACAGAGCCCGACGCGGGGCTCGAACTCATGGACCGCGAGATCATGACCTGAGCCGAAGTCGGACGCTTAACCGACTGAGCCATCCAGGCGCCCCGTATCCTTGGACTTTTATGATATTGTGAGAATCGGGTTCTTCTAACTTGGTTTAAACTGAGGCCTGATTCATCAAAGGCCAACTTTTGTTTCTTACCCACTATGTGACCCAGGTAGCTCCACGTCCCGTTGTGAACTAGGAATTCTCTGTGAAGCATCCGTGCGCAACACCACGTGTGTCGCAGGCATTCATAATTGGCCCTTAACGTTATTTCACCTGCTTGGGACTTGGCCGTTCAACATGTTCTCATCCCCAGCTTTGGTTTTATGGTGGGCATGGTGGATTTGGGAGGGGGAAGGGAGGCTAAGGAATGTCGCCTCTGGACCCAGTCCGTCTTGCCTGCGGGAAGAAGGAAGCATTTATTTTCTGAGAGAGCACTGATGGTTGACCTGCCTCAATGCTGATTTTGTCAACAGTACAGACAATGCCTTGGTTCTGGGGCACTGGCCCCAGCAGCACCCTTCACTTTTGATTTTATTCAAGTACAAGGTTAAATGGTTTGATCCATTTCGCCACTGTAATGCCTGCAGGGGGGAGAGAGTTATTAGCCACAAAAGGCTACAAGCGAGCTACGAAATAAAAATTAATAATGCTTAATTAAAAGTACGCACAGCATGACTCTGGTAACTTCATTACTCACCGGATTTAGTATTCGTACATTTCCGTATATTGTAAAGGCAGTAGGTTAGATTCTCTTCCTCCCACGCCTTTGCCAAGCTTTCCGCGAAATCATCACTGATAGTAAATTGAAAGTTTATTTTTAACCAAATGGTCTCAAAAGCCAAATTATGAATACCTTTGAAAAACTGCTTGCCGCAAAAAATAAATTGGGATACTGGTGCATTTTAATACTTTTGTTAAAATGCAGGATAAACTCTTCAGAAGTCACAGGACTTGGGGCATTTGAAGGGCAGAGGTCTTGTGACAGGTGCGGGGTGGGGCAGGACCACCAAGGCCCAGGAGCGTTCGTCTCCAGCCCATTGTTCTGCACCTCCCGGGTGCCCCCAACCCATCATTCTCACGGTGGCCCTGGTGGGATAAACCCAGCTGTAGCACTGAAGAAGCAGCTGAAGACAAAGCTGGCCTCAAGAGGGGTTGGAAGCTTAGGCATGGTTTCTCTTTTGTTATTGTACCGTTTGAGTAAAAATGGAGGTTATTGGCAAAGCAAGCCGCATTTGGGAAAAATGCCTGATTTGGCCCAGCACCTGAGAAATTACACTCCTTGCAGGTCTCACTTTACGTTTGAAAGAGCCAGAATGTCTCCAGTGGCCCCCTTTTGCACAACACGCAGCCCACGCTGGTCTGGAGGAGTGCTGGCGGACAAACCTGGGCAGAACTGGTCTGGTCTCTCCCCAGGGAGGGCTCATCCCGACAACATCTGCTCCAGAGAATGGCCAGTCGACACGGCCTGGCTCACGGAAATCTGTGTAGGAAAATGACTAGCCGTAGGACATTTCTGATCTGGGTTCTTCTACAGAAATCTTTCTTACTTGATTCAGAGAAATCAGATTCCAAGTGGTTGAAAGATATATTTAGCTCTGTGGTCATGGAGATGTTTTTTGGTTTGATTTAATGTTGATGGATTAGAGTAAATTGTTTGTGCAGATGAGCTGAATAAGTTCTGCCAGAGCTTATATCTTATTCTGGTTTTACATTAAACCCTTAATTTACAGCTCCGTTCCATTGGCAGTCCTACTAGAGTGAAGCCCGAGGAGAAGCTTGGCTGGTCCTTCCTCCTCCCTCCACTGTTACTCAGCAGAATTAAACAAATCATTTAGCAACGTCAGAGCAGGGCTCAAAGGGACCCAAGAGGGAGAAATCTGGTCCTAAGGTGTCCTTAACCATCTAAGATGTCTGGAGAGCTACCATCATTTTAATGGCTTTAATTTAACCACTACTGAATTATTTTATTTAATCTACTTTCCCTACCTCCCTTCCCCTACCTTCACAAATCCACAAAGCCCTGGGTTTTCCGGAGTATTGCCTTCCCCGAGATATGCAGTGTAAATATAAAATGAAGAGAGAAGTTGCAAATCCTTCCTTGGAAAAGGTCATTCCCACGCTTTTCTCCCCTTCCATACCTCCACCCTCCGAGAAGTTCTGGGATGGGAATTCTCTCTCCCTCCTTGTTACGTCCCCAGGGCTCTCTGGCGTCCCAAGACTTCAAGTGTTTATTGAACTGGTGAGTGAAGGTGTGCTTGAGGAACTGATCAACCCATTTCGTGTCTTTGTTCCCCTTAGGAGGACTGGAATGAAATTGACCCAATTAAAAAGAAAGACCTACATCACAGCAACAGGGATGAGAAAGCACAAAGCATGGAGACCCTCCCTCCAGGTAACTGCAGGGACCCATCTAGCCTCGGGCTGGGAGCTGGGGGCTGGGGGCTGGGAAATCTTCTTGCTCAGAAACCACGAATGAGTCGCGTGTGGCCCTCTGTCGCCTGTGGAGCCCGCGGAGTAGACAGCATGGATTGCAGAGGGCTGCTGGAGACCCTGCCCTCTAGTCATGTTTGGCTGACTTCCTTCAAGCTCCTTAGTGGGGGGTGAAATAAGTGTACTTAGGAGGTGACCAAAATTTGTTGGGAAAAAAAAAAAAGGAATAAAATAGAAAATACAGGATGGTATATATCGGTTCACAGATTTTTTTTTTTTTTAAAAAAGACTTTATTTTTTAGATCAGTTTTAGGCTTGACGGCAAAATTGTGCACAGAGTGCGGAGATTCCCATACATGCCTCCTGCCCCTACACATGCGCGCCTCCCCCGCTCTCAGCATATCCCTGCAGAATGGTCCATTGCTACGTTCAGGGAACCAACGCCGGCACGTCGTAATCCCCCAAAGTCCCTAGTTTACATTACGGTCCACTCTTAGTGCCGTACGTTCTGTGGGTCTGAACAAATATACGGTGGCGTGAATCCACCCCTGCTTTATCCTACAGAATAGTTTCGCTGCCCTAAACGTCCTCCGTGTTCCAGTTATTCATCCCTCCACCGCCCCAGTCCCTGACAACCACCGATCCTTTTTCTGTCTCCATAGTTGGGCCTTTTCCAGAACGTCATCTAGTTAGAATCATACAGCCCGTTGCCTTTCAGATTGGCTTCTTTCACTTAGTAACGTGCATCGACGCTTCCTCCGTGCTTTCTTGTGGCCTGATGGTGTATTTGTTCTCACCACTGAATACGACTGTGTTGCCTGAGTGGACCCCAGTTTACCCATCCACCTCCTGAAGGACATCTTGGTTGCTTCTGAGCTTTGGCAGCTGTGACTAAAGCTGCTGTAAACATCTCTGGGCGGGTTTGTGTGTACGTGTAAGTTTTCCGTTCATTTGGGTGCGGACCACGGAATAAGACGGCTGGATCACGTAGTAAGAGTACGTGTGGTTTTGCAAGAAACTACCAAGCTGTCTTCCGAAGTGGCTGTACCATTTTGCATTCCCACCAGCAACGAATGAGAGTTCCTTTTGCCCCGCTTCCGCAGCAGCGTCTGGTACGGTCAGTGTTTTTGATTTGGGCTGTTTTAATAGGTTGGAAGTGGAATCTCGTTATTTAAATCTGCATTTCCCTAACGATATATGATACTGAGTTTCTTTTGATAAATTTATTTACCCTCCATTTGTCTTCTTTGGGGAAGTACCTGCTCAGGTCTTTCATCCATTTTTTTTTTTTTTTTTAAGCGGGTTGCCCATTTACCGAATTTTAAACGTTCTTTCCATATTTTGGATAACCATCCCCCATCAGATATGTCGTTTGTAAATTCTTTCTCTCAGGCTTTGGCTCGTCTTCTTGTTCTTTGGACAATGTCTTTCCCAAAGCAGATATTTTAATTTTAATGAGATTGAGCTTTATCAGTCCTTTCATGGATCACGCCTTTGACGTTATATCTGAAAAGTCATTGCCAAAATCACCTAGATTTTTTTCCTACATTTTGTTTCAGGAGTTTTATAGTTTGGCTTTATAATCAGGTCTTTGATCCATTTTGAGTTTACTTTTGAGAAGAGTGGAAGATCTGTGTCTAGATGGACTGGTTGATGGGTTGCATGTGGATGTCCTGATGTTCCAGCCCCGTTTGTTAGAAAGCTACCTTTGCCCCATTGTATTGCCTTTGCTCCTTTGTCAAATACCACATTGTCTTGATTACTTTAACTTTATAGTAGTTCTTGAATTTGGGTGATGTCAGTCCTCCCAACTTCGTACTTCATCTTCAGTATTGTGTTGGCTATTCTGTTTTTTGTGTTTTTTGGGGTTTTTTTGCCTTTTGTATAAACTTGAGAATCGGTTGATGCTCAGAAAATAATTTGCTGGGATGTTCATTTGTTTGTGTTGAATTTATAGATCAGGCTGTAAGAATTGACATCTTGACAGTATTGAGTCTTATTACTCATGAACGTGGACTGTCTCCATTTATTTAGTTCTTTCTTTATTTTCATTGTCAGTGTTACAGTTTTCCTCATACAAATTTTATGCCTATCTTGTTAAGTTTCTATCAAAGTATTTACATTTGGGGGTGCTAATGTAAATGGTATTTTTTTTTAATTTCAAATTCCACTTGTTCATTGTTCGTATATAAGAAAGCAGTTGGTTGTTGTATATTAACCGTGTATCCTGCATCCTTGCAGTAATTACTTAGTAGTCCCAGGAGGTTTCAATGCTTTCAGATTTTCTACATAGACAGTCATATCATTTGCAAACATCTTCCTTCTTAATCTATAGCGTACTTTTTGTTTCCTAGCATTAGCTAGGACTTCTAGTATGATGTCGAAAAGTGGTAAACATCCTTGCCATATTATTTCTTACCTTGGAGAGCGAGCATGAGCGGGGGAGAGGGGTGGCAGGGGGTGGGGCGGGTAGAGAGAGGGAGAGTTGCAAGCCGATGCCACACTCAGCACAGAGCCCAACAAAGGGCTCGATCCCACAACCCTGGGATTGTGACCTGGGCCGAAATCAAGAGTGGATGCTTAACTAACCAAGTCACCCAGGTGTCCTTCCTTGCCATATTTCTGATCTTAGCAGGAAAGCTTCTAGTTCCCTACCACTAAGTATGAAGTTAGCTCTAAGTTTTTTGTAGATGTTCTTTATCAAGCTGAAGAAGTTTCCCCTCTATTCCTAGAATAGAGTTTTTATCATGAAGGAGTATTGGATTTTGTCAAATGGATTACATTAATCGGCTTTCACATGTTGAACCAGTCTTGCATACCTAAGATCAATCCTACTTTGTCATGGTTTTGGATTCAATTTGCTAATATTTTGTTGAAGATTTTTGCATCTACATTCATAAGAGATATTGGTTTGCCATTTTCTTGTGATGTCTTTGGTTTTGTTATTAGGGTAATGTTGGCTCCATAGGATGAGTTAGGAAGTATTAACTTTGCTTCTATCTTTTGAAGGAGATTGTAGAGAATTAGTAATGATTTCTTCCTTAAGTGTTTGGTAGACTTCATCAGTAAACCCATGTAGGCTCAGTGCTTTCTGTTTTGGAAGTAGATTTGTTGAGGACAACATACAGCTAGTTGGGTCTTGTTTACTGATCTTCTCTGACTCTGTCTTTTAATTGGTGTATTAGACCATTGCTATTTAAGGTGGTTATTACTATAGTTGTATTGATATGTACCATATTTGTTAGCCTTTTCTATTCCTTGCCTTGTTCTGTTATTTTTGTCTTCTACACTGTTTCTGCCTTTTGTAGCTTTCATTGAGCATTTTACATAATTCCATTTTTCTCTCCTATTTTTTCCCATTGTTTTAGTGGTTGGCCTAGTGTTTGCAATATGCATTTAGAACTAATCCAAGTCTAATTTCAAATAACACTAGACTGCTTCATAGTTAGTGTAAGTATCGTATAACAACATATTAAGAATTCTTCCCTCCTGTTCCTTGAATCATCACTGTCATTCATTTCATATGTACAGTGTGTACCTAAATATAAGCATGCAAAATTGTTGCTATTATTATTTTGAACAAACCTTTACCTGTTATATCAATTGAGGATAAGAAAAATTAAAGTTGGGGGCGCCTGGCTGGCTTCATCGGTTAAGCGTCCGACTCTTGGTTTCAGCTCAGGTCGTGATCTTAGTTTGTTGGTTTGATTCCTCAATTGGGCTCTGTGCTGACAACGCGGAGCCTGCTTCGGATCCTTCCTCCCTCCCTCCCTTTCTCTCTCTCTCTGCTCCTCCCCTGTGTGCTCTCTCTCTCTCTCTCTCAAAAATAATAAACTTAAAAAAAAATTAAAGTTGTCATTTTACCATCACTTATTCCTTCTCTGATGTTCTTACTTTTTTATGGAGATTTGAGTTTCTGCCCTGTATCATTTTCCTTCTCTCTGAAGAGCTCCTTTTAATATTTCTTGCAAGGCAGGTCTACTGGCCACAGATTGCCTCAATTTCTGTTATCTGAGAAAGTCTTTATTTCGCCTTCACTTTGGAAGATTATTTTCACGGAGTATAGAATTCTAGGTTGGCAATTTTTTTTCTCTCAAAACTATAGATATTTCATTCCATTCTCTTCTTGCTTGCACGGTTTATGAGTAGCTGGATAGAATTCTTATCTTTGTTTCTCTGTTTCCTTCCTCCCCATCTTCTTTCAAGATTTTTTTAAAGGGGCACCTGGCTGGCTCACTTGGTAGGACATGCAACTCTCGATCTCGGGGTTGTGAGTTCAAGCTTCATGTTGGGTGCAGAGATGACTTAAAAATAAAATCCTAAAAAAATAAATAAATACAAGTAAATAAAAATAAAATGTTGACTTTTGCTGTTTGAATATGCTATGTCTAGGTGTAGTTTTTTGTTTTTTATGTTTTCTGTCTTTTTGTTATTTATCCCACTTGGTGTTTTCTGATCTTCCTGCAGCTGTGATTCAGCATCTGACATTAACGTGAGGAAATTCTCAGTCATTACCACTTCAAATAAATCTTTTATTCCTGCCTCTCTTCCTTCTCGTTCTGGTAGTCCCATTATATATGTGTGTACATTTTGGTAGTTATCCAGCATTTCCTGGATAACTCCATTCTGATTTCTTTCAGCGTTCTTTTGTTCTTTGTTTTTTAAATCTCTGCTTTCCAGTTCAGAAGTTTCTACTGTCATATCCTCAAGCTCAGAGAGTCTTCTGTCAGCTGTGCCCAGTTTAGTGGGATGAGTCCATCAAAGCCACTCTTCATTTCTGTTACAGTGTTTTGATCTCTAGTAATTCTGTATGGTTCTTGACTAGAATTTTCACTTCTGTTTCTCTGTTCTTCATTTGTCCTTCCATGTTGTCTACTTTTTCCATTAGAGCTTTTAACATACGAATCGTAGTTGTTTTAAATTCCTGGTATGGTAATTCCTACATCCCTGCCATATCTAAGCCCGTTTTGATGCTTTCTTTGTCTCTTCAAACTTTGTTTTTTGCCTTTTAGTATGCCTTGTAAGTTTTTCTTAAAAGCCGAGTATGATGTGCTGGGTAAAAGGAACTCAAGTAAATAGGCCTGTAGTGATAAGGTAGGTGTGGGGACAAGGGAAGCCTTCCATAGTCATTTGCTAGGTTTCATCTTTTAGTGAGCCTGTGCCCCTGGGCTGTGAACTTCACAATTGCTTCCCAGTTTCTCTCCCACATGGGTGGGACAGGGCAGCTAAAGTTGATTAGAAAGGAGTATTTCCCTTCTTCCACGCAGAAGGCTAGGGGCAGGCTGGGGTCCAGCATTTTCCAACTTTCTCCAGGTTGGTTAGGCTCTGATAAACTTCCATGGGGTTAGGCTGTGGTAAAATAGCTTCTGTTGAGGGCAGGCCTTGTCAAGAACAGAATGCTCTGGCATATTTCCAAATGATCCTTTTTCCTCTCCTGCTGGAAGCATGAAGGAAGGGATCTGTCGTCCAGAAACCTAGTTAAGCTCCTGGAGGTAAAAACTCACAGAGGTATGGGGGGCCACCTATGACTGATGCCCCTGGAGTTTTTAGCTCTCAGGCTTGTCCACAGCGACCTCCCTCCGGCAGTTCATCTGTCACCGTTCTGATTTCGTTACCCGGACAAGGTTCCTGCACAGATGGGTCCTCCAGTAAGTTGTGATTCTCTGTATTCACCTTTGGGTGTCTCCAGTTTTTGGAGTAGCGGTTTGCTCTATGATCTCACTTCTCTCAGGGAACGCAGAAGAGTTATCGATAGCTTAGGATGGAGTGATAACTTCCCAACTCTTCACACGCTGGCCCGGAAAGCCAGAAGTTGGCTCACGAAATTTTTACTTTGTGGTGACGGGGAGTTTGTATATTCGTGTGTCTAACCAAGGTTGGATACGTATCACCCCAGGGAGTGCAAGTCTATACCATTTGTCTATACCCTTCCATTGTCCCAATTGCGCTAGACGGGGGCATGCGTGTGTGAGCACATTAGCTGTATCTATTAGGCCAGCCCCCTCCCTTCTTCCCCAACTCCTGGATGAGTCATGCAGTTCTGAGCCAAGGTTTCTTCCTATGTAAAATAGGCATTTCCCACGCAGTGGGGAGCATCTGAATGGAATACTTCGCTAATAAGGATTTCTTTATTATAATAATAGGATACGCTTCTACTGTGTGGATTCATGAGAGACTTCCTGTGGGTTGTCTTCCATTAAAACCAAGTGTTCTCGTGGATTTTAAGTCCTATATGGAGTGGGAGTGCGAGGGGGAGGCCATCTTCAGGGTGTAAACCAGCTACTACTAAGAGTCATACTCTAGTTAAAAATCAATTCAGTGTGGTATTGACCCTGGCTGTCATGTTTGTAGCTGTTACACAGTTGATTTTCTTCAGAGATAGGACAGGAATATACTGACGGTCCCTTTTTTTCTGAGTTATTACCGATAACTTGCTAAAGGCACCGTGTCCTTTTATTTTGCCGAAGAACTTCAACCTTTTGAGTTGTAACCTTTTTCCTCGCTAAACCCACGTCCACGTGAGTTTTTCTTTAGAAGTTATTTTGCTCTGGGGCGCCTGGGTGGCTCAGTCGGTTAAGGATCCGACTTTGGTTCAGGTCACGATCTCACGGTGCGTGGGTTTGAGCCCCGCGTCGGACTCTGTGCGGTCAGCTCAGAGCCTGGAGCCTGCTTGGGATTCTGTGTCTCCCTCTCTCTTTGCCCCTCCCCCTCTTGCCCTCTGTCTCTCTCAAAAACCAAATAAACATTAAAAAAATTTAAAAAAAAAAGAAGTTATTTTGCTCTGGCTGCGAAACACATTTTCCGCAAGAATGACGGATGCTGCCAGTATTTTGTGGTCGGCAGGGAACCACTGTGCACAGCTCTTGCCTCTGGGTAAAGTGGGTTGTTCAGAAACCCAGCTTCCTGTGTTCTAGGTGTTGGATATCTAGCAGTTGTAGACAGATGGGTGGGAGGAGGCAGCACGAAGCCAAATATAGGAGCCTGGTGTCTTTTAGCATGGCCACAAAACCCACTGACAGATGTAGGAACCAGATTCAAGATAGCAGCGATGCCCCCCGCGACGGCTCCCGCTTTTTTGACCAAACGCCCTATTAGCAAAAATATTTTGAGGATAAGCTCTCCTTCCTCCGTCTATATTAAGACACTTACAGATTAAACACATATTATCACGCGAATCTAGTGATACGTTCCAAAGCACATTTTAAATAAAATATGACGAAGGATTCGGGAAGACCCACTGTGGCTTTACCCCTAAAGATTGCCTTGCATGGCCCCACTCTGGGGATCCTGCTCTTGGGTCCGCCATGGCTTCCAAAAGCCCAGATTATTGTTCCCAACTCGATTTCCCGTCCCAGCCCGCGCTGCTTTTCAATAGACTCTGGGATTTTTTAATAAAGCCAACCAGCAGAGTGGCTGTGGCAGAGGGGAGGCCCGGAGGCTGGGGTCCTGGCCTTCATTTTCTGGTGGAAGCTTAGTCGTCCACGCTCAGCAGTCGATTCACGGGGCCTGAGGAGCACAGAGAAGCCTGTACGCTGAGCCAGGGCGCAGTCTAGAAGGGCTTTGTGACTGGGGTGCAGGAACAGAACTGCAGACGTGAGCACCAGCAGCTGGATTTATGAACGGCCCAGATCTAGCGTTGGCCTGTTAGAGACCCAGGATTTCCTCACCAAGTTCTTGAGTCACAACCCGGTCCGTGAAGGAGATCTGAAAATTGGAGTGAGAGATCTGGTCGGCGTCATCTTTCAGTTCTGTTTATTTGGATCCCACTGTCATCGGGAGAGGCCAGGGGCTGGGGGTGGGGGGCAGTTATGAAGCAGTTTGCTTCCCATCTCACTCAGGTCACGCTGGCCAGGAGTCCTTCTGTCGAAGCTCCCGAAGGTCAAGGGTGACTCAATGAATCCTGCATTTCCCTTGGTAGAACTGCACCTGGTCTGGGTCACAGGCACTTGAAGCCAGATAGATGCCTGCAAATTGACTAAAGAAGGAAGGAGTCGTGGCGCGCCTGGGTGGCTCAGTCGGTTAAGCGTCCGACTTTGGCTGAGGTCATGATCTCACAGTCCATGAGTTCGAGCCCCGCGTCGGGCTCTGTGCTGACAGCTCGGAACCTGGAGTCTGCTTCGGATTCTGTGTCTCCCTCTGACTCTCCCCTGTTCATGCTCTGTCTCTCTCTGTCTCAATAAAAAAGAAGAAGGAAGGAGTCATTTGTTTTCTTTGCTCCCTGGGCCGGTTTCCTGGAGCCTTGGAGAGAAGGCTGTGGTCATGCTCATGGGGAGAGTCCTGCCTCCTGGGAGGCCGCTGGCTTCACAGAGGTAGCACAGCATGCTCACGTGGACACGTCCTTCTACGACGACTGCTTTCTAGAAGTTGAGGAGGAACTGTGAGATTCTTGAGGTCCCGAATGCACTGGGATAGCCCAGCCCTTGTCCACTTTCCAGTTTTTCTGGCCATTTCTGAAATAGTGGCCTCATAGGAACTGGAATGTGAGAGCTGTCCTCTAGAAGCGCGGGGCTCAAGGACAAGGACACTTGTCCACCGAGCTAGGCACTGGGGCGCAGTGCTCAGCGCTGCCACCAGGTAGTTGACCTTAGACAGATAGTGACTATTTTACAGCCTCATTTTCCTTATCTGTAAAATGGCCACACTTTCTTCTGGGAGATCCCTTGATTCTGTTGTTTATTTTTAAAAAAAGAAATTTTTTTTAACGTTTATTTATTACTGAGAGACAGAGAGACACAGAGCATGAGCAGGGGAGGGGCTGAGAGATGGAGAGACACAGAATCTG
Source organism: Herpailurus yagouaroundi (assembly GCF_014898765.1). Classification (NCBI taxonomy): domain Eukaryota; kingdom Metazoa; phylum Chordata; class Mammalia; order Carnivora; family Felidae; genus Herpailurus; species Herpailurus yagouaroundi. The sequence goes on along the minus strand of NW_024412747.1, from coordinate 9,034,249 downwards.
AAACAGGCTCCAGGCTCTGAGCTGTCAGCACAGAGCCCGACGCGGGGCTCGAACTCACAAACCGCGAGATCATGACCTGAGCCGAAGTCAGACGCTTAACTGACTGAGCCACCCTGGCGCCCTGACTCTGTTGTTTAAACTATACCTTTCTGATGCCTTCCAGTCTCTGTCCCCAGATTAGGACCACCAATCGTACTGTCTTGGAGACAGGGTGAGGATATGTCTTCGTGTCCCATTGCCCTCCTTGTAGATTTCAGGTCTGGAGCAGAAGGCCTTTGGTCCTTGGGTTCTGGGCCCCTTTCTTCCCTTTTGGTCACTGAAGTTGCTTTTCAGTGCTGACTGTCTTTTCTTTCTTTCTTTCTTTCTTTCTTTCTTTCTTTCTTTCTTTTCTTTTTTTTTTTAATTTTTTTTTTCAACGTTTATTTATTTTTGGGACAGAGAGAGACAGAGCATGAATGGGGGAGGGGCAGAGAGAGAGGGAGACACAGAATCGGAAACAGGCTCCAGGCTCTGAGCCATCAGCCCAGAGCCCGACGCGGGGCTCGAACTCACGGACCGCGAGATCGTGACCCGGCTGAAGTCGGACGCTTAACTGACTGCGCCACCCAGGCGCCCCAAGTTTTTTTTTTTTTAATGTCTGTTTATTTTTGAGAGAGAGAGAGACAGAGTGCAAACGGGGGAGGGGCAGAGAGAGAGGGAG
>NW_024412747.1:8999672-9033149 GCF_014898765.1 Herpailurus yagouaroundi | reverse complement strand
CCTGAGCCGAAGTCAGACGCTTAACTGACTGAGCCACCCTGGCGCCCTGACTCTGTTGTTTAAACTATACCTTTCTGATGCCTTCCAGTCTCTGTCCCCAGATTAGGACCACCAATCGTACTGTCTTGGAGACAGGGTGAGGATATGTCTTCGTGTCCCATTGCCCTCCTTGTAGATTTCAGGTCTGGAGCAGAAGGCCTTTGGTCCTTGGGTTCTGGGCCCCTTTCTACCCTTTTGGTCACTGAAGTTGCTTTTCAGTGCTGACTGTCTTTTCTTTCTTTCTTTCTTTCTTTCTTTCTTTCTTTCTTTCTTTCTTTCTTTTCTTTTTTTTTTTAATTTTTTTTTTCAACGTTTATTTATTTTTGGGACAGAGAGAGACAGAGCACGAAAGGGGGAGGGGCAGAGAGAGAGGGAGACACAGAATCGGAAACAGGCTCCAGGCTCCGAGCCATCAGCACTGGGGTCGGCCCTGGGCTGGGTCACGATCTCGCGGTCCGTGAGTTCGAGCCCCGTGTGGGGCGTTTAACTGACTGCGCCACCCAGGCGCCCCAAGTTTTTTTTTTTTTAATGTCTGTTTATTTTTGAGAGAGAGAGAGACAGAGTGCAAACGGGGGAGGGGCAGAGAGAGAGGGAGACACAGAGTCCGCGGCAGGCTCCAGGCTCCGAGCTGTCAGCACTGAGCCGGACTCGGGGCTAAAACTCTAAAACCTCAAGATCATGACCTGAGCTGAAGTGGGACACTTAACCGGCTAAACCCCCCAGGCACCCTTCAGTGCTGATTTTCAAAATGTTCTGGCAAATAGAGTGTTAGTCAGGTTTTGTGTTTTTTGAAAATTTATCTGATGGAGACGGATTTTATCTTACCCCCCCTTCCCCGCCCCTGGGTACAGAAAAAGCTCTCTGGTTTGAAAAATGAGTCTCTCCCAGTAAATGCCCTCCTGTGTCCTCTCCACTTGTGCCCTCCGCCTCTCTCCGTCTGGCTGATGAGACCAGTGGGCAGGATGGCCGATGATCCAGGACAGCGAGGAACAGGGGCCATCTGAAGGGCTCTCGTCCTTCAGATGGGGACGTGTCCTTGGAAAGTAGATTCTGTTTTTGCCTTTCTGAAACCTTGGTATCGTTCTTGTGTTCGTTACAACCTCGTGGAAGGGGGCGAGGCCTCGGAGAGACACGGGTAGGGAGAGGAGAGTCCTGATTACGGTGTGCGTCGTCTGGGAGGACCCCCATCCTTTGGGGTGTCTCCTCCCGCCCCTCCCCTGCCCGCCGCTGCCTCATTACCCGGGACAGTTGACTTCTCAAAACAGAAATTGCTTGCATTTACGCAGAGCTGAATGACACGGGAATGGCGAAATGCGTAATAGAACCCAAATCCCGGTGCAAATTGCCGCTGATGCTAATGGAAACGTTTTAGCGTTTCTGCTTCCCACCTGCCAGAAGAAAGAGGAGATGAGCCACTTGTGTGTTCATCCTGCATTGCTACAGAGTCGGGAGAAGTGCTCTCCTGAACCTTTCCTCCTTTCGAGGGATTTACGGGGCTCCGGCGTCGTGCGTTCTTTAAAAAAATCGTGGTGAGATACACCTAACGGAACGTTTGCCGTGGCCACCGTCTTTAAGTGCACAGCTAGCTGAGTGGCATCACGTACGTTCACACCGTTGTGCGGCCGTCACCGCCATCCGTCTCCAGAACTTTCTCCCTTTCCAAGCTGAAACTCTGTCCCCGTGAAACACTAACCCCCGTTCTCCCCCCCACCGCCCCCCCCCCCACCCCGGCCCCTGGTAGCCACTGCTTTCCTATGTGTCTCCTTGAACTCCACTCCCCCAGACACCCCAGGGAAGGTTGTCCTTCGGTGACTGGCATGTTTCGCTCCGTGCAGTGTCCCCCAGGCTCATCCATGTTGTAGCACGTGTTAGCGTTTCCTCGCTTCTTACGACCGAACCCGCTTCCCCTGTATCTCTGTGCGCCGTGTGCCCGGTGAGCCGCATGGCCTGGGTAGCCCGGTGGGACAGCCGTGGGACGGCTAACTCTGTGTGGCTCGCTGTGACCCGGGCCCGAGCCAGAGGTCTGCCCAGTGTCATTGTTAGGAAAGTAAGTGGCTGAGTATCCTTGAAGGATACCCTAAAAGCAAGCAACATGGGGCGCCTGGGTGGCTCAGTTAGCTGAGCGTCCCAACTCTTGCCGTCAGCTCAGGTGGTGATCTTGCGGTCACGAGATCGAGCCCCACATCAGACTCCACACTGACAGTGCGGAGCCTGCTTGGGATTCTCTCTCCCCCCCCCCTTCTCTCTGCCCCTTCCCCATGCTCTCTGTCTCCCCCTCTGTCTTTCTCTCTCAAAATAAATAAATAAATGTTAAAATAATCACATACGTTAAGTGTAATATACTTATGTGGAACATTTAATTCAGATAAGCAAAAATAAGACAATTGTTCACACATAATTCTGCCACCCCAAACTAACCACTGTTACTCTCCCACCGAATGTTTCTCTGGACTCGTTCTGGGCATGTGTCCCACCTGACTGAGGTGAGCCGGTGTCTGCCTCCCCTCGGCTGCGCCGAGCCCAGGGACAGGAGGCCTGGAGCCCTAGACACAATTTCGGAGTCAGCTCCTGGGCCTCTCAGCGTTTCTGTGAGTTCTTAGGAAAAAAAATAGGCAAGTCTGCGAGGTGAGTAACATTGCTGACGATTTGGAGGAGTACCTGAGAAGTGTCCCCACACATGCCCCTCTCTCCCAGCGGTAGCACCTCAGGGTTCTCCCTGCGTCTGTCCTGGAGGCCACCTCCCTGCCCCCTCCCCCCTCCTCCCTCCTCCAACCCCCCTCCTCCTCCCTCTTCCTCCTGGTTCGGCTCAGGACAGGCCACAGACAGCCCCTACCAGCTGGTTATGTCAACATTTTTACATATGTGGCACCACACTGTATTTCCACCCGTTTCTTCCTGGAGTTTTCCATCACAAACACCTTTTCGTGTCCGTCAATACCCCCTCGACAGCATTTTCAATGACCGCAGTGTATCCATTAGCATAAGCTCCTTGAACTTGTCCTGTGTTGTAGGACACAGAGAGGGTTTCCAGCGAACATCTTCTGAGGTGACTCTTGAGATGCCCTTAATTACTTCCTTGAAATAAATTCCTAAAACCGAAACCGCAGGGTCAATGGCAGTGCGTGTATTTAAGGATTTTTTTCATCTTAATCGCCAAATGGTCTTCCAGGGGGAACGATTTCCTTGCATCTCAGCCACCATCGGAAAACAAACCCTCTAATGTCCTTTCCCCCCCACCTTCCAACAAGTAGCAAAGCAAAAGCGAGGCCACAGATCAGGTCACCAGCCAGAAGTGTGATAGAGCTATTAAAGTAGAATGAGTTTGGGGCGCCTGGGTGGCTCAGTCGGTTAAGCGGCCAACTTCGGCTCAGGTCACGATCTCGCGGTCCGTGAGTTCGAGCCCCGCATCGGGCTCTGTGCTGACAGCTCAGAGCCTGGAGCCTGTTTCGGATTCTGTGTCTCCCTCTCTCTGACCCTCCCCTGTTCATGCTCTGTCTCTCTCTGTCTCAAAAATAAGTAAACGTTAAAAAAAATGTTTTTCTTTAAAAATAATGTAGAATGAGCTTAAGCTTGAATAGGTAGAAGTATAGGTAGAGCATCCAGAATAATCCGGATGGCATCTAGTGCCGTGTGTGCTGACAGGCCACCCCTGAAGTATCCCGTTCCCTTCCGGGCACAGGGTTTTCCGAGTCGTTCATAAGTTAGAGCAGGTCCAGATGATGATGACTCAGACGGTGAGGGGGCCGGAAACAGCATCTGATGAGGAGCACTTAAAATAACTGGATGTTTCTACGGAAGGGCCTAGGAGGGGAAAATGGAATCGTGATGTCCAAATATTTGGAAGGCAGCCATACAAAAGAGGCTGAAGACTAATTTTTTTTTTTTTTTTTTTTTTTTTGGAGACTCCCAGAGAGTGAAAGTTACAGGCAAGCAATTTTTATTACGGTATAAGAAAGCCGATGTCAACAATTCCAGCTGTCTGGTGAAACGGGCTGCTTTTGAAGCAATGATTTCCCCATCATTGGAAACTTGTAAGCGGTGGCTAGATGCTAGGGTTTTTTTTTTTTTTTATTAGTATTGAAAAACATTTTTTTAATGTTTATTTTTGAAAGAGACCGAGCGTGAGCGGGGGAGGGGCAGAGAGAGAGGGAGACCGAGAATCCCAAGCAGGCTCCAGGCTCCGAGCTGTCAGCACAGAGCCCGATGTGGGGCTCGCACCCACAAGCCATGAGATCATGACCTGAGCCGAATCAGACACTTCACTGACTAACGCCACCCAGGTGCCTCTTTTATTATTATTTTTAAGTGTTTATTTAATTTGAGAGAGAGAGAGAGAGAGAGATGAGCAGGGGAGGGGCAGAGAGAGAGGGAGGGAGAGAGAGAATCCCAAGCAGGCTCTCCCCTGTCCGCGCACCGCGAGGGGCTCGAGCTCGCAAACCACGAGATAGATCATCACCTGAGCCGAAATCAAGGGTCAGACACTTAACTGACTGAGCTGCCTGGGCACCCCTTAGAGGACAGGGGTCTTGGTGAAGAGACTTTGCCACCCGTGTATCAGCTTCGGTTCTGTTCACTCTGATACTTGTACTAATATTCAGGATGGAAGAGATGATTAGGAGAGACCATGGACATCAAACCAAATTATTCATAATTAGACACTGTCACATAGAGGGAGAATGAAGAGTTTCTATTTCAAATTTGGAAAAGGAATCCGCGAAGATACCTGGATTCCAAACCAAGTGTAGACGTCGTAATGCAAAGCAGAACTGTGTCCCCGTGTGGTTTTTTAGTTATTTTGATGGCACCAAATAATTTTAAATAAATTTTAAATAAATTTAGATAAATTTTAAATAAATTATTTAAATAAATTAAGAACATTGACCCTGTAGCGATTCTGATTTTTTTCCTCTGATGTCTTCTTTAAGTGATTAAAGTGCTTGTAATCTTTGCATTTCCTATTTCTTCATCCTTAAAAACGCGTTGTGTAGGATTTCTTATTCCAGGAGACCGTTTCTCATGAGTGAGCACCATGTCCTGTCATACCAGCTACCCAGTGACAAATGAAAATAAAGTGTCATTTACGTGTCGTTGTCATTTAAATGGACACATTTGTCTGTGATCCTAGCCCTGACCCATTCTCTTCCTTCATCTGGTAGCATGATGACCTTCTAGAGGAAAAAATAGGAAGAATTGTTTTTTTTCTTTGAAGCATAGTTAAAACTACAGTCCGTTTGAGATCAACCAGGAGGTCAAAATAAATCTGAGAGCTTTGTCCTTTGATGTAAAATACGTTCTGTTTCCCTTCTTGGCTGCTTTCCGGGAGGAAGCGGCTCTGTTTTATACAGACTAGCGTTCAGTTTGTTTAAGGCGTCCTTCCCAGGGAGGATTTGAGTGAGGCACTGCGGAACGGCCATGATACCGCAGCATCCAGAAGTCTCCAGCCACCCGAATCCGCTGGCCCGGTGGGACCCACACCAGCCACGTCACTTTTGTCACTCTCCTTCCCCGCGTAGGCCTGTGAGTGTGGACAACAGGCCAGTGCCTGGGGGCACATGTCAGCACTTGGGTTTTCACACGTTTTGTGAGGTTAACCCTTTGGAAGTTCATTTGCATAGATGGAGGTCATTGTTTCCTTAAAGATGAGGCCTAGGGGAAAAACTTTTAAGAAAGAAATGGCATGGTTTGGAAATGTATTCTTTTAAACTGAAACAAACTGAAGGAGTCCTCCAATGTGAGCAATTCCCTGGCTCTAAAAGTGTCTTTTCCAAAAGATCAGTTGTAGGGTTGGTTATTTAGGAGAGGAGAATGAGCTTTCCCGTGGAAATGCTGTCCTGGGTGGCACTTAGGACCCCCGCACCAGCTGGAACGGGCCCCGACCTCAGGCCACAGAGCAGGGGGCTCCCCCCTATGGACCTCAGCACCTGTCCCGCCTGCAGCCTCCGTCTGGGCCCCGTGGACCATGCATGGTTATGAGGACCAGCTGGTCTCTGCCCGCGGGGTGCCCTGCTGTCCTCCCGTGTGGATTGGATTGGGGCATGTGTGTGTGGCGGGTGGACTGCTAATCCTCAACTAGGAAGAAAAAGATTGGGAAAAGCTTTGAGAAGTAGCTCAGGAGGCTGCTGGGGGGGGGGGGGGATTAGGAGGGAGAGAAGAAACTCTGGATTCAAGAAACTTCAGGCTGCAAAACTTGTCCTGTGAAGGAGGCAGGTGTAACAGAAGAATGTGAGTGGGCAGGTGTAACACATGAGTCAAAGATGGAAACAGGGGCACCGGGGTGGCTCAGTCAGTTGAGCGTCCGACTTTGGCTCAGGTCACGATCTCACCTTCTGTGAGTTCGAACCCTGCGTCGGGCTCTGTGCTGACAGCTCAGAGCCTGGCGCCTGCTTCGGATTCTGTGTCTGCCTCTCTCTCTGCCACTCCGCTGCTCATGCTCTGTCTCTCTCTGCCTCTCAAAAATTAATAAACATTTTTAAAAATTAAAAAAAAGGACGGGAACAGAAAATGAAAGAAATCGTTGGGGCTGAGGTGTGTGTGGCCAGGGGAGCGCTGTGGTAACGGCTGGCACTGAGCGGGCACGCACGTGTCTGAGGCATGGACCAGCACATACAGGTGGCTGGAAGTGTCTTCTCACTGCCAACCCTAGGGACCCCTTCCTTCCCCATGGGGCCCTCGAGCCGAGTCTGATCTTTCCCTTCAGGCCCGGGCTCTTGTCCCAACAGGCGGTTGCCCCGGGCCTCACTCTCCCCTGTCTCCAGACACTGTTTCTTGTGCTAGAAGGCAAGTAGGGGACCGTGCCCTTCAGCTAGCCCACACTGGCAGGCCTCGGAGGTCAACCCGAGGGTGCGGGGAGTGGGGGGCGGTGGGAAGTAGCCGGCCCTTCCCTGGACTGGCCTCTGCTCCCAGCAGAGACCGGATCTGGCAGGTGGGCGGGCAGCAGAGGAGGGCCAGGTTTCCAGCTCCACCACGGATCCGTGAGAGGGGCGACAGGACAAGCCGAGGCTTCGGGGATGGCCAGGCCGTAGAAGGGATTTGCGGGATACTGCTTGGCGCTATTCAACATGCACCGTGTGGCAGATTTGAGGCCCCTGCCTAGAAGCGGAGAGAAAAAAGAGCAAAGAAACCAGGCAGCGAAGAGAGCGGGTGCAAAGTGCACTGGGGCTGGGGAATGGGCCGGAGAGTAGGGCCAGCCCCCACTCCCCCCACCCTCTGTGCTCAGAGCCGGGGCATCAAGGAGAGAGTGCAGAGCTCGTCAGTTTCCATTCGGTTTCCATCACCTTTCTATAGACACTGATATTCACGGGCAAAAGGGCACCCATGCGGTTAGGAGGATATTGTGGGCTCATCTGGGTGAAGAGGTGTGCGAGGACCCACGGCTGTCTGCAATTCCTGGGGGGAGGACGGGGCATACGTGGTCATCTCTGTTTTCAGGGGTGGACTTGGGCCCCGTCCTCGGCAGAATTCGGAGTTAAATTATTAGAGGGTTAGGGAGCACTTTCAAGGCCCTCTGTGAGCAGGTCTGTGGAAAAGCTGTGGCTGGAATGGAGTCATGTGTGAGGAAGAGGGAAGAGGCATGGCCTAGGACGAGGCCACAGCTGCGGACACACGGGAGGGCCTCTGGGAGGTGGTGGCCATGTTGAGAAGCAGCCCTACCTTGCGCTGGGTGAGCCGAGACCCTCACAGGTTCAGGGTCCACGAGGGCTGGGCTTCGAGGAGAAAAGATGTGCTTGTGGGGACCCGGGACTCATCCTCAGGTGCAGGCAGGGTCTTCCTGAGCAGGGAGTTGAGGGGGCAGGTGATTTGGGGGGATCATCTACGTCTGTACCTTGGAGGTTCCCCCTCTGAGCGTCCATCCTTGTTCCTGCGGCCAGAATCGTATTCCTGGAGTGCAAATTTGATCGGCCCTCACCCGCTCGAAACTTCTGTGCTCCCCAGAATGTGGACTTATAGTTTGAGCAGTTGAGCCAGGGGTGAGCCTCGGGGCTGGGCACGGACTGGCCTTCTCCTCTCCTGTCACCCCTGTCTTCACACATCCTTCCCTCCATCCTGTTGCGTCTTCCCACACAGCCCTTCCGTGCGTCAGGCTTCTGCTCGTGCCTCCAGACCCAGCCCAAATGCCCCTTCTCTGGGGACTTTTCTGAGCCCCTGTCCCTGGATTATAGACTCCTTGTCCACACCACTTGTTGGCATACCTTTCCCACTAATGACATATACAGCTCGAGGACAGAGGCTACATTCCTTTATGTGTGCTCATGCGCCCAGGCTTGGCATCTTCTCCGTACTGGCCCGTTTCACCCAGCTTCCGGAAAACAGAAGGCAGTGAATGTTTTCTCCAGAATTAAGAACTTCCTTACAGTGAGTTTGCCCAAAATAGAATGGCTGTCTTACGAACTGAGTAGTTCCCCAGGACTGCAAATGTTAGCAGGAACAAAAGGCTGAGATGCCCCTTAAAAGAGAGTTTTCGTGGGGCCCATGGGTGGCTCGCTTGGTTAAGCCTCTGACTCTTAATTTCTGCTCAGGTCATGATTCCCAGGGTCATGAGACCAAGCCCCACATCAGGCTCCCCACTTAGTGTGGAATCTCCTTGGGATTCTCTCTCTCTCTATCTCTCTGCCCATCTCTCCCACTCGAGTGTTCTCTCTCTCTCTCTCAAGAAAAGAAATAGAATCTTCCAGCCATAAGATGTGACAGCATGGGTTCTGGGGCTCCACGGGAAACCCACCCCACCCTGTCCCACGCACACATGGCCTTCACAGGGAGACCCTCTCCCTCCCTCCCCTTCCCCTTCTGGGCAGAAGGGTGGCATCTCCTTCTGCAGCTGGCCTCAGGGTGGGGAGGGGGCAGGATAGGGGGGGCACCCCGAGGAATGGAAGATAGGCTCCTCAGCACCGTACTTCCTGCCTACGCCCCTGGGATATCCCCCCTAAGGAATTCCGAAGCCACTCAAGTGAGACACTGAGGGGCCTCGCTGATCACGAGGCGCAGACTTAGATGAACTTGGCCACGGGCCCCCTTCTCCCTAAGATCAGAGGCAGAAGGTGCACGTGGGCAGCAGGGAGGTGTGGACTCTGCTGGCCTGCACGTTCCGGCCTGTGCTCACCTGGGCAGGTGCCCACAGGAACCTTGGCAGACGAGGATCCCCTGCAGTGCTTCCCACTCATTTCTCAGGGTCAGCTGCAGAGGTGGGACACCCCCCTGGAGGGGCTGGACGGGCTCAGCAGCTCTTGATGACCCTCCCAAGTGAGGCGGCCACACCCGCAAAGTGGAGGTAATTGTGTTTGTGTTTAGCCGGTCCGCCTACTAAGCCAGTTCATTTTGGACGGTCGGTTGTCAGTGGCTTAGGAATTATTATCGCTGTCATCACTATCATTTTTCGTAACAACTTCAGAGGCAGAATGTTCTGATTGCATACAGACTAGAGGCTCAGGAAGGGTGGGTGAGCTGGGCCCCTGCTCCTCAGCCTGTGTTCCGTGAACGCTGGCTGTGGGCCTCCAAGCCCCATCCGTCCCGGGGGTTGGCATGGGACCGCTGTTAACCCGGCGTCCTCAGCTTCTCTGCACTGGGACCCGTGATCTGACCAGCAGGCTCCAGAGGGCAGCACCGTCAGCCAGACGAACAGAAAAGCCGCTGTCCAGCACAGGCGGAGAGCGCTTCTCAGATGCGGGTGTCCGCACAGTGATGCCACCCCTGAGAGCCGTTTTGAGGCTGGGTTCCTCCGAGCCGCGTGCAGGATTTGGGGTGCTTTTTTAGGATCAGTCTCAGGTGCCTTGGACCCAGGTGGAGACCACCTGTAGGGTTGGCCAGTCTTCATGCATGTGGTGTGCGTCCCGTGCTGGTGTCTGTGGGTAAGAACTAGCAACAAAACAGGAGGTTTGGCCCTCTGTGAGGAACTCTTTCCCAGTCCAGCTGGGAGGGGAGGGGAGGGGAGGGGAGGGGAGGGGAGGGGAGGAGGTGTGCCTGTGGCAGGCATTGGGGGTGGGGCAGATCCAAAGATCCTACTTCTCAGAGGAGCTTGACCTTGAAGGACAGGGAAGGCTTGAGCCGTCTGTGCTGTTCACAGAGGGGAACAGGGGACCCAGGGAGGCTGCCAGAGAGAGGGCTGGAATCTGGAATCGGGGTGGGGATCCTCACCCAGCCCCATAAGTCAGCGCGAGGTCGCAGACAGGTGGCTTGTCCTGCCCGCACAGGAATCTTTGGGAAGAGTCTGTTTGACAGAAGCCTAGGTTTCCACACTCATGGGTCCGCACGGCTCCTCCTTCTCAGAGAATCTGTCTGTCGTCCAGAAATGGATTTCTTCTTAAATACTCTCATAACTCATTTAATAAGCAAACAATTTTCCCAGGCGTTCTTAGGATAATGCCCACTTTCTCCTCGTGTGTTCTTTAATCGCAGGTGGTTTTCTATGGTCTTTGGTGATGGAGCTGCTTTCTGGCTTCTCCTGCAAAGTTTTTTGGTTTTTTTTTTTAAATTAAAAAAAATTTTTTTTAAATTTTAGAGAGAGAGCAAGAAAGCACTAGCAGGGGACGGGGTGGAGCGGGAGAGAGAGAGAGAGAGAGAGAGAAGGAGAATCTTAAGCAGGCTCCACACTCATCACAGAGCCCGATGCGGGGCTCGATCCCACGACTTTGGGATCATGACCTGAGCTGAAATCAAGAGTCAGACGCTCAACTGACAGGGCCACCCAGGCACCCCCTTTTCTTGTACAGTTTTATATCTTTGGGGTATTTCATGGCCTCTGCTTTCTGCCTAGCTAGCCGAGTTCACTGTCTGTAGGTGTTCGTGTATTTTTTGTTTGTTTTCTAAAGCTCTTAATTTCCAATGCACTTTCTAAAAATTTTACAGTGAAAGAAGTACACGATGATTTATGAATGGCATTTTTTAAAAGTCAGGCTCTTCAGACATTGTACCTGTTGTTTTGACTGTTTCTCTCCAACGTGTAACTGAGGCCCAGCCTGTTCCGTCGTCTCTGCATCTGACTGCTTCCCCTAATGCCTGGGTTGGGATGGGGCACGCATGCCCTCTGAGAGCCATGCTCTCTCTTTCCTGCCTCTGCTCTTTGGGTGGCTCCAGCCCTGGGAATTCAATATAGTACAGAACTGGTTTCTATAACGGTTCTTTAGCCCAGTGGTTTTCGGATTATGGGGTGTGACCCATTATTCGAGCATGAAGCCACTTCTGTAGTGCTGCACCCACGTAAGAAAAACAGGTCAAATAGATCCATCTGTTCACACAGAGGAAGGCTGAAACCTTCATTTCAATTGTGTGCCTACGTATGTGTGTTCATGTGTCGGGGACATGATATAAAATGTGTGTCATAGTCAAACGTGTTGGAGAGTCCCTGCTGTATTCTGACATATTGCTGAACTTCCATGACAGAAAAACCAGTTATAACCTGTCTCCAGTAAAATGGTCACATGCCTTGGGAAAATTGTCCCAAGGCAAGGCAGAGTCCACAAAGGTCCTGTGGAAGATGTTCCCAAGTTGGAAAGAGTCACTGTGGGCTGCTTCAGAGGGGGTTCCTGCAGTCTTTGGAGGATGGCTTCTCCTACATTACTCCTACTCATTCTTCAATTCTCAGTTCAAATATTCCTTCCCCGGGGGAAGCCTTCCCTACTCCCCCTGTCTACATCGGTTTCCTCTGTTAGGTACCTCTGTAGAAGTACATTTCTTAGTATCAGAACACCTAGCTCAGTTGTTCATGAGACAGTGATTGGTATAGTCGTTTTATTACTATCTGTCTCCCTCCATCTCCTAGAACATGACCTCCACTGGGCAGGCATCAGGTCTGTTTTTGCTCACTGCATCTGCAGGAGCCAACACAATGCCTAGCATATAGTCCACACTTCGTATACACCAATGGCTTGGGGCCAAGTCCCCACAGTCACCCGACATCAGGAACCCCGTAAAACCCTCTGCTGTACTCAAGTCTTTTCTAGAAGGGGGGAAGGTTTTCTATTACAAGGAGATCTATAGGTGGGATTGAAGCCCCAGGAACTCAGCAGAAGCCTTGCCCCACACAGGCCAGGAGTAAGCCGACTCCCTTCTTACTGTCCCCAGCGCTCCCGGTGAGGGTCACGGAGAGCATAAGCAGAGTGACAGACAGAACTTCTCTTGGGTGACAGTCCCTTCTCTGGTTGTGGCTGGGGCTCCACGGTTCCTGGTTCCTCGTGGTAGTAACAAATATTCCGGCCTTTACACATTAGTTGGAACCAGCTCATTTGGATTCCGTAGTAAGCACTGCAGATATAGATCTTAGCTGAGGCTCTGATTTGTGTTAGTCCAAGCACAGATGGGTGGTTTTTTTCTTCCCTATCCTCAAGAGTCTGTGAGGGTGAAGGCAGAAAGGTGGGGCGAGAGGAGGATCCAGAAGTATTTCCAGGGTTGCCCTAGCATGAAAGACATGTTTCCAAAAAGGTGTTTTGGAAACGTTTTATTTTAGGCGGGAGAAAACGCTGACACTCTGGCCAGCTCCCATAACCTAACCAGACATTTTTCGGGGGCACGGCGTCGTCATAGCCAGGGAGCTCGTGAGTTTTGAAACTGCTTTTCCATTTGAGAGAGCGGACCTCTGTGACCCCAAGCATCATTTCCACGGCAACCAGCTGTGATGAGATGGGGGTTCTGACCCCGCGGGACAATCGCAGCAAGAAACAGATGAGCTTGTGGATAGAAAATTTACTCTGTGGCCTTGAACAGATCTCATGTAACCGAATCTCAGTTTCCTCATCTCTGAACTAGAGAGAGAAACGGGACGTGCCTTTGATTGGACGCGGAGAGATCCATGTTGGAAAAGCACGCATGTAGGTATTGTTGAGTTTAACTGAACAGCCCAGCGTTTGACAGGAGGCAGAAGACCTGTGGCCTGCACACATGTGCCTGTTGTGGGTAGCTGTCAACAGGCCTGCTCTCACATCTCTGGCCAGCACCTCATTCTTTGCTAAACTGGCTTCCTGGCCGGTCCTGAATGGGGTAAGGTAGTTCACTGCCACCCCAGGGCCTTTGCACCGCAGTTCCCTGAGCATTTTCCTATGCTGTTTCCAGAGGGCTCCGTGGCCCACTCCCTCCCTTTGTCTGGGTGTCTACTCAGACATTAGAGCCCCTATCAGACACCCCACAGAAAACGACCCCAGGACTATTTGCCCCTTAAGGCCTTTTCTTCAGAGCACTGTGACCATTGGGAATTTCATAAGCTTCCTGGGGATAGTTTTTTTAATTTTTTTTTTTTTTCTTTTTTTTTTTTTTTTTTTGAGTTTGGTTCAAGTTTGCTACACCTACCAAACTGGCACATAGTAGGCCATTTAGTCCTCACGAAAAACCTTTTTTCATTGTTTTAAGTTCATTGATCTTTAGGAAACTCTTATTTCACAGAATAAAATAAAAACAAAAACAAAACCTGCCCAAGATCATAAAGGTAGCAAGCGGCAGACAGGGGTCTAAAAGCCAGGGCGAACTTCAAGTCCTGAATATTCTCTCTGCCTGGAGTCGGTCTTTCCTTCTGTCTTTCCCTCTGAGCACTGATGCCTTTGCTGTGTCTCTGGGTCTGCCTTCATGATGCCCAGGCCTGCCCAGCCTCGCCCCAGCCTGCAGTGCTCTTTCCTCTAGATCCAGCTACAGCCAATACTGCCCCTACCCCAGGTCCCAGTACAAACTCCCCACTCCGCTGTCCTGTTCTTGGAGAACCTCATGCTTGGCCTTCTAGAGTGGCAACAGCTAATCTGATCACGAGTCAGGGCTGACCCACGCATGGACAGGTCACCTTGGCCCCATTCCCTCTTGAAACGTGTGCTAGAAGGTGTCCGTGCTAGGATTGGTTCCTCTCACCTCCTCGTGGGGTCAGACGTGGCAGCAGCTTCGAGAAGAAGCCCTGAGGAGCGTCTCACCGAGGGATGTGGGGATCGCCTGTTCTTTGTCATGTCACGTTTAAACACTTACTTTCATGTCACCCGATGTGACTCGACAGGATAACCTTGCGTGTAATTTGGACATTATCTTTCTCACCGTAGCTGGGATGCTTCTGGGCCTTACCGTAATCCCTGGAAAGGTGCAACAAGCAGGTAGCAATCTCCTTTCTGACCAAGTGTGTGTGGAACGATGCTTACGGATACCTTGGCTGGCACAGAATATCGCTCACTAGACAGCACAGGAGGTCCGAGTCTCGTTGCGAACCGTCAGCATCCGGCTTTCCAATCTGGGCACGTGACGATGCTTGCTTGGGCTGTCTTCAGCTAGTTTGTGGACGAAAACTGCCATCAGAGGAAGCCGTGGGCTTCTGGTAACACCGTTCACGTGGCATATGCTGGCCTCTGCTCTCATTTTCACCTCGTCCCACACCCTCTGTCTGCTCTTTCTCTCAGGAAAAGTGCGGTGGCGGGACTTTAACCAGGAAGCTTACGTCGGAGGGACAATGGTCCGCTCCGGGCAGGACCCCTACGCCCGCAACAAATTCAACCAAGTGGAAAGTGATAAGCTTCGGATGGACAGAGCCATCCCGGACACCAGACATGACCAGTAAGTACTCAGCTCTGTGTCGGCCTGGGGCCTCCGCTTGCTTTCCCACACCTGGTAAGTAGCTTTGACCACGACGCAGCATCTTTCTTTTACTCTGGGAGACTGAACACGCGTCGTGTCTCTACGGGGCGGTAAAACTCGGAAAAGGCATATGGCATTGGGGGCTCCACTCCCTGGAAGAGACAGGCCCGCTGGGGATGGGATTCTAGTCTTTCGGATCCCCCAAGGCAGTATCGAGAGGCCGTGGGTGGCTGGTCAGAGGGTGGGGGGTCAGCACGAGAAGGGCATGTCATCTCTCAAACCCCTTCCCAAACACGCGTAATTTGCCATAGTTCGTAGCGTCGTCGGAAAGGAAGGAAATCTGAATTCTTGCTCTATTAGGACAGCTTAACTCAGAAATGTTCTAGAGACTGGAAAGGCGAAAGGAACAACCCCGGCAGGGCGGATGTGAAACTGAGCTGAAACACAGAGACAGAGGAGGACTACGTCCTTCTCTTGACTCTTCAGGGATCTGGGACCCGAGGGCGGAGGGTACTCCGGGGTTCATCGGGCTCGGCTGATGAGGTCTCCAGCGTGAGTTTGTCACCGCTTACTGTCAGGCCTCACTGCCGCTACACCTCTCAGCCTTGCTGGTAAGAAGCTCTGACTGGGAGGCTGGTCACATGGAGATCATTGGGGGGGTTGGGCTTGTTGTTAAAAAATTGGTTTTTTTTAACAAATTGGTTGGGCAGATTGTTAAAAAATAAAGAGTTGTATTTGGAGGACAGCTGTTTCCTGGCTGTTTGGTAGGCGTTCCTGCTCACTGGGTTACTTAGGGAGTCATTCTTCGTCATGGATGACACATCCACTGCGACTCAGACACTGTGTTAGGGTCCTGGGATTCCAGACAGAAGAGTCTCTGGCCCCAGTCCCGTTCTGGATGGGGATGGGGCAGGGGTGGGGTGGGGCGGGTAACAGGTGCACCAGGAAGTGAGGGGGGGTGGTACCCCAGGGCTTGGACAGTCTGCTCTAAAGCAGTGCAGCCAGGGCCCCCAGGAGGTAGGAAGGTCAGGAAACGCCTGAAGGAGGGGGGAGTCCTGAGCTGGAGGCATCCAGAAAGAAGGACAGGGGCAAGGCCGTGACAGGCAGCGCTGGGCTTCCAGAGAGCCCATCAGCGATCGGATCGCCCTGCGTGTGTGTCCCAGGGACTGAGAGGAGGGTAAGCTGGCGAGGGACAACAGTCAGCTACCTTACACGTGAACACTTCTTCAAGTTTGGCTTGATTTTGTAAATTAGTAGCATGCACGGAAAGGGTGTTTTCCTCTCCTGCTTTCAGGGGAACTTGACTTAACCGTGTCGGTTAACCATTTAGCTGCCAGGTTATCACTCCCTTTGCTTAACGGTCTTTTTGCGTGTTTGTTTTATTGCGTGTGCGTGTTCTAGACAGCTCTGTGCTCCCACAGCAGCTCATAAGCAGGTAAATTTACAGGACTTTTGGACCAAGGAGTTAAGTGCGCAGTGTGTGTGTGTGTGTGTGTGTGTGTGTGTGTGTGCGCGCATCAGAGAGAGAAAGAGAGAGAGAGAGAGAGATTTAATATATGAAACATATGGCTGATATATAATTATATGTGGTACATAATATTAAGAATCTTACCGTTTTTCTAAATCCAGTCCAGGAGATGGTCTTTGTTTAATGTCTCCTATAATCCATTCATTTTTTTTTTCACAGGCAGCTTTGTTCAGTCTTTCGGCTGTGCTCCCGATTAAATTCAGCAGGGTTAGCTGTTGAGCAGCCTATCTAAAAAGGTTTGCTGACCTGGGATCCACGGACCCCAGGGAGCCCACACGGAGGCTCTGGGACCCTGCGAGTCCTGGAGCTGTGTGTATGCACATGCCTGCATCTCTGAGGAGAGGTCACAGGTGCCGGTGTCCCCACCCCCCCCCCATCCCCAGGCTAACCAGACTGTCTGCCCCCCGCCTGTGCGAAGCGCTCCTCGGGGGCACTTACACGGTCCTTGAGAGTCAGACTCTGGACACAAAGGTTGTCTTCATTGCACGGAGACGGAGGGGAGGGTCCCCCTTTGTTAAAAACCTGCCCAGTGATTAGGAGCAGCGGACTTAAGGCCAGAAAGGGGCACTGTGGCTTTTAAGAGGGGCTTGGCCTAAACTCAAGAGCGTGGTTGACGTTCCAGCAGAATCTGGCTCAGAAACCTTACCTGGTGGTTTGAATCAACTGCTTCGAATCACATCTCCATGAGACGGTGTGAGTGTCACTGCACCGTTGGGTTGTGAGTGGTTTTTCAGCTGTGACTTTTCCTTAGAGCTGAGAGAAAGTAGTGTCTTTGTGATGGCTCATCAGTGTGTGGGCTTCAAAGTCCCCCAAATTAAATATATGTGCGTATATAGCTTTTTTTTTCCAGTTTTTTGAAATACGAGTTTGTCCAAGCAGATGTTTGACTATTCCTCCCATGGTGGGATGTGTTAGAGGTGAGTTTAATTTTAGTGCTAGCGACAGTGGCATTTTCATTTGCATGTGTTAAAGGAACAGCTGGGATGCCTTCCGTGTTGGTTTGACTTTGGCTAAATTAATGTCTCCCCAAGTCAGTCAGATGCCTGAAACTGAGCCAATGTGCTGTCCTCGGAGCGTAAGCTCATACTGAATGTCAGGTTAAGGAGATCAAGCTGCCTCTGTGAATCTCCCCCGACCTCCACCATACCTCTCATTGAGAACTATTAAAGCGTTTGACCTTCTACATAAATGTTTTGTTTTGTTTTGTTGGTTTTTTTTTTTTTTTCCGTCTCGCCGTCTCTCCCTTCGTCTAGGATTATGGACACGTTTGAATTCAGCCTTCATGTGTGATAAATCTGAAAGCCATGCACGTGGTTCATTAAGAACAAGGTTTTTGGAGTCACGTAGATCTTGGTCACGATCCCAGACCCTCCAGTCCTTAATCCTGTGGCCGGTAGCATTTGTACGATGATGGCACACGATCACCTCTGGTTACCATGAGGAGAAACACGATGTCTACAAGGTGCTGGTTTCTCCTCCCTTGAGATTTTGTTCAGAGGCACCCTTAGCGAGGCGGCCCTTGACCTCGACCACCTCCCCGAGGAGTGCAGCCGCCTGGCCCCCACCCTTGATTTTCTCCATAATTCTTATCACCACCCACACACCATATGTCTTACTTATTTACATGTTCATCTGTCTTTACCCATTAGAATAGTGAGATACTGCCGCCAGGATCGTTATTGGACGACTGGACGGCATTCAGGAAATTCAGTAAATATTTGTTGAGTGAATGTATTGCTCAGCACATATGGTGAGCGCCTACTAAGTCATCAGTGATACTAAGAGTCATGAAAGAATAAGGGAGATTTTTAGCAGTAGAGATCATATGAACCCCATGACGAACCCCACATAAACATAACGTGTTTACATTCTTCCAGGACTGAAAAGCAATGCCATTACGTCCCACCCTTTATTTCCTGTCCTTCGGGATAGATACAAGGCATCAGGTGTTCAGAGCCTTGCAAAAACAAAAACAAAACAAAACAAAACTTCACATATTTGGGCAATGTTTTATTTACCTTTTTGAAGTATATAAAATGTACTGGGCACCCCCCCCCCCCCCCCCCCAAAAAAAAAAAAAAAAAAATACATACATAGAAGCAAGTAGCCTAGAAAAGCTTGTCAGGAGTGAAATCCTAGATCTGACATACAGGAAATGTTGGCTTATTCTAATAAGCCTCAGAAATTAGGAAATAGGAGCCCATCCTAGTCTTAACAGTACAGTTGCCCACTCAAAAAAAAAAAAAATTCCCCTACTTCATTTAAAATTTTTTTTAATATCTATTTATTTTTGAGAGAGACAGAGAGAGAGAGAGAGACAAAGCATGAGCAGGAGAGGGGCAGAGAGAGAGGGAGACACAGAATCGGAAGCAGGCTCCGGGCTCCGAGCTGTCAGCACAGAGCCTGACGCGGGGCTCGAACTCACCGCGAGATCATGACCTGAGCCGAAGTCGGACGCTCAACCGATTGAGCCACCCAGGCGCCGCCCCCCCCCCACAACTTCATTTAATTTTATTTGAAATCTCAAATAAATTGCCAAGGCTAAAAGCAAATTAAAGACCAATGGGAATTTTGAAAATGCTTTTTCCAACTATTTAGGTCTTTCCCTTCCCACCTTTGGGAAGCTGTTGTTAGTGCCCGGGCAAAAGATCATACAGAACAGCGTTGGACATAGATAGGTATGGAAGGGGGAGCCAACAGGATGTGCAGTGGGTCCGATGAGGGGTGGGATATGCCGTGAAGCAGAGCTCCAGGATGTATGGCTAAAACAAGGGAAGAGATGGGTCGCCTTAACTGAGATGAGGGGGCTGAGTGGAGCGGGTGCGGGGGACACATCAGCAGTTAACGTTTGGACATGTTAAGTCCAAGGTACATTGTCTGTGATTGGATATGTGTCTGGTGTTCAGCAGAAAGGTCTTAGTGGGAATGTAAACTTGGGAATGGTCAGTATACAGGTGGCATTTAAAACTATGAGATGGACATCACCCCCCAGGGCAACGAACATAGAAAGGAGGAGAGGCCCAAAGACCGCCATTGAAATTCAGCTGTGAATTAAAGCCAAGGCCAACACTTGGAGTACAGTCCAACATGGTCGACCACTGACTGTGTCCTCTCGGTGCTGAGGCCCCAGGGGAGGAGTACTCTTGTTACCCTGTTAGAGTAGGGGTGAGGAGGGGTGTGTTAAAGCCCCTCCCGAGTCCAACTCAGAAGAGTTTTGCGCTATTTCATGTTAGTGTGTGCGCATACACACGTGTGTATTTTGTTTTGTTTGCCTAGAAATGCATCTGACGGGAAAGTCAAGTACAGGAATCAGGCGCAACCCAAGGAGTTTATATAGATTATCGTTCTGTCTACTGGGGAAAGCTGGAGCTGGTTTGCTTTAAAATTGTGTATATAAGGGGGCGCCTGGGTGGCTCAGTCGGTTAAACGTCCGACTTCAGCTCAGGTCACGATCTTGCGGTCCGCGAGTTCGAGCCCCGCGTCGGGCTCTGGGCTGATGGCTCAGAGCCTGGAGCCTGCTTCCGATTCTGTGTCTCCCTCTCTCTCTGCCCCTCCCCCGTTCATGCTGTGTCTCTCTCTGTCTCAAAAATAAATAAAACGTTAAAAAAATAAATAAATAAAATAAAATTGTGTATATAAGTAAAATCAAACAAACCTTTAGGGGGGAACGCCTTATTCCCTTGTTTTCTTCTTTTCCCTGTCAGCCGCACACCATTCCTTTCCATTTATTTATCCAAGTCCCTTACAAACGAGAACCGCTTGATAAAAGGGCAGATTTTGTTCAGGTCTCAAAAGTTGAATTTCTAGGAAGTTGCTCTCTGTGCTACCCCCCCCCCCTTTTTTTTTTTTTGATCACTAAATTAAAAATGAAGGGTTTTGAAACATTTTTGCGTCTAAAACTCAAATACTGCGCCTGACCACTGGTGATCTCAACTGCATCCCACAAAGGATCGAGAAGTTTGTCCAAGGTGCACACCTCACGGCAGCCTTGAAATCAGGGGAACACTGTGTTTACTCTGTCTGTAAATTCGGGGTTACTTGTAAGGTTTGGTTTTGTTCCGTTCAGGATAATCACCCAAGGGCTGTGTTTTGAACCAGTTTCTTAAACGTCTAGCTGTAATGCAGCCTAAACCCAGAGAGGAGGACTCTTGAGGGGCCATTCTTTTCTTTCTTTCCTGCTTTTACTTTTTAGAAACCTTTCAACACAAGGGCAGGCATTGAAGTAACCGGCTGGGCTGTTTAGTCTGGCTGGAGTGTCCGCGTTGATGTCAGTGGTTTTAAGAGTAGCTAATCGGGATTAAGGGTTGTGGGGAAAGATACAATCCAACTTTTCATTGTTACTCAGTGAGCATAAACACCGTGAAAGCCAAGAAAAAGTTTTCTATGTCAACTCAGCTGCCCGGAGTGAGGCTTTGGTGTGGGCCGTTATGTTAGGGGGACACAGAGTTTGGTTTTTAGGAGAGCAGAAGATCCGGGGAAACAAGAGGAAAGGAGTGTGGCTCCGGAGGAGTCTGGCTTCTCGTGAGTTGGGGGGTGGGGGTCTCTTGGGGCCCGGGGCTTTGTTTTCATTTCACATTTTTCTTATAAAAGTGGCGTCTTAGAAACATGCGTGAGCAGCTGACCCTCTTTTGTGGCGGCTGCTCTGGGACAGAGCTGATCTGCGCCCTCGGCAGCTCAGCAGGGCTCAGACCTGCTTTGGCAGACCCAAGTCACCTTCCTGTGTCCCACCGGCAGGGTCCTGGGACAGGAGACAGGTGCTTCTCTAAGCAGGGGCCCCCCAGCTCCCTCTGAGTTTCAGGTGGCCTCGCGGGCATTTGTGGCCGGTGGGGCAGAGGGGGTTTGGCTGCGGCACAACAGCGAGGCTTTAAGCTCTGTTGCATAGTAACAGCAACAAAATATTTATTGGGACGTTTTATCAGTGTCATGACCTGCGCTCAGCCTTTTATGTGCATTGATTTTATTTAATCTGCTGGCACTCCTGCGAGGTGGGTGGGGAGATCCTTCTCCTGATGACATCATCCGCCAGTCTCCAGAAGCGGGGGGAATGGAGAGCCCACCTCCAGAGAGCCCAGGAGCCTCGCCCCCACGGGAAGCAGAGTCGCTGACAGCGTGCCGCCTCGCCCTCGCCCTTGGCAGGTGGCTTTCCCACGCCTGGTCTTCAGGCACGAGGCCCAAAAGTACCTAAAAAGCAATCGATCCCGATTGGCCACTGCCATTGCTGGTGGAATCCCGGGAGGTTGAGAAGAAGCAAGGTTTCTGCTTCTTTCTTTCCGGCGTCAGTTCTCCGCGGGAACGTGATAGAAGAGTGTGCTCCGTTTCTGTTCCCCGGGGGACGGGGGAGGGACCTGTGTGCCACCTGGACAGTCGCAGGTGGCCGGCCTCCAGGCTCTCTGCTCTCACAGGCCCCCCGCCGCCCCATCCCACGGCCTGACCCGCGCCTGACGTGCGCAATCCCGGCCATGGCCTCGCCACCGTTCACCAGCCTGTTGTGTTCTGTGTTTGTTTTGCTTGCTTTTATTTGTAGTGTTTTTATAAAAACCAGCTCCGGCAACAGGCTACTCTTCTTTTTCCCCTTATCCGTTCCCCTTTTTGACCATTTGAGGCCTCCTCTGCATCTAAAACAAAGAATGCCCCAGACTGGGAGACGATATAAGGCGAAGACAGTGGACGCTGTCTGTGCCTTGTGTGAGCAGCTCCGAAGGGCCTGGTGGAGGCCTTCTCGTAAAAAGATCAGCAGCAAACGTTTTGAAAGCTCAATCCCTGAGTGCCTGTGCACACGTGTGGCTCAGTTTCCCCCGGCTGGGACTCTGGCTTATAGTTTGGGCAGAGACGGGATGGTCCTAAATGAGTAACGTGATTTTGTTTCTTTCTTCTTTGGTCCCCTTTCCACCAGCATCCTGGGAATACAGCAGTGTGCACGAAGGTCCTCTCGGTGCTTGAGGAGCTCACAGTGCAGGGGGAGAGGCGGTGGCTAATGGACAGTGGCGTAGTCCAGTCCACTGGGTGGTCCGGGAAGGGCAATCTTGTCCTTTTTAAAAATTTTTTTAGTGTGTATTCATATTTTTAGAGAGCGAGAGCACAAGCAGGGGAGGGGCAGAGAAAGAGGGAGACACGGAATCTCAAGCAGGCTCCAGGCTCTGAGCTGTCAGCACAGAGCCCTGACGCAGGTCTCGAACCCACGAACCGAGAAATCATGACCTGGGTCGAAGTCGGACGCCTAACCAACCGAGCCACCCAGGCGCCCCAACAATCTTGTCTTTTAATTAGAATATTTACTCCATTTACATTTAGTGCAGGTTCTGATGTATTTGGGTTTAACACTGGCGTCTCTCTCAATGTTCTATTTATGCCGCATTTTGTGTTCCTTTTCCTCCTCTTTCCTGCTTCTTTTAGATTAAGTATTTCTTTCTTTGTTAGCTTGTTGCATTCTTCACTTATGAGAGTCTAATATAAATGAATAATTTTATTATTTCCTGAATAATGCACAGACCTCATAGCACTTGATCCCATTAGCTCTCCTACCCTCTTTGACACTCTTTATTGCCATATGGTCTAATTCTCTCTATGTGTAAACTCCACAGGACATCTTCTGGTGTTTTGTGTAGTAAATATCCTTTTGATTTATTCACGTATTTATGTTTTTTCCTTATTTCTTATAATTTTCACTTTTCCTCCTGGGACCATTTTTCATCTGTCTGAGAACTATTAGTATTTCTCTTAGTGCCAGTTTTCTGGCAATGAATTCTCTCCCTTTATTGTCTCCAAATAAATTTGTCCTTTACTTCACTTTTACTTTTGAAAAGTATTTTCATTGAATTTAGAATTCCAGGTTGACCGAAGCTTGGGCAACTTTTCTATAGTCATTCTGTGGTCTTTGGGCTTCCATTGTTTCTGGTAAAACATCAACTGTTGATCTTACTGTAGCATTTTTGAAGGCATTTTAACTTCTTCCTCTGGCTTCCTTAAAGATACTTCTCTTTTGGGGCGCCTGGGTGGCGCAGTCGGTTGAACGTCCGACTTCAGCCAGGTCACGATCTCGCGGTCCGGGAGTTCGAGCCCCGCGTCGGGCTCTGGGCTGATGGCTCAGAGCCTGGAGCCTGTTTCCGATTCTGTGTCTCCCTCTCTCTCTGCCCCTCCCCCATTCATGCTCTGTCTCTCTCTGTCCCAAAAATAAATAAACGTTGAAAAAAAAATTTATTAAAATAAAGATACTTCTCTTTGTCTTTGGTTTTCAGAAATTTCACTGAAATGTGCCTAAGTGTCTTCTTTGTATTGAACCTGTTTGGGTTTGTAGATTTCCTGAATCTGTTGCTTCCTGTCTTTGGCAAGCTTCTCTTGTGCCCCGTTTTCTCTCCTGTCTCCCTCCGGGCCCTAAATACATCTTTGTTAGAGATTTCAGCATGTCCTGTGTCCCTCTTGTGCTCTTTTCCATTTTATTTATCCTTTTCTATTCTTTGTGCTTTAACCTAGGTGTAATTTTATTGGCTTTCCTTCTGGTTTACTGATTCTTTGCTAACTCTATTTTGCTTTTTTTTTTTTTTTTTAACTTTTTTTCATTTTTTAAAG
Organism: Herpailurus yagouaroundi; assembly: GCF_014898765.1. Taxonomy (NCBI): domain Eukaryota; kingdom Metazoa; phylum Chordata; class Mammalia; order Carnivora; family Felidae; genus Herpailurus; species Herpailurus yagouaroundi. Next base: position 9,009,490 of record NW_024412747.1, on the reverse strand, counting down.
AGGGGGGGGGGGGGGTGGGTAGGTGCAGTGAGAGAGAGGGGACAGAGGATCCGAAGTGGGCTCCGGGCTGACAGAGCCTCATGTAGGGCTCGAACTCATGAACTGTGAGATCACAGCCTGAGCGGAAGTCAGACACTTAACTGACTGAGCCACCCAGGTGCTCCCATATCTATTTGGCTTTTAAGCCCATCTGCTGAATTCTTAATTTTAGTTATTTTATTTTGTTGTGTATGAACAAATAATAGAGATATTTAAAGGGCCTCCTTGATGTTTTCACCCTCCAAAGAGGATTTCGTTTTGCTCTGTGACCGGCGAAAAAGGGCAGATCGCCTCGGGCAGGTGTGGCCCTGAGCTGGCGTCAGCCGGGTTTCAGTCTTTTGCAAAACACTGATGCCTTCCCAGTTCTCTTTTGCTATTGGAAGGGAACCCTTTGGGATTCCACCTGGAAGTCTGCGATGGTTATTAGAGCCCCTTTTTCCTTGGCGAGACCTGAACTGCAGTTCTGGCCTCCACAGCTCGTTGACACCTGCAGAAACTTACCTTGCTTTGCCTCCTGCAAAGCCATCACTTCTGCTTAGCTTCTCCAGTCTATCGGCTTCACGCCGCGTGAGGGGAAGAGGGATCAGAGAATGTTGGCCTTACTCTGGGGGCCTCTCTTCTTTCTGGGAACCCGGCCCTGCAACACCCAGCTGCCTTGTTAACTCTCCAGTGCCTTCAAATAGATTTTTTTGGTGTGTTTCATCCAACATTTCTAGGTGCTTCTTGTGGGCAGATTGGTCTATACCAAGGAACTTTGCTATTACTGAAAGCAGGGAAAAAAAAACCCTGAGTGTTCTGTTTGGAATCCAAATTCAGTCTGAATCTTGACGGTTCATAAATTTTTCTCTGAGCAGCACTGTCTATCCCCAGTCCGAATAAGTAGAAATAGCTATGGGAGTGCCCGGGTGGCCCAGTCGATTAAGTGTCTGACTCTTGGTTTCAGCTCAGGTCATGATCTCACAATTTGTGAGTTTCAGCCCCACAAGGGGCTCCTCACTGACAGTGCAGAGCCTGCTTGGGATTCTCTCTCTCCACCCCCCAACTTTCTCTGCCCCTCCAACGCTCACTCTCCCTGTCTTTCTCAAAATAAATAAATAAACTTAAAAAAAGGAAAAGGAGAAAAGGAAGTAGCTGTGGACTTGAGTGGTTAAAGGCTCTGTCACTTAACTCCCAGACTGAGGTCGGAACAATCTCTCTAAACTCCTGAGTTTCTTATCTGCGAAACCACAACAGGTTATGCCCTATCCATCTTACACATAGTCGTTAGGCTCAGATATGTTTGAAAGAGCTTCATAAACTACAAACAGCCCCACAGAATATTATCGTATTGTTATCGTGTGTGACGAGCAGCTTGTGTATATGTGAAATCAGCTTTGAGAGCTTTGCTCTCGATACGTGTGTGCCATTGAGGGCAGACGTTCAGCCTTCTTCGTCTGAACGGCTCTGTTGTGCTGAGGTCTTGTAGGTCTGGGTCTTGTCGTGCAGTGCAACCCTGGAGCGTGTTGGCATTGACCGAAAAAACAGTTGAGGAAGTAACTGAAATAGCGATTTCCACCTGTTTCAAAAGGAAAGTAGAGCAAGAAGAATGGGTCCTCAGTATGTTGCTTGGTAAATGCGATTAATCTTTGGGTTTGAACAAACCATCCTGTTTCAGCCACCGTCTTAAACCCGTTGCTTCGCCACCACCATGTAACTGTTAAAATTTTTTCTCTTCTTTTTTAATGGGGAGGATTTTGTCTATTTTAGGAAACAGTCAAAACAGTGTAAAATGTGTTTCGACTCTCTCAGCCCCTTAGGCTGTATATTTTACTTTTTCTGGAACACTGTGATTTCAGAGATCACTTGTGACTTCTCTGATGAGCTTGAGAGGAGCGGCATGGCCAGCTCATGGTACCTGCGTGCTTGCACTTGGAACGTCTGCCCATTCGCTGGTAGAGCTGACCAGTCCCCACATACCCTGGAGTACTAAGCGGTGTGGCCGAATCTTTGAGAACCCCGATCTCTATCCCAATCTGTAAAAATAGAAGTACAGACTTTTAAAATTAACACTCAACTACGCTGGATCAACTGTGATTTATTCTATCAGGCAATGATGGGAGAAGAAAACCCACATCTTTGGAAATTTGAATCTGTTAAAAGAATACCCCAATAAGAAAATTGCAGTCAGATTTGAAGTTTTATATTGAGTTTTTTTTTTTTTTTTTGACTCTTGCATTCATGCGTTCATTTAGCAAGCATTCGAGAGCTTCCTGTGTGACAGGTGTTTTTCTGGTCACTAGGGAAACGATAATGAACAAAACTGATTGTAAAATTTCTCTGCTGCCTAGAGCTTAGATTGAGGGGGTAGGAGTGGAAGACAGCAAAAACGAGTGATTAAACTCTATGATAATAAGATGTTAAATGCAACAGAGAGAAATAAACTAAGCGTGGGGTCAGAGAGTATGATAGTCAAGGTCAGAGGTCCAATATTAAATAAGTGATAAGGCACAGTAAAAGAAACAGTCAACAAAATGAAAAGGCACCAACAGAATGAGAGAAAATATTTGCAAATCGTGTATCTGATTAATATAAAAATATATAAGGAGCTCATACAACTCAATAGCTCTTTCTGGGTATTTTTATTTATGTATTTTTTTATCTATTTTGTTAATATTTAATATAATTAAAATATATACTTTTAAGTATATATATTTATATATACCTATAAATTTTAATATATATAATTTTAAATACGTATATATTTATATGTACTTATGAATGTACATATAAATACATATATATGTAATTTTATGTAAAATGGGCAAAGGACCTGAATAAACATTTTTCCAAAGAAACTATATGAGTGGCCAATAAGTACATGAGAAGGTACTCAGAATTACTAATTTTCAGGGAAAAGTACATCAAAACCACAAGGAGATACCACTACGTCTCTTAGCATGCCTATCATCGAAACAAGAAATAAGAAATGTTGGTGAGAATGTGGAGAAGAGGAAACTGTTACACGCTGTTGGTGAGAATGCCAACTGGTGCAGCCACTCTGGAAAACAGCATGGAGGTTCCTCAAAAAATTAAAAATAGCACTACTCTTTGGTCCAGCAATTCTGCTCCTGGGTATTTATCCAAAGGAAATGAAATCACCGTCTCAAAGAGATAGCAGCATCATTTTTAATGTTTATAGCAGCACTATTTATAACAGCCGACACATGGAGCAGTGTAAGTGTCCATAGGTGGATGAATAAAGAAATGTCTCATGCACACACACACACACACACACACACACACACACACACAAAATGATATATTCTTTAGCCATAAAAAAGTAGGAAATCTGTCATTTGTGACAACATAAATGGACCTGGAGGGCATTATGCTAAGTGAAATAAGTCAGAGAAAGGCAAATATTACTCTCCGATCTCCCATATATGTGGAATCCAAAAAAAAGGAGAAAGAACAAACTTCTAGAAAAAGAGCTCAGGTTTGTGATTGCCAGAGGTGGGGATGGGGGAGGGAGATCTGAAGAAAGGTGATCGAAAGACACAAACGTCCAGTGGCAATAATCCAGAAGTACTGGGAGTGTCCTATGCAGCACGGTGACTCTCCTTCACACTGCTGTGTGGCATGTTTGAAACTCGCTGAGAGAGTAGGCCCTAAGAGTTCTCATCGCAAGGAAAACGAAGTTTCTCTTCCCTTCGTTCCTTTGTGTCTGTCTGTATGAGATGACGGATGTTAACTAAACTTACTGTGCTAATTACTTCACAGTATATGTTAAATCGTTATGCCGTACACCTTATTCAGTGCTTTATACCAATTATATCTCAGTAAAACCGGGGGAAAGTAAACAGGTCATCAGGGGAGGCTCTCACTGGCAGGAAGGCATGTAGCAAAGATCTGAGGGAGGGACAAGGGAGTGCCATCTAGATAACAGGGAAAAGATTCCCTTTCGGGGACGTGGCAAGGGAAAGTCCCCGAAGAGGGAGTGTGCCAGGCATATCCGGGAGGCAGGGAAGCCGGCGTGGCTGAGCAGGGGGAGGAGGAGGTGTGAGAGGGGTCAGGACCCCTGGGAACCTTGGAGGCTTCCTGTAAGGACACTGGGTATTCCTCTGAGAGAGGGGAGCCGCTGCAGGTTTTAGAGCAGAGGAACATCGTCTGAATTAGGTGTGCAAAGCGTCGGTCTTTTCAAGGTGGCTGTGTTAGGACCAGGCTTGTTTTGGGGGTGTGAGTGGGAGATGCGAGAACAGAAGCAGAGAAACCCCCAGAAGGGACCCTGACGTTGGCTCAGAGCCGTGGGTTAGCAGAAGAGCTGATGAGAAGTGGTTGGATTCTGGATGCATCTTAACGAGGTGATGCTGAATGGTTGGGTGTGGAGGGCTGAAGGATGAGGCCAAGGACCTTGTGTCAACAGCCTGAAGAAGGGACTCGCCCCTTCCTGAGAGGAGGAGCAGGAAGGCTAGCGGGTGCTGCTACCGACTGCCCAAGTTCAAATCCCGGTGTCCCTTACGAGCTACCCGACTTTGGCACAGCGCTGAGCCCCCTGCGCCAGTTTCCTTCGGTATAAGTTGGGCATGCCTTGGGGCCGCGATGAGGAACGAATGGGTTAACACTTGTACGCCCCTCAGCACGGTGACCTGCACACAGTAGGCGCTGCATGAACATCAGCCGTGGGTAGGGCAGCCTTGCTACAAAGCCCAGGAGGGAACTTTGCATCCAAGTGGGAGGCTCAAGTGGGCAGTGGAGATACGTGAAAATCTAGAGTTCAGGGCACAAGCCTGCATAGAGGCCAGACATTTGGGATTTGGAAACAGTTCAACGTGGTCTTTAAAACCGTTCCGTTATCCATCCCTGAATGTGTGTTATTAAGCACGGAGAGATTTCTGATTGCCACAATGGCTTCCGCGTTAGCAAGTTTGTTCTCCGCAGCGTTTTTCCCCTTTATGGTGATTGTTGTATTTCCTCCGGTATCCACGCTGTGACCCTTGCAGCCAACACCTTTTTATGGCTGGCAATTCCTTTTTATGTTCTCTTACACTAAGTGCAAAGGCCAGGGTGCTGCCTGTTCCTGATGTCGATGTGCAGGTGCCGTGTGTGGAACCTGGAACGGCCCCCGTATGTTGTCGGGAGCTAGAGGAAAGCGTGTCTGATTCTGGTTGTCGAACGTGGGACTGTGAACCATCCACGGGGCTTGGAGTGCCTCTCTGTTCTCCTGGCGTGCCTTCCAAGTGAACTCCTTCTCTCCTTGCCTCTCAGTCCAGTCCCTGGCTTCTCCCCCTCAGCATTACTGCACGTGCTGGGGCGCCTGAGTGGCTCGGTCCGTTGAGCGTCCAACTTTGGGTCAGGTCATGATCTCACGGTTTGTGAGTTCGGGCCCCACACTCGGCTCGCTGCTCTCACCCTGTCACTGCAGAGCCTCCTTCAGATCCTCTGTCCCCCTCTCTCTCTCTGTCCCTCTCCCACTTGCACTCTCCCCTAAAGGAAGGAAGGAAGGAAGGGAGGAAGGAAGGAAGGGAGGGAGGAAGGGAGGGAGGGAGGGAGGAAGGAAGAAAAAGGAAGGAAGGAAGGAAGGAAGGAAGGAAAGAAGGAAGAAAAGAAAGAAAGAGAAAGAAATAAAGAAAGAGAAAGAAAGAAAGAAAGAAAGAGAAAGAAAGAAAAGAAAGAATGAAAAAGAAAAAGGAAAAAAAGAAAGAAAGAAAGAAAGAGAAGGAAAGAAAGAAAAGAAAGAAAGAAAAGAAAGAGAAAGAAAGAAAGAAAAGAAAGAGAGAAAGAAAAGAAAAGAAAAAAGAAAGAAAGAAAGAAAGAAAGAAAGAAAGAAAGAAAGAAAGAAAGAAAGAAAGAAAGAATTATTGCAAGTATTCCCTTGTTCCAGAGCTGCCCATAGTCTTTTCCCCAGCTATTTTATTCGGAAGCTTCTCGGGGACAGACTGTAATTATACGAGTCCCCAGTCCCTCACTTAAACTCCTGAGGAATTCTTTTTTTTTTTTTTTTCCACTCCGGACAGATATCGCGGTACAGACATTTCACGGTTTTATTACATGAGATCCTTAATTCTGGGGCAATACCTTGCAATTAAGTGCCAGTATTTTTTGCAGGAAAACTTTAATGAACATTCACACGAGGCGAGATGAATAAAGATGACAGACCGCAGTCCGGGTCAGGTTTTCCTGCCAAATGAATGCACGTGGGCCCAGGTCTTGCCACCAGATAGGATAGGAGGGTTTTGTTGTTGTTGTTGTACAGAGTGCCAAATTTCGGAGTTGTAAATTAGGGATTATGGGGTCCTGCTAGGTAGACAAAGAAGAGTGGCAAAGTAAATGTCATTCTGCTGCCACATGATGCACAGCTCATCCTGGAGGGTCAGAGCCTCATCCTCTGTTACCATAGCTTGAGATTAAGACCACCCAAGTTACCAGATGTATGAGCTCTGGTATGTTCCGTGGGATAGGAGAGGCCATAGTGGGGAGTAGAGATGCCAGGAGTCGTCTTCAGCCAACTCGACCTCCTGGAAGGCTTCTGGAGTCACCTGGAGGTGACCCTGGAGATTAGCACCTAATACATAGCTCTTGGTATATTCACCTGGATCTCCCTTGGCAGCTGCTTTTATGAAATAACTCCGTTGGCACTGTCGGCTCTAGAATCTCACCTGCAAAGAGGCGTCCACCTCACCTGGGTGGCTCAGTCGGTTAAGAGTCTGACTTGGGCTCAGGTCATGATCTCGGAACACCGCGTGAGTTCAAGCCCCACATCGGGCTCGGAGCCTGGAGCCTGCTTCGGATTCTGTGTCTCCCTCTGCCTCTGCCCCTCCTCCTCCCCTGCTCATGCTCTGTCTCTCTCTCTCAAAAAATAAACATTAAAAAAATTAAAAAAAAAAAAAAGAGGTGTCCACCAGCGCTCGGTGGTGTCATCCTCGGAACACATCTTTGTCACAGCCTTCTGAGGGGAAAACGATCTGTCCATTCTGGGGTGTAAGCAGTACCAGCCCCAAGGAGCCCAGGGTCAGACACGGATGACGGTGCTGGTGGTGGTGGTGGTGACGCCCCCTCCTGTTGTTGGCAAACTGCCTCTTAAGCAAAGTAGCTCAAAATCTCTGCAGTCTGTCCCTGTGCCTTCTACACCGCAGTGATCCCCACCAGAAGATCTGTTCTGCCTTGCGTAGGACAGCTTGTATCAGACCCTCCCAAAAGACACCCAGTTTCTTAAACGGTTTTCTTTTTCTTTCGTTAATAGCTATTAAAAAGCAGACGCGTGTTTGTTTGTTGTATAGCCCACCCTCCAAAAAAGGAAATCACACCAAAGGGTTAAAAGGGATTAACCTTATCGAAAAAACCTCAGTAGACTGGAGTAAGCATTAGCATTCTTGGGAGTGACCTTCCTCATGTGTCTCTTCCATCCCCTGATAGCGAGGTGCATGTAATTATATAAAAATACGATACTATATTTGCTGTTTGGCATTCTGCTTTTTTTCACTCAGTGATCCATAGGAAACATTTTAAATATAGCTTTCACTTCTCGTGGCTTTATGTATTCCATTTTATGTTTATGTGGCTGATTCTCTGGGGACGGAAGTGGGGATTGTTTCTTTTCATTTTTCATGCCAGCAGCGTTGGGGGTGAGTATATTTGAACAACCTTTTTTGCCCCCTCGCTTGAAAGGAAGTCCTGTCTTAAATGTCAGTGTATTACTCGGTTCTGAGAATCTACCAGAATGTCTTCCATATATTGCTGAGTTTGGCCACTACTTTATTTTAGGTTTTGGATTAAGATCCATAATTGAAATGATCTGTGGTTTCCCGCTCGCTCTCCCCTTCTCCCTTCCTCCCTTCCCTTCATCTGGTTTTGGCTTCGTGTTTAAGCTAACTTTGTAAAATGAATTTTAGAACAACTGTCTTTTTTAAAAAGATGCTTAAGAAAAACTTGTTTGCAAAGGAATTGTTTCTTGAAATTCACCTATAAAAGTCATCTAAACCTAGAACTGTTTTTGCTGGATTGAAAGTAGTCCTTTGATGACTTTTTAAAATGCTTCCTTGGATGTTGACATATGGTCGGTTTATCTATGTTGTGCTTGAATTAATTTTGATAATTTATATCTTCCCAGAAGATCATCAGCTTCACTTTTCAAACTTATTGGCATAGCGTTGTGTGCATATGCACTTAAATTTCCTTTTTGTGTAGAAATGCCTGGGGTTTGTCTCTCTGGAGTTGTTTTTTGTTTTTTGGTTTTTGTTTTGTTTTGTTTTTTGGTGTTTTTTTTTTCCTTATGCCTCTTCTTTGCCTTTTACTCTTTCTTCCTTTACATCCTTTAGGAACCAAGTGCTTGGGTTTTATATAAATTCTAATATGTGTTTAGCTATTTATATTTTATATTTTTATATAAATTTATATTTAAATTAAGTATGTATAATATTTTTTATATATTTATATTTTACATAGCTATTTATATTTATATTTTATGTTATCTATTTATATTTTCTTCCTTCTGCTTTCCTCCACCCCCCCCCCCATCAGAATTGAATGTTTATTTCACATCTGTTACATTCGTTTCCGGAAGGCAGCTTTGGCTGAATTTCCCCGTATTACAAAATGTAGCATTACAATTTTCGTTATGTTTAAACCTACTTTTTAAATGACCGAAGTGTCATTTCTCACTCTTCTGGAATTCTTTTGGTTTCTTTTTTAATACCACGCGTATTTCTGAGAGAGTTTCAAAATTGTAAGAAATCGATGTGGGTTTTTTTTTTTCTTTTGTTTTCTTTTTGAAGAAGTCACCAGTAGCGGTGATTTGACTTGGCGGATACGGGGTGGGGGGGGGGGGTGGGGAGGGGGTTTATTTGTGGCATGAGATTGGTGTCAGCAGTGGCAACTCTGTGCAGTTGTGTTTTTTGTTCCCTGACGCCTTGCTCAGCACCTTTTAGGCGTTTATTCATGTCATTCCTGCAACGGCTCTGAAGTCGGTTTTCCTCTGGGTCCTGCGATTTCATACATGAAGAAACAGAATCCACAAGGTTGCATAACTCGGGGTTGCTGGAGTCTATAAACTACGGCAGCCTGACTCCGGAGGCTACATTCTTCACTTCTCATTTCTATAAATATCTCATGGGTTGTTGTTGTTGTGTGTGTGGGTTTTTTGGTGTTTTGTTTTTTTTTTTTAAGGCCAGTCGTATCTCTAATCGTTTCAAAGTTCAAAATGTACGTGTTCAACCAACAGGATTAATTGCATTCAGAATCCCTTGATCTTCATCGTCTACTTGATAGAAGGGTTTGAAGCTCCTACCACAGTTCTATGAGTTTCTGCTTGTTTGCTTGTTTCTAAGAGTATTTGCTTGATACGTTTGAAGACCGTGATTCGGAGCCTAGAAATTGTATATTCATGATGGATTATACCTTTATTAACATAAAATTACCCTCTGGCGTTTCCCCTGATGTTTTTCTGTTTTGCCACGCATTTTATTTTTTTATAAAGTTAATCTCTTGATTTTGCTTATTCTTCCTTCCGTGTCGGTGTCCTGTTGATTAAGGTTGGTCTTTTCTAAGCAACCCTAGCACTGTATTTTTATTTTTAGGCCAACCTGATGGTCTAATAGAACACTTGGCCATTTTCACGGTAGATCTGTTCTCTGATGTTTTATGTCATTCTGGTTTTTTCTGTTGTTTTTTTTTTTTTTTCAATGCGTGCTTTTGTCACTGTTTTCTTTCTTCTATTCAGTGGAAAACGCTTGACTTTGCTGGTCTTTTTGTTTTGTCGGTTGTTTTTCCCTCCTACGTGGAAAGTTGTTTCCTACATGGGAGTC
>NW_024412747.1:8936836-8999272 GCF_014898765.1 Herpailurus yagouaroundi | reverse complement strand
TTTGCCTTCTGATTATAAAAAGGCTGCCATAGCTCCATGCATCGTGATCACTTTGAAGGCAGGAAGTAAAGGGGTCAGAAGTGGTCTTTCCTTCAGCAGCTTATTACTTTTCTGGAAGTCTGCCCAGCGGACCTTCTGTTACAGTCCATGGGCCAGAACTAAGTCACGGCTGTTTGTGACCATGACCGAGGCGGGGAAAAACGAGTTTGTCCTGGGCCAATCAGGACTTGCCTCAAGGACTTGGCAATTCATCCCAAACAAAATCTGTCTGAAAGGAGCAAGAGAGGGCGATCTTTGCATTGCCAGGAAGCATGTACCCCCTCCTTCAGGTGTGCCGAGAAGACATCCCACAGATCGGTAGCCTCAGCAGGACTGAGGCTGCTGCATCCACGTAGTAACTGTCAGTGCCCAGATAGGTCAAATAACCTTATCATTCTTCACCATAGCCTACCATGGTGTCACCAACTAGAAGCTGATGTTTTTTCCCCCAAGATTCTAGAAATTGCTGTTAACGTTTGACACGAGCAAACAAATCATCCGGACGTTGGTTGGAAAAAATGTGAACAAGCCATGCCGGGACAGACAGACGCTGGGTGTTCCGTTCTGTTCTCTGCGTGGAACGCTGATAGGCCAGGACCAAGGGAGCAAATAGAATAGGGAACCTGCTACGTCGGGGTTACGTTCTTAGGCTTGTCCAGTGGCCTGACTGAGCTGTTTGCCTTGGGCTTTGTGAGAGAATGGATCCACTACAACCTCTGATTCCTAGCATCGTTATCCGAACAGTCGATCTTTGTTCCAACAGTCAACAGCGTAGAGCAGTTAACGGTATCTTTGAAAAGGGCGTCCCTTCAGATGGCACCCTTGACAGGACATAGCTTTCTCCTGCCAAGTTTCAGAGGTCAGACCGCGGCTCAGTGGCCACCCGAAGTCCATTATTTGACCCGAGTGTTGCAGCGACGGCTGCAAGAGAAAGACACAGGGAAGAAAAGAAAGCCAACTGCCCGAAGAATCCCTAAGAGGGCGTACTCCTAAGGATTAGCCGCTTCGAGACTGTGGGGAGCAGATAAAAATAGAAGCACATCTCTTCGCAGAGCAGTGAAGATAAAAACTAAACCCTTGGCAGCTTGGAAACCGGAGTTCACGTATCAGGGAGGAAGGTGGCCGCCCTTGGGAGCAGAGGTGGTGGAGTTGAGCCGGTCAGTGGGTTCCTCATGTCCCAGGGGGACAGACCAGGGCTGAGAAATGGAACACGTGGTTCTTAGTGTCTCGTAAGCGGCGTGGGCTTCTACCCCGAGAGGACAGCGTCTTCCGTGGCATCAGGAAGAAGGATCATTTCAAGTCCTGTGCTTTTCTGCCTCTGAGCTGCCTCCGCCCGAACGGTGGGCAGGAGGTTGATGGCTCGAGTGCTCTCGGACGCTTGATGAAGTTCAGATGGCTTCGTCCAGGGCTCTTATTTTCTCAGCTTGCAACGGCTCTTGACTCCTGAAGAAGTGTTCAGTTACCATTTAGTGTCTGTAAAACCGGAGGCAGTAAAGGGCAGATGACGCCCTCTGAATGAAAGAATAGTTGGGTTCCACCAGACGGCGTGCTTGCTGAAGGCGGCCAGGGGAACCCTGAGGTCCCCCCGGCTCGGGAGGAGAGCACTCGTGTGCATCCGGGCGGCCCTTCCTATAGCCGGTGCTGAGCCTGGAGTGTTTGGTGCGTGAAGAGTGTGTGTTCGTGCGTGGCCTCCGCCCGCCCCGGGCGTGTGTGCGCTCTCACCTCTGGAACCCTTGCCTTTCCGGGGCATCTAGAGGACTCCACGGGGAGTGTGGGAGATCAGATCGGCTCGAGCTTCTGGCGTCACAGCGAGGATAAATATTTTGTCTTAGAACATGCTCCCTTTCGCAATGCAGTACGGAATACGAGAACCTGTGGGAGGCGAGGGGGCTGTTTTAGACTCGTAATTTCAAAGCGAGACAAACCCATGGTGATTAATGGGGCTTATTCAAATCTCCTGCCAACTAGATTTTTAAGAAGCTTAATTTCAGATGAGTCCTGTAGAGGTTTTCAAATGTCTTAGGATTTGGTTCTCTTCCGCTTTAAAAGACCTCTGTAGACTAAGCTCTCTAGCTATTAGGACTGACCAGAAATTAGTTGATTAGGTGGAATATTATGCCGTTATCACTGTTTGGAGGAGTACTAAGAGTGTGTTTTAATTAAATGAACATTATACGAGAGGTCTTTAGCTTGCTTCTTTTTTTTTTTCTTCTTCTGCCTTTTCAATTTTTTCTTCTGTTCCATTTCTAATACCCGTTCTACCCCATGGTCTGTCCAACCTTCCTAGAACTCCGTAGCGAAACGCACCGTGAACACGGCCACGGGAGGCTGATCTCCATGGGTGGCCAGAGAGGAAGCGCCGGGGGGTGAAGGGTGCACCCACCTAGTTTGGCCTGTAAATGTTGCTCATGCTCTGAAGGTAGAGGGACAATGATCGGTTGCAAGGCCCGCCCACCTCTTGTTGTGAGCCCAGATCTGAGGTGTGGGCCGGATCTCGATCCACAGGGCCCAGATGCGTTGGAGCCTTATTCCAAAGCCTCACACCTGACCCTCTAAGTGTCGGGCTTCTCACCTTGGCCGGAGTGTGAGGAACACGGCACAGGCGGGGTCCTTACATGATGGACACGGGGACTCGGGTTGAGGTGGAGGGGGAATGGGAAACCACAGTCCTCTAGAGAAGTGGTTTTTAGCCTCTGTGCCCTGTGGTCCGTATCAGAATTCCATGGATAATTCCAGAGCTCCTCAGATGAGTCTAGTTACAGCTCCAGAGTAGGGGACCATTGTCGCTCGATCTTCTGCAAACTTTCCTAAAACGAGGCCTGAGAACAGCCTGCATCAGCATCACTTGGGGAAGAGGGAGCTTCTGAAATCAGATTCTCAGACGTCACTCAGACTTACTCAGGTGGGCAGGGCCAAGGCATCTACTTTTCAATAGGCTCTTGTTGGGGGGGCGCCTGGGTGGCTCAGTCGGTTAAGCGTCCGACCCTTGGTTTCGGCTCAGGTCATGACCTCATGGTTCCTGAGATTGAGCCCCGGATCGGGCTCTGAGATGACACCTCAGAGCCCGCTTGGGATTCTCTCTCTCTCTCTGTGTCTGTCTCAAAAATGAATATAAACATTTATAAAAGAAATAGGCCCTTCTGAGAGTCTGACACTAACCATCTGGGCTCTGTGGCTCCCACGGGGACAAATAGACCCACCCTTTTTTCCCTTTGGAATGGAAATCGTGGAAGTGTGGTCTCTGTGGGTGAGAGCAAGGGGACAAATGTGTGTTCAGGGCCTGTTTGGGGTCACCTGCTGTTGACAGCCTTCCTCCCAGTGGCCTGTGTGTTAACCTCTCCGCCGCCCCCGGGCCCCCCCCCCCATACTCCATACACAAGCAGAGAGCAAAGGGGCTGGGAAGTGACCGGATCTGTTTTCATCTATGTCAGGGTTTCCGAAACATCGGGGCTTTGCTGTCTGAGCCTGACCCTCACACAGCTTCTCCTGCTTTGTCTCCCCGGCCCCACAGGTGTGCGAGGGGGCCGGCACACTTTCAGACGCTGGGTCTGCTGGAGAGACTGGGGTCAGAGCAGCCCCCAGGGTGGCCCTGTCTCCCCCGGGGCCCGGCCCTCGGTGTGTACCTTGGCAGAGGATGAAGACCTGTGCCCGCGGCTCCTTCCCCGAGTTAAACAGCCAGTCATTCCGAAACCTAAGGCCACCTCTCCCTACGTCACCCCGCCCTGCTCTTGGCTGAGCACAGAACTGCCTTTGTCTCTCCGTCTAGAGAATTTGACTGGATTTGAAGCCACCTGTTTGTTGCATAGGCTCACCCGGCCCACTCTGTGACCTTGGAAGGTGGAAGAAGACAGGGTAAAAAAAACCTCAACAGCAGGAGGAAGGACATAATGCAGGAAAAAGAAAAATTTAATGAAGTAGAAAGACACACACACAACAAAATAGGATCATGTAAAACTTGATCTTCAAAAAATAGAAATCTCCAAGAATACTCATTAACCAAAATAAAGAAAAACCATGGTAAAATAGTATTGGGGAAAATAGCACAGCCATTATTATTAACACAGTAGAGCTTGTAATGACCATAAGAAAATTGTGCGTACGCTTTTATGCAGATAAATGCGACTTACATGGAATGGTTTTTTAGGAACATGGAAATTACCAGAATCACCCCAGAAATTAAAAATATGAATAAATACAAGCCATGAAAGACCGTCTGGGCAATAAAAAGTTTGCCTTCCCCACATTGACGGCTCAGGTGGGTTTACATAAACCACAGACTAGTTTAAAGAATAGAAAACGAGTGAAGCCATCGTGCATGCTTTCGTGAGGGCAGGAGAATCTTGCTAGAGATTGGAAAAGGAAAGTGTAAGAACAGAAACTTGCAGACCAGTCACAGTTACGTTATTGATTCAAAAGATCTCAACCAAATACTAGCAAATCTAACACAGCTCTATTTAAAAAAGTCATGACCAGGGGCGCCTGGGTGGCGCAGTCGGTTAAGCGTCCGACTTCAGCCAGGTCACGATCTCGCGGTCCGTGAGTTCGAGCCCCGCGTCAGGCTCTGGGCTGATGGCTCAGAGCCTGGAGCCTGTTTCCGATTCTGTGTCTCCCTCTCTCTCTGCCCCTCCCCCGTTCACGCTCTGTCTCTCTCTGTCCCAAAAATAAATAAACGTTGAAAAAAAATAAAATAAAAATACTACCTTGTTCTTTAAAAAAAAAAAAAAAAGTCATGACCAGTTAGAGTTTATTTTAGGAAAAGAGGATTGACTGAGCAACAGAAAACTATATTAATACAATTTACCACCTCAATGCAGTAAAGAAGAAAGGCTATATGATCATCTTTAATAGATGGAAGAGAAAAAAAATCAGCAAAATATAGCACTTACAAGGGAATTTAACCTTGTAACTTAACCTAATTAAAGGTAGTCTATAAAACATCTCCAGGAAGCATTCTGCTTAATGATGAAATTCTGGGGGCGTGGGGGTGTCTCCATCAGTTAAGAATCCAACTCTCGATCTCGGCTCAGGTCATGATCTTATTGAGCCCCGTGTTGGGCTCCGTGCTGGGCGTGGAACCTGCTTGGGATCCTCTCTCTCTCTCTCTCTTTCTCTCTCCCTCTCCCTCTCTCCCTCCCTCCCTCCCTCTCCCTCTCCCTCTCCCTCTCTCCATCCCTCCTTCCCTCTGCCCCTCTCCCCTACTCGCACTCTCTCTCAAAAAAAAAGAAAGAAAGAAATCTAATTGTGAGCACATTAAAGATGAGATGGAGGTAAGGATGTTTTCTAGCCCCCCCCCCTTTTTTAAATCGCATATTATGTTGTAGGTCATATAACCGGTGCCTTATTAAGACAAGAAACGGAAGATTTGTAAGAAATGGAAAGAAAAAAACAAAATGTGGATGAATTGATTAGTGGGAAATCCAAGAGAACCTATAAACTGTTTATTGCCTCTCCTCCTGCTCGTGTACTCTCTCTCTCAAAGTAACTAAATAAACGTCTAAAAAAATATTTATAAAACAAAAGAACGGGGGCGCCTGGGTGGCGCAGTCGGTTAAGCGTCCGACTTCAGCCAGGTCACGATCTCGCGGTCCGTGAGTTCGAGCCCCGCGTCGGGCTCTGGGCTGGTGGCTCAGAGCCTGGAGCCTGTTTCCGATTCTGTGTCTCCCTCTCTCTCTGCCCCTCCCCCGTTCATGCTCTGTCTCTCTCTGTCCCAAAAATAAATTAAAAAAAAATGTCGGAAAAAAATAAATAAAAAATTAAAAAAAACAAAAAACAAAACAAAAGAACTAAGGAGTTCAGTGAGGTTGCTCAGTACTGCGGCCACATGCAAAACTGAGCAGCAGCCCTGGCCTGTTGGAAGATGGGAAAATGGATCCCACTGTGTATAGCGAGCATAATGTAGGGGTAACTAGGAATAAATTCAACAAAAGATGTGCACGACTTTTCTGGAGAAAACTAGCAAAGTACAAAACCCAATTGAAGGGGGGCGGTGCCTGGTTGGCCTAGTTGGTGGAGTGTGCAGCTCTTGATCATGTGGTCGTGAGTTCGAGCCCCACGTTGGGCGTAGAGATTACTTAAAAAAAAAAAAAAAACATAACTGAAGGAAAAAAAAAAAAAAAAACCCAAACCCACTCAGTATTATAAAGATACTGATTCTCTTCAAATTAATCTGTGAATTCAGTACAGTGTCCTATGGTGCTTTCTTTCATGGCACTTCAAGAACTGATCTTTAAATTCATAAGGAAAGGCAAATGGCCCCGAATAGCCAATAAAGTGTCTTGAATGAAGAACTACACATCGTAGGCAGCCTGCCTTGTCGGAGGCGAAGACTTACCTCCAGTTAAGGCAGCATGGCGCGAATGCAAGGTTACGTGAACAGAGCAGAAATGGAACCAGCAGTAGACGTCTGCATATAAAAAATGCAATGTGACAGCAGTGACATTCCAAGCCAGGGGTGAAGTAATGAGCTGTTAAGCGGTACTGAGACACGAATCATCCATGTAGAAAAAATGAGATCACTTAGTCCTACCATTCATAAAAATATACATGGGCAGTGAGAGAATGTAAATGCGAAACGTATTTGTGAAAGTTTTAAAACATCCAGGGATGCCTGGATGGCTCAGTCGGTTGAGCGTGCAGCTGGCTGGTTTGGGCTCCGGTCGTGATCTCACGGTTCGCGGGTTCGAGCCCCGCGTTAGGCTCTGTGCTGATCGTGCAGAGCCTGCTTGGGATTCTCTGTCTCTCTCTCTCTCTCTCTCACTCAAATAAATAAAATAAATGAATAAAAGTTAAAACATCTGGAAGAAAACCTACAAAGAATATATTAATGACCTTAGGTCATCAGAATGTTACCCCAGGGCCACAGTTTGAAAAGTCTGACTTAAGACACATGTTTGACAGAAGACATCGCGAACAAAATTAAAGGATCTGCCACAGACTTGGAAAAGGTTCCTACAGTGCATCTGGCCGACAGAAGGATGACGTCCAGAAGATCTAAATTCCTGTCATCAAGTAGTAAGGAGGTAATAAAAAGTGGAACCCCGAACAGCTGTTGCGTACCAGTCTGCCTGGCCAAATAAAAATACTCCGGTGATACCAAGGGGCGGGAAGACCGTGGAGCCACATGAACTCGGGGCCTTGGGAGCAGGAGCGAAACTGGTAACAGCCATTATAGAGAGCAGTTGACTGTCTCACGTTCAGTTGAAGAGGGACATCCATCTGTGACTGGCCCCTTGCGGGGACCTAATGGCTGAGAAGCTTTATGTAAGAAGACCGCGTCCACCACTGTGTTATTGCTGACAGGGAGAAGTCAGCCAGCAGCAGGGAAGGGATGAGGCGTGGCATTGGCCCGCCGTGGAAAGCCTTAGAGCGGTGAGCATGAAATACCAAGATTTACTAAAGCCGAGCGGGGGGCGCACGGGTGCTTGTATGTTGCTGTCCGGATCGTAGGTGTGAAGTTCTCCGCACACACACGACGCGGGTGCCGGTGCTGAGGCGGCCTGGGAAAAAGGCGGCATCTGCCCCTCTTCCCCAGAGGCCCCGGCGAGTGCATCGTGGTCCAAGGCTGGACCCTTGGCTTTGCAAACCCAGGAACGGAAGCTTCGCTCCCCCCACCCTTCCGCTTCGCTTTGTTTCACTGTCCACAAACCAGAGCCAGCTTTGTCTCTCAGAGGCGGACTCGAACTGCGCTCACAGATTGAAGGAACCCAGGATGCCAGCTTCACGATTTATACAGAGAAATGCATACGACAGCAACCAGAACCTCGAACGAGACTGTGGCCTTGCCTCAGCCGGGTGTTTTTTTCCCCTTGAGCTGCTCCCCGGGAAGCAGAGACGCGGCCGGAAGGCGGCTGGGGCCGGGCACACAGTAAGGTGTGGGCTGCAGAAACTAATCATTCAAGGCTCCCTTTGCCGGCAAATTTCCACCTACGCCAGAATCCCGATTTGTGATCAGGTCACGGGCTGTGTGTCGAATGCTCAGGGTCCTGGGGTCTGCACATCCCCCTTGTGGGACCGGCTGGAAGTGCCCTACTGGCTTCACAGAGGGGCCAAGCGGCCTCTGAGTGCCGGGCACCCAGAAGATGCCTTCATGAGCTTGACGTGGCTTTTAACTTTGCTTTATTCTTTTTTTTTTATGTTTTTTTTTTTAACATTTATTTATTTTTGAGACCGAGAGAGACAGAGCATGAACAGGGGAGGGGCAGAGAGAGAGGGAGACACAGAATCTGAAACAGGCTCCAGGCTCTGAGCTGTCAGCACAGAGCCCGACGCGGGGCTCGAACTCACGGACCGTGAGATCATGACCTGAGCCGAAGTCGGACGCTTAACCCACCAAGCCACCCAGGCGCCCCAACTTTGCTTTATTCTTTTAAAGGTATACATATCCCATCTCCTCCATGATAGACACCCATCTTTATGCTAACACCGAATAATGCTTAATTACTACTTTAATTGCTAAATTAACTACTCATCGATCAAGTTGCTCGGTATTTTCCTTACAAAATCTGAGTTGAACAGACGTTTCAGGGAGATGGAACTTACTCACCCAGTGTGTCTTCATTCCCGTGACCCTCCTTTTGGCCATCATGCCCATCTCAGAATAAGCGTGACCTTGCTCTGCACCTTGTAGAGGTTCTAGAACTCTCTCTCTTACCGAAGCCTGTTTTTCCATCCCCCTACCATTCTATCCACCGCGCTTTTCGTGGAGACCTGGGAGCCCTTCTCCCACCGAGTGACCACACTGTCCTCCCATAGACCATCATGTGTGCTTCTCTGTCCCACGCCCATCACATCGGCCTCAACTCCAAGTTACTAGAGAAAACTCCACGCCGAGCTCCCCGCACCGATGACACACAGACACCAAACACCTGTTATTAACCCTGCATTACAAGTAGTGACCTTTCCCCTTTTCGGAGGTTTTTTTTTTTTTTTCCATAGGTTTTTATTCGATTCTCCTGACAATTATGCAAGATTACGAGGGCCATCTTCACAGATGACACAGTCAGTGACCAAGGTTACCGCAGGCCCTTTGCAGAAATACGAGGTCAGCTGGGTGACAGTGAGCAGTGGCGTGCTGGGGGCGGCGTAGAAAACATCCCTTATTATTCATCTGCATTATTACCCAGAGCCCCTAGCGTCCCAGCGCATTTGGTTCTTTGAGCAACTTTGTGACCAGCCCCAAATAGGACACCTGCATCAGAGACGAGTCTGTCCCGGAGACAAATCCCCTCTTCCCCCTGAAGGGCTCAGGAGCACATTGTCATTGAGATGGGCCATTTTTCTCATTTCCAGCCAGTCACGAGTTCAGATCATGATAGCCATGTGGTCTCAGAGAAGTATGAAACTAAATTAAGCATTTAAAAAAAAACAAAACACAACTTCTGTCTCCAGTTGTTCACGTGTCCGTTTGACCAGACAGGAAGTTACCAGAATGACCAGTTTAGTAGCAGACCCGTGGAGACTCCAGCGAGCTCCAGTCCTCGGCGCCTGACCCAGAGCCCTGTGTCGTGTCCTCGGCCTCGCACCGCTTCCAGCTCGCATCAGCTGGAGGCCAGGACTGGCCGCACACTCTTCCTGCGCTGACTTGAAGTAATCGGCAGTTTGTATCCCTTTCCCAAAGAACGCTCAAGTATGAACGTGCCCCCGGCAGCCAGCTCCCCTGGTGATCTTCGAAATCGGGCCGCCTTTCGCTGGCTCCGGAGTAGTGAAGACTGCTTGGCAAGGATGGGACTCTAAATGCAAGATTGATTCCGTTTCTATTTAAAGAAATTCTTCACTCCCTGCCACCCGTCCCCCCCCCCCCCACTTCTCTTGGCTCAGCGTGAGGAGTTCGGATCTGAATTCATCCACATGCATACACACATCCACTCTGAACTCATGGTGGGGAGGGGGGTAAGATATTTCTCCGTTTTTGCTTGTTAGCCCTCTGCCTTGAAAAATGGGATACCTGGCGGCGCCTGGGTGGCTCAGCCGGTTAAGCGTCTGACCCTTGATTTCGACTCAGGTCCTGATCTCGAAGTTCGAGAGCTTGAGCCCCATTGCCGGGCTCTGCGTTGACAGTGTGGAACCGGCTTGGGATTCTCTCTCTCTCTCTCTCTCTCTCTCTCTCTCTCTCTCTCTTTCAAAAATAAATAAATAAAATAACCTTTAAAAAAATAACGGGATGCCTTTTAAATTTCCTGACTGCCAAATCCTGGCAAAACATGGTGCCTTATGGACACGTAGAAGAGTTTTAATAAAATAATGTGCCTGCAGCAGCCCTTTTGGGTCCTGAAACACGTGAGACTTCCCAGCACTCACGGAGAATGAGGCTCCCACGGAGAACAGCAAACTGGGAGAATAGGACGTGATCGGATTGGTTAAGTGGACTGTGATTTATTTGGGCATGAAAAATGCTTCCCAGTTTTAATCCTCGCGTGGCCGCGTCGCCTGCTCCGTAAGTCAGGGCGCAACCTGCTTAGCTCAGCACCTCACGCTGTGTTAGGTGGGACCTCACTGGAGAGGGTATTACCCTCCTAACGTGAGTTCTTGCTCGTTAGCATTACGGATGGAGTTCTGGGGAACAGCACTCGTCGGTAATTTGTTTACAGCTGAACCTGGCATCCACCAGTTGGCTTCCTTCCTTCCTTCATCCAACAATTAGCTAATCCTTGAAATGGAAAGAAAAGGAAAAACAACAAAACCAGCCTGTCTATCTACTTGTCATTAAGGACTTAGCTGTCGGGAGCCGTAACGAGGTCCGCTATTAATTCCAGAATGCATTTCCCGTCCCCCCCCCCCCCCCCCAAACACATGACCGGTATATTATGCGGCGTCCTCGTGAGCAATTAAAATCAGGCTATCCAGATAAACCAAAATAAACAAAGGAAGCCCATTTTGCCATTCTGGACCTCATTGCTTTTTAATTGCACCGCTTTTCTGCTCCTTTGCCAAATTTGCTTCTCTGAGGTCGTCTTTCCCAGTCATGGAAATTTAGTGTGAAGGCTTCAGTCCTTCACTGCTTACACGCTTTCAGCCGTGGCTGGGCACCAGAGATTTTTTGTTTGTTTGTTTGTTTCTAACCCGACTCCCTTTCCCACTGATTGGCCATTTAAGATAGACCCCTTTTATTCTGGAAGCCCATCGCTCATCAGCTGTGGTAGCCTACGTGAAGAGCTGACAGGGAAAAACAGGGTTTGTCAAATGCACTGGGCTCACGGAAGGTTGTGCAGCTATCGCAGAGGCCGGGGTGGAGGGACCGCGTTGGGGGCCACCTGACAGGTTCCTACCCTCGTGCAGGCTCATGGCACAACTGTTGCACCCTTCGGGCCTGGGGTGTTAACACGGCTGGTCAAAGAGCACCTGGGTGGCTCAGTCAGTTGAGCGTCCGACGGCAGCTCAGGTCATGATCTTGCAGTTCGTGTGTTCGAGCCCCGCATCGGGTTGACTGCCGTCAACCTGTCAGCACGGAGCCCGCTTCCGATCCTCTGTCCCCCACCCCCAACCCCCTGTCTGCGCCTCCCCCACTTGCACGCTTCCACACACAAAAAAGATGTTGAGAACTGTTTCCGTTTCCCTCAGGGCAAAGATGCTCTCCTATCTTCCCAGCCTTTTTTTCCCAAGCGGGTTATCAGTGGTCCCATCATTTTGGTAACTGCCCGAATGTTGCCGGTGGTCCTGACAGGCTGTGAGCCCACCCCAGATGTATTGCTCTCTCTCTGGAACCATCACCTTTATGCTGGCGTGTTCTGTGCTCTCCAAGTCCGTGGAGCCTGCCCTGAAGGGACGGTCCCTGAAGACGGCTTCTGCTGAGCCGGCTGTACCTTGATGGGCCGTTTCTGCCTCTAGCGTATGATACGTTAGCATCTTCGACCTAGATCTGCCAGGGTCCCGTTTTTTCACACAGCCATCCTGTGTCCTTGCGGTCTTGTGTCTGTCTGTGGAGGCCAGACTCGAGACGTGACTTGTTTCCATCTGCCCGAGCTTATCTGTGGTCCCTGTGACCACATCGCCCGTGAGAGTGGCCGAGCTCAGGTTCCCACGGGCCCGCCCCTCACCCCGCCCCAGCCTGTACCACTCCCGCCTACCTTGTTGGGACACAGGCTGGCAGGGTGACAGGTGTGTGTCCCTGCTGCCCTTGGCGGGGGGGGACGGCCGAGCAGTCAGGGGGACAGAGCCGGGTTCCAGATACAGCTTTGCCGAGAACCGCAGAGGCCCCACATGCTTGCCGGAGAGATGAGAAAAGAACATCGACTCGCAGTCGGTTCCACCCCTCGGAAATAACCACTGTGAATTGTGAAAAGCACATCTCTAGAGGTGTATCTGCATGTGGGAAGAAATGGGACTTCCCTGTTTTAAAACACGCTTTTTTTTTTTTTTCTGCTCTCCGCGTTAGAAAGATGTTCTCAATATGTTACTTTTCGCCGAAATCCTCTTTTAACGTGTAACTCTGGTTGTGTTTCTCTGTTTCCTTATGTCCTGTTGTCACTTTCTCTCAGAATAGGCCAGCCCCTCCTGCAGACAGCAGGTCCACCCGAGAACGCCCATCCCGGTGGGTCTTCGGGCTCGTGCCCTCCAGGGCCTCTCCGAGGCTGGTCCAGGTGCGTTCAGAGGACGATGTCTCTCTTCCCTCAGATGTCAGCGGAAGCAGTGGAGGGTGGACCTGCCAGCCACCAGCGTGGTGATCACGTTCCACAACGAAGCCAGGTCGGCCTTGCTGAGGACGGTGGTCAGGTAAGGGCAGGAGAGGCCACCCAGTGCCCACCTGCTGCACCATACAGGTGGTGGTCCCCGGCAGGGCTGCTGGACGCGGCTCGCATCCCCGGCGTGCCAGGCCAGAGCTGTCTGCTGGGGGTTCAGACGGGTCACCTGACCGCAGCACAAGGAGCGGCTGATTGATGGCTTCTCCAGCCAAGGATTGGGACCGTCGCAGGAGAATCCCCCACCCCAAGCGATACCCCTACAAGGCTTCCAAACTTTGTCTTTTTTTCTTTTTTCTTTTTTTTAACATTTATTTGTTTTTGAGAGAGAGAGAGAGAGAGAGCACAAGCAGGGGAAGAGCAGAGAGAGAGGGAGACACAGAACCCGAGGCAGGCACCGGGCTCTGAGCTCCCAGCACAGAACCCGACACGGGGCTCGAACTCACGAACCGTGAGATCATGACCTGAGCCGACGTCAGAAGCTTCACCGACCGAGCCACCCAGGGGCCCCAACCTTTGTCTTTCTGTTTCCTCAGCGTGCTTAAGAAAAGCCCGCCCCACCTCATAAAAGAGATCATCTTGGTGGATGACTACAGCAATGACCGTAAGTACCAAGACGGATTCCTGCCCCTTGCCTGGCCCTTCTCCTGGGCGCCGGCCTTTCTTAGTGCCCGAAAAGGTCAGAAATCTGGGCCGTGTAAAGAAACAGGTGCCTCTTTGATGCCCCAGGAGATCCGCCCACTGATGACTGGGAATCACAATACTTGAATACAGAGCCCTTGCAAACGAGGTTCCAAATTCTCTGCTTCTCTCTTTCCCTAGCTGAGGACGGGGCTCTCTTGGGGAAAATTGAGAAGGTGCGGGTTCTCAGAAATGATCGGCGAGAAGGTAAGACTCTTTTTCTTTTTCTTTTTTTTTTTTAAACTCTTTTTCTTAATTCAATTACCAAGACAGTTGAATGCTGACTTTTCCTGAGCCCGAAATGTTTCAGCTAAAAGAACAATTAACTTTCTAGTCTTCGTGTGTGTGTGTGTGTCTCTCTCTCTCTCTCTCTCTCTCTCTCTCTCTCTCTACGGGAGCCTCTTGGGAGCCTCTCCCAGCAAAGCCGAGGGAGGACATTCAAAGCTTAATTGAAATTGTTTGTATACTAGGGCAAGAGTTCAAATTACATTTTTATTTATGTATTTAGAAAATTGGCGTCTCTCTTCCTTTTACAACCCAGGAAGTCTTATCAGTCCCTGGAGTACCAGAGTTTAGAAGGAAAACAAAGATTTAGCAATGAGAAGTTTGGTGACGCCAGGCTCCCGGCATCTGATAAAATAACGGATTCAAGTTTGACAGCCTGCTGAAGGTGAACCATCCCAAAAAGGGAGATGTTGCTGCAATTACATGCTTATTGGATTTTGCAAAGGCCAGCCGCAAAGCCTGCGGTCAGTCTTGTCTGCCGGAGCTGGACTTATCGAGTCCACTTTATTGGCAGTTAGGAGAGAGACTCCAAAGGGTTGGGGGGTGGCGGGGGAGAGTATTACTTTGAAGTGTCCGGAAAGGAAGCTAAAACCACAACGCAATTAACATCCAGTGTATCGATGCTGTTTGAAGGGCTTGGTGGCTGGATTCTAGGCTCCTCCATGGTCCAGAGAAATCCTTCAGGGTAGGAAGACGGCACAGCTTTAAAACATGCCATCTTAGTTATTTGAGGATGACTCCGCTGATCCTGGAGTGGTGATTGTATTCTCTGATCAGTGTATATACTCTTCCTTCCGGTTCCCGTGCAGCCCGGTCAGAGTCAATCGGGGCAGCTTTTCTTAGCAGGAGTTTCATCAGCGATAAAGTGATCGAGCCTATTAGGACAGTGCCATCAGCACCATGTTTTAACCAACCAAGATCATCCTTGCTCAGGTTCAAGATACATAAACAGTGGCATCAGCCCTGCCCTTGGGAAGCTCTATTTGCTGGACTCGCATCTATCTCCCAAGCTTAGAATAAGCCAAAACCTTGAGGTCAAACCGAAATCTTGCATTACATGTGCCCCCAAACAAACTGCATGATAACTTTTTGAACTGAAACCCAAAGTGCCTGCTAGCACAAGGAGAAAAAAGAAAGAAAGAAAGAAAGAAAGAAAGAAAGAAAGAAAGAAAGAAAAAAGAAGAAGAAGAGGAGGAAAAGAAAGAAATTATTTTTCATGGTGGCATTTTATAACTGACAGATCACTTGCTGGCCTTGTCAGAGTTTAACCTTAGACTCAGTGCCTCTGAGTACTTTAAGTTAGGATGTTCACTTGGGTGAGAACGTGAGCTGATGCTTTGTTCTGGAAAGGGAGGGGGAGGGGCCGCTGTGGGAAGACAGAGTGTGGGAAGGAAACCTGTAAGCAAATGAAGCGGGTGGTACTGAGTGAGAAAAAGCACACACGGGAATGTATGTGTGCGCTTGGGTGTCCGTGTGTGCATGTATGTCTCCCATGTACTTGAACATCTATACAGGTGCTTCGTAATTCTTCGTAGATGTCAGAGAAAATCAGTTGCCTGAAACATTATGGCAGTGAAGGAACGGCCTTCGGTTTGTTTAGTGGGGGTTTTAATGTGCCAGTGACTTCATTAGAATCGGCTGGGGAGCCTCAAAGATGACCCAGCCCTTCTAACTTGGTGGGAGCCCTGTGCCAAACTGTGTGTCCCGTGGTGGTTACCGGCTGAAATCTCAGTTCTCTCTGCCTTCTGATTGTTTCTTTTCACGGACTCCGCGGGGTCTCCCTTGTGCCTGAAGTTCAGGAGTCAGCCGAGGATTTATGAGGAGGTTATCTCCAGATTTGAGACGAACAAACCTCCTTTCCGGGATCTCCTCCTTTCAGTTTCTAGCCCCTCTCGAAACCCTGAACTCTGTCCTCTGACACCTCCAGCCAAAAAGGCTGTGTTGCAGCGGGTCGTGGTGTAACCTCGGGAGAAACACCACACACCCCTGGACTTCACTCCCTGTGATTTTTCTCCTTTCAGGGATTGAATCCTCTCCAGTTTCTGCCTGCTTCTCACTGCTGTCTGGCCCTTTCCGATTCTTGCTTTTTCTCTTTTGGTCAGAGTTTATAACTCTTCTCTGAGCAAGAGCTTGTCTAATACAAGCTAAGACTCTCGACTTTGCAATTACCAAACTAGAAGCCTTTATCTTTTCTCCCCCTCCCATAGCATGCAGATCTAGAAGAATCATTGAAAACCCATTTTGACTACTCTGTATAAAGGAACTTGAAAACACTGTCCTCACGGGTTGTGAATAGTCACATCATCTTCATATACAGTTGTGCCCCCTTATCCACAGGAATACGTTCTAAGACCCCCCAGTGGACGCCTAAAACCACGGATAGTAAGGGACCCTGAATAAACTTTTTCCCTATACGTGCGTATCTCCAGCAAGGTGTAAGTTATAAATTAGGCAGAGTAAGAGATGAACCATAATAACTAATAATAAAATAGAACATTTATAACTATACTGTATAAAAGTTACATGAATGTGGTCTCTCTCTCTCAAAATATCTTATCGTTCCGTCCTCACCCTTCTTGTGATGATGTGAGGTGATAAAATGCCCCCATGATAAGATGAAGCGAGGGGGATGACACAGACTTGTGACATAACATTAGGCTACTGCTGACCTTCTGATGATGTGTCAGAAGGAGGATCCTCTGGCTTCCAGACCTCAGTTGACCACAGGTACCTGAAATTGTGAAATGCACAACCACGGGTAATCATGACAGGGGACACTGCGGAAAGCCCGCATACACAGCAAAAGCCATTTATGACCGCGTCATCCAGTGACAGAGATACGACTTGTGATAAGACTTGGTGTGATAGTAAAAGATCCATATTATTAGCAGACCACAGTACGTAAACTGTGGAAATTTGACCTGTCGTGGAACTAATTTTCTGTGAAACCCGGTCAGCCGGGATTTGCCACCGATGTTCTTCGGCTGTGGTAGGTCTTGGATAGGCAAAGATATTTGCAGCACCCTTAGCGTTACGTCATCGCCATTAAAATCGGTACCACCAGCGCCTGAAGGTGTCCGAGTAACACCTCCCTTGCCCCAGTTAAGGAGAAAACTGTTGCTGCATCAGAAGAAGGTAGTCGGAAAAGTTCCACGTTTCAGTTGCTTGATAAAGGAGACTTCAGGTTCTTAAGGGCCTGACTCAGAGGGCAGTCGTTCTCAGAAAGTTGCCTTCCTCGTCCTCCAGTGAACTTAGGAACGGAGATCCTGACAGAAGCCTGTCTTGGTAACCACAGGGCAGGATTGATCCTGCCCCCCAACTCTGTACTAGACTGTGCCCGGCAAGAGGGGGTGGCGGGGGGATGTCAATGCTGTATGTGCTGTTTTGTTGCCTTTTTCTCAGATACTCTGATGCGCTTTTGAAATCACTTCCGCAGGCCTGATGCGCTCACGGGTCCGGGGGGCCGATGCGGCCCAGGCCAAGGTCCTGACGTTCCTGGACAGCCACTGTGAGTGCAACGAGCACTGGCTGGAGCCCCTCCTGGAGAGGGTGGCTGAGGTGAGGCCCGGGGCTCGTGCTGGGCTCCTCCCGCGTGCTGGAAAGGGGAGGGGGGGAAACGTGCCTCTGGCACAACCACTCCAAGAATATTCCGTTCACTGTAGGAATCTTATCACTGGAGAGAAAATCACTTTGATGAGTCGGAGGCGAGGAGCGGCGGAGGCTGGCGAGAGCCTGATCAGTTTCCCACGGTCCCTTTCCTCTTAGGAGGGTCTGCCTTCTCTCTGAGCTCAGGAGGGGCCGAGCGCTGAGGACAGCGCTCGGCGTCCAGCAAGTGCACTCGGAGCGGCTGATGAGCCATCGCTGCCTCCAGAGGGCCGGGAGGGCAGGCTGGCCACCTCCAGCCATGCTGCTCGCCGACGAGCCCAGCCTGCCGGCTCGTGGCGGAACGGGGTGCCCGTGAGCACACAGTTGACCGTTAGAGGCTGTCAGGGTGCCCCGGGGCGCAATTTGTGTACCTCTGTCGCTAGAAACGTCATCACTGGTATTACCTTCGGCCTTTTGTCATTTCGCTTGCCTTTTGCTTGCTTTCCTGACTTTTCTTTTCTCCGTACTGAGAAAGGGTTTCTTTGGGGTGATAAAGCGAACCTAACGGAAGTACTGGAGAAATCGGAAACGCAAAAGTGAGGCCTTTTACGAGTCACGCGTGACATGGGTAGCTGAGGGGCACTGAATCATGAAATACTCAATAACCACAAGCTCCCAGTGATGATGATGTTATGACGGTATTGATGATCTTGACTCCGTGTCCCAGTTATTAGCGATACTACGATATTCGGGACTGTTCACCGAGCGCTAACTATGTGTTAGATAAATTACGTATTGACCCCATCTGCCCCACGAGGAACCTGGGGGTTAACGTGTTTAATAACACATCCAAAATCCATGCAGGAGACACAGCCAGGGGTGCAAAGCAGTTTCTGCTGCATCCCCTCTCGCTGAGCCCTCTTACACCTATACACGCACCTAGCCGAGAGAAGAACCCTCTGGAATCCCGTCATCTCCAGGCCCGTTCTCACACAACCAGACTCCTCCTTGGTCGCAGAGGGCACGGCCACAGCCAAGATATTAGCGTGTGTGGAGACCGCAGGCTTCTGCCATCAAACTGTCAGGATTCTTTCAAATACTCTCTCCTCAAGTAAGGACAGAAGGAGTGGAAAATTGCAAGTCTCACCAATTCCAGTCCTGTCAGAAGAGGTCAAGGGGCACCTGGGGGGCTCAACTAGTTGAGCGTTTGACTCTGGATTTTGGCTCGGGTCGCGATCTCACGGTTTGTGGGCTCGAGCCTCGTGTTGAGCTCTGCGCTGACAGTTCGGAGCCTGCTTGGGATTCTCTCTCTCTCCTTCTCGCTCTGCCCCTCTCTTGCTCACACTCTCTCTCTCTCTCTCTCTCTCTCAAAATAAACTTAAAAAAAAAAAAAAGAAGTCAAAAGAAGTGGACTGAGAAGGAGAGCAAATTATGCTATTTGGTGCCCATCCCCAGGTCCGGACCGAGCCAGGCAAGGGAAGAGTTGATTCTCCCTTCTCGGCGCACGGGGTTTTGTGTCCCGTAAACTCGCTCCTGGGTGATGTCAGAACTTTATACTGTTCTTTTACGTGTTCCTCTGATGTATTAGGCTCTTAGCTCTGCTGATTCTGTTACCAATTTGTTTTTCGAAGTCTTTGCTCTGGTTAACACGGGTTCTGTAAACGGCTGGAGGACAGCACTTCCTCTTCCGTTAACTAGCCGCGTGGGGCAGCGCCTCTCCCCAGCATCAAGCATCTCGTTTGAAAGAGGGCAGGAAGGTTAAAAGGCCTTATGTTCACAAACTCTTACCAGAATAATAACCGCGGCATAAAGAAATGCCTCCGTCTAAGGGAAAAAATGTTCTTGTTTGATAGAAATCACCGGTAAGACCTGCGTAGGGTCTGGAATTCTCTAACCGACTTGGCTTCCGTTCTGCCGAAATAATACTCGGTCACTCTGCTCATGCCCTTGCGTTGCCGTGTGGGTGTCTCGGCCAGGAGTCCACTCCCAAGGCCACGGCTCACAGTTCTGATGTTTCAGTGCAGCTGAGCTTAGATTCTGTCAGGACGAAAGCAGCCCGTGGTCAGCGTTTTGACATTAGGGAAAACGGAAGAGCGCGCTGGGGACCCTGGCACGGTCCCTGCCTCCAGCCGGGGCAGCAAACGCCTGAGGCACCCCGTGCCCACAGCTGCCTCCTCTCAGGGAGTGATTCTCTCTGCCAGCTCACCCTCGACCTTGCTCGGCACAGAATAGGGCCCGTCCGCGGGACGGCTGAGGGCGCGCGCGTTGGATGGGGGGGCCCCAAGGTCCCCTGGAGCACAGCGTGGTTAGCGATGGCAGGCGATGGGTTTCACTGAAACTGCCTGCCACGAATGCCTGCCTTTTGTGGGGTGGGATCCTTTGTTCTGTTTGTGATACCTACTCCTGTCTTTTGTGCATTTGCGTTTCAGGACAGGACTCGGGTCGTGTCCCCCATCATCGACGTCATCAATATGGACAACTTTCAGTACGTGGGGGCATCCGCTGACCTGAAAGGCGGTAAGCGCGGCTCCTGGTCTCCCCCCCACCCCGCCGCCTCACTCTTGCTGTCTGTGTGGCGTCTGATCGCTGCTCCTTCTCAGCGTCTCGAGTGACAGTGACAGCAGCTTTCACGCTGCCGGTGCACGCACCGCGAGCAAAGGGTGTCTCTGTGCTCGACAAGTGGGATCTCCTAAAGAGAGCGAAAAATAGCCTTATTTCCCTTAGAGGACTTCCTGTGTTTCCTGTTCTTCTCTTATCTCGTTGTCCTTCTGTGGCTGTTACGACACGTGTGGCTCAGTACACACGACTGGTGTCATTTTTAATCGGAAGATGAAGCCTTCCCAGGTCGGAGTCTGGGATGAGGATCTGCCAGAGCTGACAGGCCGTGTGCGGTGAGCATCAGAGCTCAGCATCGGGCCTGGCTTTGCCTCCCCTGTGATGCCAGCTCCTCTGACAGCGACAGCCTGCCTCTCCCTGGTGGCAGAGCCATCCAGGTCACCTGCCCTGCCGCCCGGATCACCTGAGTCATCCCCAATTCCCGCTGACCACCCAAGCCCGCTCGTCACCAAGTCCTGCCGATTTTACCCCTTTGCGTGGCTTGGTTGCAGGTACCCCCCTACACTACCCCCCCCCGCCCCCCCCCGCCGACCACTCACATCCTGCTTCACTTTCGGGTCACCTCGAGTGTAAGTGGCCACACCAGCTTCCTGTTGATCCTCATAGCCTCCGGATGTGTTGTCACACCCAACCCCCTTGGGGCCCCGTTAGTGACTTTTCTCGTGCTCTTCACGTTCCCAGAAATTGTCACAGGCCCCAGAACCCCTGTTCGACTATACCGTGCTGGCTGCATGTATTGGCATTTGCTGGGTTAGAAATTCAAGCCGAGAACTTGTTAAAACACGAGGCGATGCAAATATACATCCAGTTGTCCATCAGAGTGCTGATCTCGTACGTCCTACAGCTTCTGGAAAGCTCCATCATGGGCTTTTGAAAGAGTGAGCCTGAAAGAGGCACTTACATAAGGTCTCATGTAAATATAAATGCGGTTTTGACGTGGCAGACCCCCAGAAGGGTCTGTGGACCCCCGTGGGCTCCTGGACCTTGCCTGGGGACCCGCCGGTCTCATGCAGGGCTCCATGGTGCTGATGGCAGCGTAGGGATCACACTGGCCCCTCGAAGGGACTGGTCACGTGACACGCGGCTCTTACTAGTGTCCTTCTGTCCCTGGGACTGTGGGGTGGGGGTGGGGCAGGGGGTGGCTGGTGACACAGGGCTCTGCCACCGCCCGGTCATAAACGCTCTGTGCTCTGAACCTCAGCCGGTTGGCGGTCACGCCTCTCGGAGCCCGGCTGAGAGCAGGAGGTCAGCTGAGACCGCTCAAAGCAGCTGAAAGAGACGTCAGAGCCTGTGCCTTCTGCCTGTGTAATGTCTTCGCTCTTGACCCTTCCCACCTACGGTCCACGAAGTCTTTTCTACCTGCCCAGCGGCACCCCAGTTGCTCTGTGTGAACCTGAGGGTCGCTTTGCCCATCTTCCAACACCTTGAGTGGATGCCACGAGGACGGACTGTTGCAGACGGACACAGGAGCCACTGATGGCCTGGCACGGAGAAAAGAAGACCGTGAAACTCTCAAACCGGGCGCAGCCTCAGGAAACAGAATGCCGGGGTGGTCCGGGTGACTCCGGCTTTTGGCCCCACCTGCCAGCTGACCTCTGCTCCTCCGCGTGCCCGTCTGAGAAGCGGGGTGCTAGTGTCATGGGCAGCGAAGGGATGAGCCTCGCCGGCACGAGGTCCGTGATGTGGCCAGGCAGGTCCCCCGTCCCGAGCCATCGGCAGCGGGACCGTCGCCGTGGGAGGGCTCTACGCGCATCAGGAGACCCGGAGTTCAAAAACGATTCTCCGCAAACGGCGAGACGGTTTGGCTGCTTTAAAGGGGACAGATCCTTAGTTACCAAGAAAGCGTCGGTCTTCAGAATGTCTTTGTCCCCGAGGACTTGCAAGAGCTGAGATTTGATGGGCTCTCTTGCTCCCAGAGCAGCTTCCTGTGTGAGAGCCAGTGCAGGGACCCAGATGCTCTGAGGGCGGGGCTCAGGCCTCCTGCCGGGGTCGGAAGAAGAAGAGGCACCAGGTTTACTCCAGGAGCCCTTTAGGGGGAAAAGAAATCAAGGACGGCACTTTTAGCACATTCTCAAAACCTAACATAGTTTGTCTGTTTGGACCAAATTAATAAAATAAGAATCAACATTCGCAAGCAACAGGTGGTGTCAAAGTCACCTGGCCCGCTGGGGCCTCTGCGTTGTCTGCTGATCACACAGACAGGACGTTTGTTGTTTCCCTGGTTGAGGCAGGCCTCGGGGAGCGCTGGGCTCTTCGGGAAAGCCAGTGTGGAGCCTGCCTCAGTTTCCTCCCTGGGTTCCCGTCTCTGCCGCCTGGCCCCCCCAGCCACTCGCCTCTTCTTTGCTAGCCTGTGGCACTCGGCGGTACCAGCGGGGGGGCCTTTGTGGTCCCATGCCTCTGGAGGGGCCATCTGGTGTGCCATGCTAGCCCAGGAGACCCCCGGCTCATGCCTCCCACCCTGCCCTGTTCAGGCTACAGATGTGGGGGCTGGCGGGACAACCAGACCTTGACCTCAGAGCACCCCGAAGAGAGATCCGAACCTAGGCCTTGCATGGTCCCTGCTGGCCCAGGCCCCATGGCACAGAGCTGAAGGACAGATGGCCCTGGAGTAATTAGGTTCAGCTGCCAGACCCTTGGAAACGCAGTATCGTGAGCCCCCTGTCACCAAGAAGTGGTCTCCTCGTGCATCTCTGGAGCATCAGCGGGTGGGGTGTGCGGGCACCCACGGCTCAGTGCGGGGTGCCTTCTGAGTAAGGGCGAGACACGGCAATACAAACATCAGAAACCACGGGCAGGTACCAGGCCTGCGCTCGGCTGTCCCAAGCAGCCTGTGGCTTCTAGAAGTGACTTGGGACGGCGGCCGTTATTTCTCAGAAATTGCAGCTTGCTGCCCACTGCGCTGGCAGCCAAAGGAAGTATTTGGCTCATTTTCGTCAAAAAGTGGTCCCTCTGCCCCCCCCCCCCCCAATGTGGTTTGGTTGCAGCCAGGAGACGCTGAGAGGATCCCAGGTTGCAGGCCCAGGGACCCTGTCATCGTGTCCCCTCCCCTGGGTTCTTCTTTTGCCCCAGGACAGTGTTGGAGGCCTGGTGGCAGATTTGACTTTGTCCCTCTTTTTTCTCTCACCTCCCTACAGCCCTCGGGTGTGCAGGGTGTCTCCACATGGACCCCCCTTCTCTCCCTGGGTCCGTTACCCTGAGGCATTTTCATCCTAGGAAAGCCTGACCCGCATTTTCTGTTCAGAGGGAGCCTCTCCAGCATGCGCCTTCCCTGCCGGTCTCCTGCCCAGGTCCCCCGGGCGCCCTCTCCCTCCCGCTGCGGCTTTCATGGTCACGCTCTTTTCTTGTTTTTTGTTTTTTTTTGTTTTTTTTTTTTGTTTTTTTTTTTTTTTGCTGTGTGTGGTTTCAGTGAGTCCAGTCCAAACATCAAATACAAGTACGTCTAAGCCGTGAGGGACGGAGGTGCAGGAGCACAGTTCGTACTTATCGGCGCCTTGTGTTTTGTGTCTTCTCTGTGGCCGGCAGGTTTTGACTGGAACTTGGTATTCAAATGGGATTACATGACGCCCGAGCAGAGAAGATCCCGCCAGGGGAACCCGGTCGCCCCCATAAAGTAAGTGCCGGGCATCCTTTGGGGTGCCCCTCACAGGTGAGACCCCAGGCCCCGTGTTTTCTAGACACTCAGTTAAGCTCTTCCTCTTCCTGCCGGCACTTGACATTGAGTTCTCAGGGCATCTACTGGGAAGGAAGTAGGGGCTCAGTTAACTGCCTCTCAGGCTGACCAGGAGACACAGAGGTGATGGGTCGCATCTAACGTGAGGAACCAGCTCCAGGATAAGGGCAGCTGATATTATTGGGTCGCTTGCAGAATCTCCTGAGAGCTTATACGTATCGTTCTTTGTAATCTTCTAAGGAAACGGAGGCTCGGAAAGGCCACCTGTCAGTGAGTGCCCCTGGCTTCAGTGGTCACTCTCTCGTAGGGGACCGGGTCCGGCCCCTTGCGCTGTGGGAGCGTCTGAGCAGGGCAGGTGGGAAGCATTTGAAGTCAGCAGTGGAAAAACCGCGACAGCATCCTGAGCCCCGACTGGGGAACGGTGGCTGTGGCTTCGTTTTTAAGCTCACCTTATAGACCTGACCTTGGTGGTAGAATGCAGGAGCGCTGTCCTTGACCTTTGATCTCTCCCTCTCTTCCCTTCCACCCTCTCTGCCTTTTCAGAACCCCTATGATTGCTGGAGGGCTGTTCGTGATGGACAAGCTCTATTTTGAAGAACTGGGGAAGTACGACATGATGATGGACGTGTGGGGAGGAGAGAACCTGGGTACGTGTGAGCCTGCGTCTTGGCTCTCCAAGCCTGGTGAAGCCGTGGCCTTCCGCCCAGCAAGGGCGCCTGACTGAAAATCGGAAGCTTGGAAGAGGCTGTTAGGCAAGAGTTTGTGGTATACAGGTGGCCAGTTGGCAACCAGCTATAAAGACGTTAGTCACCATTCATCAGACCCCGTCCGTCCCCGAATAAGTATCGATAACCTACCTTTCTCTCTTCAGGGTGTCTTGGGTTGGGCGTTAAAATCCACCGCCCTAAGTTAGAATGAGGGATGCTAGAAGACAGACACTGTCTTTGAAGGAAAATGCAAACTTTTCAATGTTGTGTGGACCCAAGGGTTTGGAAAGTGAGCTTAACAAACACGGGGAAGCACTTCAGGCTGTAGGATTTGCTTTCAGCCGTGTAGAGTGGAAAGTGAGTCCGGGCCAGCCTCGTGGGGTTGACCGTAGTCCCGGAAATCAGACGGCGTGAAGAGGCCTTGGCATTTAATCCCTCCTTGACTACTTTGTGAACGGTTCTCATTTAGTTTGATTTTTTTGTTTGTTTGTTTTTACTAACCCGTGCTAATCGTTGTTCCTCAGGTTTAGGGACAGTGAAATTTTATTTTATTTTTTAACGTTTATTTTGGAGAGACAGAGAGGACAGGGTTTGAGCAGGGGAGGGGCAGAGAGGGAGGGAGACACAGAATCTGAGGCAGGCTCCGGGCTCTGAGCTGTCAGCACAGAGCCCGACGCGGGGCTCGAACTCACAAACCGCGAGATCATGACCTGAGCCGAAGTCGGACGCTGAACCGACTGAGCCACCCAGGCGCCCAATTCTATACAATGAAATTTTATAGACTTTGGTCTGGGTTAGTACCTGCACCATACTTACTGCATTGAGATGAAAAGATTTCTTGTTTTGTTTGATTTTTGCTTGGTTGGTTTTGTTTTTTGTCGTTGTCGTCGTCATTTTTTGCTGGGGGTCCTGAACTGATTCTCCTCAGCTATTGACGCTGTTCGGTACCATCCGCCCTTGGGTGGGCAAACCCTGGGAGAAAGCAGGGCAGGGACAAAGGAGGGGACAAATGATGTCACCGTCAGTTTTAGGAGTTTTTACCCGTAACAGAAACTTTGACATTTTTTGTTAGTTAAGAAGAAAAAAAGCTCGCCGCGCCTGTTTTATTTCTCTGACTTTATGATGTTAAAGTTAGTGATAGCGTCTCCTCTGTGGAGATTTGTCTGCCTCGGTTTGATGTTGAAAGCTTCTTTGGGCTCAGTAACAACACTGGGACAAAGGACCATGAGTCAAACTCCTTTTGGTTGTTTTTTTAATGACACGGTGACAGGTAGGGAGGACTTGTATGAAAGTCGTTTGAGCACGAAAGGCTTCAGAAGAATGATTAACCTTCTGAAGAGAATTCCGTGTCACCCTCAGTCCCCAGACATCTCCTGATGGCTTCGTGGAAATCTGGCCAGCCGGGACCACCCAGTAGGACAGGGCATCACTTGGGTGACCGTGGTTTTCAAAAGGTGTGCTGTCAGCTGAAAGCATGGATTAGGCCGATGATGTGGCAGCCAGCCTTTGTGTCACAGAAGAGTGTCGATATAAATACCAAAGGGGACATTTCACCGGAGACCTGAGGGAGGGGAGGCCGTTTTCTTAAATGCCCTGGAGTTTTTGTTGGTTTGGTTTTTGTATTTATGTAGCTGTGCCATGTGTGAGGTCCCGCGGAAGGGCTTGAGGGGCCTCGGTGGGGGTGGGGCCGGACAGGGAGGAAGGGGCTGGAACAGTCCCTGCGTGGGTGCCGTCTGGCATCGTCCCTTCCCTTGCCCGGCTCCGTAAAGCCGCTCTCGAGGAGTCTCCCACTGGCTCTGGAGGGTGAACAGGCGTAGGGCTTCAGCAAGAGAAGTCCCCAATCTGAGTCTGTTTGACACCTCTCTGACTTCTTTTCTGAGCGCCGGGTGGGTGTGGACGTGTGTCGGGAGAGGTGGGGTGCTCCGAGTAACACCCAAGGCCACCTCGAAGTGCACCCCCCCCCCAAACCACTGCACCTTCCGCTTTTCCTAGCTGGCAACGTAAGTCTAACGTAAGCAATGAAAAAGAAAGACGGAGAACCTGGTCCCCGGCCCCCGTGAGACTTAGGCGTTAGGCTCCTTGGACACGTGGTTTGTCCTCTGTGCCGTGTCCCCACAGCATTAGCCAGATGCTGACTGCTTCCGGTGCATCATCTCATTTTGTGCTTGCTTTCTTTTTTTTTTTGGTTGAGGTGTAGTTAGGCACGGCGCCACGGTTTCATTCGTTTCGGGTGCGCAACCTAGAGATTTTCGCCAGCGCTGTGCGTCTCGTTTCATGCTTTCTTGAAGGACCAAGGTCCTGCCCGAGACCTCACGGCTGGTTGTTAGCAGAGCCGAGAAGCAAACAAGTGGCCTGATCCAAAAGCCACCAAGTTATCCTGCGTAATCGTTCCCAAGTTGTAGCGTCCCCAAGTTCAAGTGCAATCAGAGTTGAACGTAATCGTACTTCTGCGTGGCCTTCCAAATCTCCCGCCAGGTCTCTGAATGGATCCCTTCCTGGTTTAACACACGCCCTCCACGGAAGCCACGGGGCCTTCCTAGCCCCCAGATGGAATGTTCCAGTTAGGCAAGCGTATATTTAAATTTTTATTCTCCTGAAACGCAGAGAACTTATTCAAAGCTTTGTTGGGCACAGAGAAAGTCAGAAACCCGTCACGGCAGAGACTTGGGTTGGTCATGACCCTACATTTTTCAAGGCTGCGAGGGAATTGGTTATGAGAGGCCCATGGCAGCTGCATGGATCACTCCTCTCTAGCCAGCGAGGGGTTTCCTACTTGAGTTTGCTAGATCCAGTCCTAGGAACTCCCGTCGTGCCCGAGGGGGTGTTACGTGCCTTCAGCGGTGCGGTCTGGGCGCCTGCTGCCACAGACAGGGCTGTGCCTGGAGGATTTATCCAGCAGCTCGCTTGTGGTGTGCCCTAATCCCACCTCCTTTCTGACCGTCACTTTTATACTTCCAACAGTGACTGCTAATTCTGTGCATTCTATCTCGCTTCCTCACCGTGTTCTTACGGGTGTGAAATGATGTCGAGGAAGTGCCCTTTTTATACAAACCATGAAGACTGTTGCGGTCACTGAGATGGTTGGTGAGGAGGACAGGTGCCTGGTCAGAGGGCGCCAGGCTGTTCCAGAAGCCAGCCACGCGCCAAGCTTTTCCCCGGTACCGACGCTCAGGGCAGTGTGTATGTTGAAGTTGGCCTGAGCATCTCATTACTCCTGCAGGTAGATTCTGTGTCAAAGCAGGTGAACCATTGGTTACTGACCAGTGAAGTCCATGGCCAGCTCTTGAGGGTTCTGTGTTACTCGGGCATCTTTGGTCATTATCACAGTCCAAAGGCACCTGTGAACTTTCCAGGTGACTTGCAGCCTGCTGATAATGCACAGTTCTGGATAAGCGTAAATTTTGGAATTTAAGGGGAGGGTCGTTTTCTCCTGAAGAGAGAAAGTCCAGCTGCTTACTCGTGGTCAGTGCCCTGAAAATAAGTTGTCGAGGAAGTTGGCCTATACGGTGGCCGGTTACATCTGACATCGAAGCTCCATTGTGGGTGTTTCATGCTTTTTAATTCATGGATGTTTATACCCCTTCCTGGTGCCTTTTCTAAGGGTGTCGATACAAAGCAAGTGCGAACGTAATAGCCCCTGATCACGAACCCGCTGGTGAAGAATTCAGGGCAAGCATTTCATCAGTTAATACCTGTGATGCCGCACGGATACGCGAGGTCTTGTGCCTGGAGTCCCTCCATGTTCAAAATAGACCAGAGAATCGCACTTGTCTGCAGGTGTCTCGTCTGAATCTGAAAAACGTTTCTGCATGCTCTTTTGTTGGTTTTTTTTTTTTTTTTTTAATTTGGAACCGAATTCTTGAATGTAAACATGGGATTTGGTAACACAGATCTAGCTGACTCCATAATTTGGATCTGTGCTCAAATCTAAGCTAGTAAATGTCCCAGGGTAGAGAGTTTGTTTGACATTCTTCTTTTTGTCTACACCACCTCCCATTTCTGTAAAAAAACACCGCTGTGGAGACACCCTCTTGGTGAACCGCAGTACGAACTTTCCTTCCGTCTTTTTTTTTTCTCTTCAACTTTATTGAGGTGCCGTTGACGATTTAACGTTGTGTATATTTAAGGCACGCAACTTGTATTCGCTACAGTCAGGCTGATCTGCCTGCACATACTTTCTTGATTGTGCTATGGAGCCAGGAGATACTGGGTATGTCCAATGTCCCCACTGTAGAATGTTCAGGACCAGGTTCTGGAAGGAGGCAGGCTCCCTGTTCACATCTCCTTCAGGAGACGAGGGCACGAGAGCCCTTTGATGGGATACTGGTGGGTGGATGTCTGTGCCCTATCTGGGGTGGCTGCTGCTCAGAACAGTCCAGGGCTCCGTCAGTCACCCTGTCTCATTCATCGCCTCAGAGATCTCGTTCCGCGTGTGGCAGTGCGGCGGCAGCCTGGAGATCGTCCCCTGCAGCCGCGTGGGACACGTGTTCCGGAAGCAGCACCCCTACACCTTCCCGGGTGGCAGCGGCACCGTCTTCGCCCGGTGAGTGGCTATGAGGGGCTGAGCAGGGACAGGAACACCGGTGGCCACCACCACCCAGACGGGACTTAACCTCGGGCTGTATGGAAGCAGGTGTCCTTCCCTGGGGTGCCACTCAGCAAGGACGGGGACCGACTGTGCCCACAGCAGCACGGGTGCCACTCACTCTGCTGAGTGACAAGTGGCATGGTGTTTAATCCCGTTTCTAGGACGGTGTCAGAAGGACACAGCTATGGTGACAGGGAGCAGACAGGGGTGGGGCGGAGGCGTGAGTACAGAGGGGCAGCCTGAGGGGTGTCTGGGGTGACCGTGCCTTCCTGCATCCTGATGTGGTAGTAATGACACCAGTCCGTACACGTGTGAAAGCTCAGACAACTGGACACCCCCCCCCCCCCCCCCCGCCGGCAGAATGTGTGAGAAAACGTTATTGTCAACAAGAGGAACTTGATATGTTACCACTCAGGGCACCGTATGTGAACAACACGAAAGTCAGGCCGTACTAAATTCACACCAAAAAGACGCGGTGTACGGAAATGATTTATGGTAGATAACAGAAATATCTTCGCAAACGTGAAGATACCAAATCCAGAGTTTTCTGAAGAAGACAGGCCAATTACCCATCGTGGGCCTACGGGTGTCTTCTGGGGAATTCTTCCAGATGCTAAAGATAAAACGGCACGCAGGCCCGTGGCCAGCCTGGCCCCAGGGAGCTGGGAGCGGTCAGCCCCACATCTGAATAGCTAAGTAAGACAGCAGCCACTGATAAATGCTGCAAAAAGGATCAGAGAAGGATCACCGGTGGTCACATGGTTGAGCAGGAGCAGACTGGACACGGAGGGACCCTCTGCGCCCTCGTTTCAGACCCAGAGGTGGGAGGGAGGGGCTCTGGGCTCCTGGGGGACGGCGCTCCCTGCAGGACGAGCAGGTCCTTGGCGCTGAGATCGGTGTCTGCCACCAGGTGGGCCCGGAGCCTAGGGAATAAGGGGACAGTAGACAGGGTGGGAGAGCTCGACCAGCCCCAGCCAAGCACCCTGTAGGTGGGGGAAAACTCGGGATGATGTTTGGATGCCGGTGGGGGGGAGTTAACCGTAGGCACCTGACTTTTGAGCAGGTATCTGACTTCTCTGTTTTAAGCTTTAGCGAGGTGTTCATGGCCTCTGGGCAGAGAGTGGCGAGGAGATGACATCAGGAGGAACCGATGGCAGGGGCGAGGGCCCAGGCAGAGAGAAGGTGGCGGGGACGGGGCTGTGGCTGTGACAGCGGAGCGCCGACAGGCAGCGATTACGGTGGCCTGGCTGTGGCCGGAGACCGGCAGCCAGGAATTATGAGCGAGCCCCAGGCCTGCGGTCAGCTTTGCCAACCCGGTGCCCCCACCGAACCCGGAGAGCTGGAGAGAGAGCAGAAGTGAGCCCGGGAGAACAAACAGCCTCTCTCTGGTCCACTGTTTTACAGCTTAGATTCCAAGTGCAGGTTGCACACCACACACGTTATTATTACCCGGAAGTGAAAATTATTTCAGCAGAAGTGAAAATGTCAGCACGGAGGGTCTGAGTTCTGGGAGCCTCCAGCGAGGCCAAGTATCAAATAAAACTTCCGGCCAAACTACCCTCTTTGAACAGTACGTCCTTTCCCGAATGCCGTCTGACGTCATTTCTGCTCTTTACCAGAAACAGAAGTATTTCTTCTACAGCGAGCTCCACAAAATAAACAGTGAGGGGTTTGTTCTTTCCCAGGGACAACATGAGATTCCTCCCAAAAGCCTCTCGTGTGGACATATTAAAGCCCTTGGTCGCTACCAGCGCAAGGTATCTGTTAACATACATATACACAGAACATTGCTTTATGCAGTGTCGTTTTTAAGCTGTTTAGAAGGGAAATTTCTTTGCCGTAACTTATGGCCCCTGAGAAGTCTGCGCACCAGAGGCCCGGACAAAAGACTGATCCAGGCCCCCAGAGATCTGCTGGCCTTCGGCGCATCTCCGCGGCCCTCTGCCTCAGCTGACTCATCTAAAAGATAAGGGGGCCGAATTAGATGGTTTCTGAGGTCCCTTTCCAGTTCCGCGTTCTCTCTGGTTTCCTCTGATATGCGGCATCAAGTGTGTAAGTATTTCACCATTAACAATTGGGACTTCACGACAAGAGCTAACACGTATGTGGCGATTGGTGTGCGTCGGGCTGTTTCTCAGTACTTTACCAACATTAGCTTACGTCATTCTCCTAAAACCTTATGAACGAAGTACTCTGATTGGTCCCCGCTTCAGGGATAAGGGAAGCTGAGGCGGCGGAAGCGTCATCCCTCCGGCCAAGTTCACACAACCGGAAAGCACTTGGGCCAGGTTGCCACTCGGGGAGCCGGGCTCCGGACTCCACGGCATTACCACATACCCATCTTTTTATCTAGATGCTAAAAGAGGCGATAGAACAACACGCAGAGGATGATCTCATTTATGTAGGTTAGTATGTCAGCGAGTGAGTGAGTGAGGAATGAATGAATGAATGAGTGAGTGAATGAATGGAGCAAGTAGCCCCAGTGGGATCCTGCCTTGTTTTACCCCTCCCGTGTGCACATGTGGGCACTGGCACTTTAGAAAGGGTAAGGCTGTGACCCACCTGCAAATCCTTGCTTCGTGTCTCTGGTTGTGGCAGCCACATCCCTCAAGACCAGTTGAGAGTGGGCCAGTTGGGCGACGTCGCGACGTGTCCAGTTTGCTTCCTGCAGGCCCCTCAAGAGACTGTAGGGTGTTGTGTGCGTGCTGGAGTGTGTGTGAATTAGAATTTACCCGGAGGC
Source organism: Herpailurus yagouaroundi (assembly GCF_014898765.1). Taxonomy (NCBI): domain Eukaryota; kingdom Metazoa; phylum Chordata; class Mammalia; order Carnivora; family Felidae; genus Herpailurus; species Herpailurus yagouaroundi. The sequence continues at coordinate 8,967,687 of NW_024412747.1, read as the reverse complement.
CAGAGATGGCCCCAGTCAGAAGAGCAGCCTGGCGGTGGGGCACATCCCTTAGAGAGGGGTATTGGGTTTTAGGTTTCGAGTTAATGGCGAGACTTCACCAATGCGATTGAAATGAAATACAGGAAACCCAGCGGTGTAAACTTACTTTCTTACCGGACTGTTTTCTGTTACTCCCACCGTGCAGTAGAACTGGCCCATGTGACTCACACCTTCTTTTGCTGCCTGCTTTCTGAGAGAGCTACCCTGTCTGCCCTGAGCGTAGGGGTGGGCAGAGAGGAAGCAAAGGCAAGGAAAACCCGGATAAATCAAAGTGGACCCTTCTGGGTGCCGCTGTATCCATAGCACCAAGAAGACTGGCGTATAGTAGGTACTGAATAAATATTTGAATGAATGAATGGAAACTGGGGCGGAGTAAGCACGTGAAGCTTATTGGTTGAGTCTTACCTCTGGATCTTTCTCTATTCAGCAGACGGAAGGATGTTGCTTTGCGTTTAGGGATTGCGAAATGGGTTAATGACTTAGGTGATTCAAAACCACGGTGTGATTGGAATTCAGAAAACCTTGGAAGCGTTCGGGGCTGAAAGGGACCTAGGAGATGCTTGAATCTAACCGTTTCATCCAACTGATGAGCAATCCCGGTCCCAGAGGACTGACGTCACACGGCCTGTTGGAGATTGACTGGGTGTTAAGTTGAGGCATGGGCCACTTAGTAAGACTCCGAATCCCAGTAAGCATATTTAATGGCTCTTCTGAGAAATAATACTTACGATCCCGCATCCCGGGCACTTCAGATCTTTCAATGCTCGTTGTTGAACGTCTTTCTTACGGAGCGAAAATAAACAATATCGCCAATTTCATTAACAAAGATGCTAGTCTTCTAATGTGGTAGGTCCATCTCTCCAGCACCCTCCCCTCCCCCTCCCTTCCCTGCACGCACATATCTATCGCGCGCTGTTCCCTAGCCTGTTTTCTCTCCGCCCAACAGCCAGTCAAGGGCGTCATTCCACGGCAGCATGTAAGAAGCGCACCAGTATTTTCAGTGGCCGCAGAGAAGTCCATTTATTTGATCACTTCCCTGTCGATGGTCGTATGGCTTCTAATTTTTTTCGCCATTATAAACAATGCTGAAGTGAGCGTATTTTCACATGTGTGTTTTCCTTCCTAGTCGATAAATTTCCACGAGGTAGGTTGTAGAAGCGGGAACTTGCCAGGTCAGAGGACAGCCATGTTATTTTGTATTGCCTGTCTAGTAGATGGCATTTGGAACAGTTCGTCTTCTATCTCAGGAAGAGAAAAAGGGGCTCTGCATCACTTTAGGTGAAAGATATATGCCCCGCATAGAAATGATTTTCATAATTGTAGCTCACATCATTTGAAAGCCTCCCTACTTAAAAAGAGACCTTTTTGGTAGAGAAAAGGAATTCTTTTCGAAGGTGAACGCTGCCTCCCTAGTAATTTATTATGGAAGAACATAATGTGTTCTGTACGGATTCTTAAGGAGGGGTGAGTCTACTTTGGTACTGAGTCTAGGACTTGGGAGCAGAGAGGCTCCCTGTATGAATGCTGCTCTATACATGCTTTGCAAAGAATGCCGGCAGGGTCAGATGTGCACGTCCGTGCGCGTGAATCCTTTAACGCAGGCCGTGTGTGCAAAAGTAGCTTGTTCCAGCGGCCTTATTGATCATGCGTCATGGTTTTGAGACCGAAGCATGTGGTTTTCCTGCCTTCTAGAAAAGCACGGGGTAGCTGATTAGAGCCCCACGTGTGGGGCGTAAAGCTGCTGTCCCCTTCACGTGACGACTCCTTGTCCAAACAGGACACTCTGTCAGCTCAGGTCTGCAGGCAAAAAAAAAAGTCTTTTTTAATAGGAATTCTTATCTATTTTTAACTTTTGCCCACGGCCGTCTGGTAGGGTGAGAGCCGTGATGAGAAGGGCCGTGGAGGCCGAGGGGTTCTCGGCTGTCCTCCCTGGTGCTTCCTTCCACGCACACATTCGCACGGGTTGTTGCCGTGACGCTTTGTCCTTCCCGATGGTACAGCCCCAGTCTCTTCTTCCCAGTCCCTGCCTGTGCTGCATTTCTGACTCCGACTTTTGCTCTTTGACAATCCGTTTTCGCGCAACCCGAGAAAGCGAGCTCTGTTTGTTCAGTAAGCACCCGCTGAATGCCAGCTACCCGCAGACACGGGCCTGGGTGCTGAGCGGGGACAGCCCGCTCTCTACGCCGCTGCCCAAGCTGCCGGCCGGCGTCGGAGGACCTTCCTGAGTGGCACTCCGAGCGGACGAGTGCACACAGCGTGACGCTGATGGAAAGGAAGCAGATCACAGCTCAAGGAGATTTGTTTGGTTTCTAGTAACACCCGCCGGGCAGCAGAGGTCTGGATGGACGAATACAAAAACTTCTATTACGCAGCAGTGCCTTCTGCCAGAAACGTCCCTTATGGAAAGTAAGTGTAACTTGCGCCCTCTCGTGCTGCTTTGCTCGGGATCCTTGGGGGTGGGGGGAGCCCCGCGGTCAGCCCGCACCCCAAGAACCACACCGCCTCCAGAGTCGGGAACAGGCGTCCGGGGGTCGAAGCAGGGGCCTCTGCTCGGGACCGGGCGAGGGCCTCGGGCAGACGGGGTGCGGGAGGTGCCCAGGGTCATGGGGACAGGAGTGTGCGGGGTCCAAGGTCCACTGCCGCCTCAGTGCCGTTCTCAGGAGCAGATTTGATGGAGGGAGCCGGTCAGTTCTTCAGATTGGTAAAGGAATCTTGTTTCTCTCTTCTCCAGTATTCAGAGCCGACTGGAGCTTAGGAAGAAGCTTAGCTGCAAGCCTTTCAAATGGTACCTCGAAAACGTCTACCCAGAGTTAAGGTAAGCCCCCCGGGGGGACCTGCGGTGGGGGGGGGGTCTCACTTCGCCGGGGCTTAGGAGCAGCAAGTATCGGAGAGGCGGCGAGGCCTCGGAAGGTGAGGAAGTGAAGATTGCACCTCGGACAGGAGGCCAGGAGCTGGACCCCCTCCCCCCACCCCCCAGTGAGAGCTGCGTGTCCTTCCCCCGCAGCTGTCACCAAGCAGCCCTGAGAATGTGCTCCCTGAATGGCGGCCTCCTGCCTCATTCCCTTGCCCTTCTCCGGAGAGGTGGAGACAGTCCCAGGTGTCCCCTCATCTAACTCCTTCCCCGTTGGCAAGGGGGGCAGGGGCTAAGCGGCCGAGGACTGTGCTCTAACCGGCCGTGTAAGCGGCCCGAGGAGCAGCGGGGGGCCCCCCCCCCCCCCCCCCAGGTGTGGGCGCTGTGCCCACCCTGCCCGGCAGCCTCCATCCGACCTCCCGGTTCTGGCTCCCCGGGCCTCCCCGTCCTCGCGTGTCTCGCCCCAGTTGGGGAGAGTCGGGAGCTGAGACCCAGCACCGACCCGGGCGCAGATCCAAGAATACCTCCGCTCTGCCGCTTGCCATTTGGCCCCTGCTGCCCGGGCACCACCGCCCCCTCCTGTGCAACCGCCGATGGTGGCACCCAGCAGGGGCGCGGGGACCGGGACCCCGCCCACGGCGCCTCCCTCCTCCAGGCTGGTCTCTACCCCACGTAAAATGGGAGTCATGACGCCGGCGCCCTGCTTCCCTCCAGGAGAGCTCATCAGAAGCACTCTTCCGCGCCTTCTGTCCACACCCGGCGTCTCGTTGTAAATTAACGTGAGCCCCGCGTCCCGAGGGAGCACTGATACCCTCATCGGCGGGCGCGCGGGCCTCCGGACTTCGGGATCCATATCCGCTTCATCTTCGTAAAGGGGCTGCCAGACAGCTCTTGGCTTTAATGCGGCACATCCCTTCTTCTGAATATGCCCAGAGCGTTTCACCGCGAGTCCCGTGTCTCCCAGCCCGGGGACCGGGAACGCGACAGCCCCCACCGTGATCTTTTGCACTAACGGCTCCTCCAGAGCCCTTCTCACAGAGACGCGTTGGAGGGTTAGATGATGCAGCTGGGCCTCATCGCAGCTACTCGCGCACATCGCCCCCTGGAACCTTTGCCTCGGCTTTTAAAGCAACGTACGACTCCTGCCCCCCTCCCCCCGCCCACCCCCAGCCGGAAGAGCGGGCAGAGCGGGACGGTGTCCTCCCTCCGGCCCCCTCTGTGAAGGATGGCTTTTGCTGGGGATTGGGAACGGTGTCGGTCACCAGCGGGAGCCCCCCGGTCATCGTCTCTCTCTCTCTCAGCTCATGCGGGGCCTCCCAGCAGCAGATCGTAGCCCCCCCAATGGCACCCACCTCGTATTTGCTGGCCTGGGTCTTAGTGGGTAATGATGCCAGGCAAGAGCGACATCAAATGCGATTTCACCCCGAGGTGACACTGGACCGTGTCCGAAGCATCGCGCACCGTGCCGGCAGGTGACCCCGCTGCCCCGACCCCGCCCTGCACCAGGCAAGGGAGACACCAACTTCGTACTTGTGTTGTGGCCATGGTAATCACTGCCACTTACCGAGTGCTTCCCAAGAGCCCGGCTTACGAGGCAGTATTTTTACATGATAACTTGCAGGTGGCCTGTTCCTCGGGTGCCGTGCGGAAGAGGGGGGTGAGGTGTGGAGAGAGCGGGAGGTCTGAGAGACGACGCAGCTGGTGCAGGGCCCAGGCCAGGTGCAGATGCGGGTCGAATCCCAAGGTGTGTCATTCCCCCCACCCCCCCGCCATGCCCTGGGTCTGTTTGTGGCAAGGCCACCCGACAAAGCCACTCAGGTTCTCCCCTCTGCCGGGCAAAGGTCAGATCCTAAGTTTTCTGGGAAGTTCAAGCGGCACACGACCACACTCACTGCTTTTCTTTTACTGTTTTTTTTTTTAATACGTATCTTTTTTTTTTTTAATTTTTTTTCATGTTTATTTTTGAGAGCACGAGGCGGGGGAGGGGCAGAGAGAGGGGGACAGAGGCTCCGAAGCAGGCTCTGGGCCCACAGCAACGAGCCCAGGGTGGGGCTCTAACTCACGAACTTGTGAGACCGTCAGCTGAGCCGAAGTCCGACACTCAACCCTACGGAGCCACCCAGGCGCCCCTCATTCACTGCTTTCCTAAAGAACTTCCAACGGACCAACACCGAAGAATACAGGAGCTTTTCCTTTCCAGAAACGTTTCCCTGACGTGGAATACAAAGACTCGTCCTCCAACGTGATCTTCAGTCGGGCTTAGAAATCCAGGACGTGGGCGAAACGCTGCCTCGCTGAGACCGCCCGCCAGTGGGGGAGGGGCACGGGGTCTAGTGGAGGCCTTCCTCACGTGGTTCCTGCTGCCTGAGATAAAGTCACCAAGCCGAGGAAGTGGATGGCGGGAGCTGGGGGCTCCCGCGGAATTAAGCAGACGATTCTCCCGTTGCTTTCCAGGGTTCCCGACCACCAGGATATAGCTTTTGGGGCCTTGCAGCAAGGAACCAACTGCCTGGACACTTTGGGACATTTTGCTGATGGTGTCGTCGGAGTTTACGAGTGCCACAATGCAGGGGGGAACCAGGTATGTGCGTGGGGTGGACTTTAGCTCCCGGAGACCCGGAGACAACGGGGAAGGGGCCCTGACGTTACAAGTCCTAGCTGCTGCCTTTCTCCTGTGACCCCAGTTGTCCGTGAGGTAGCTCCTGCCTGCCACCTGCTAGCAGACGGCCACCAGATCGGGTGGGGTGTCCCGGATCAGAGGCGTGGAGCCTGTCAGCAGCCTTGGGCCAGTCTTAATCTCCTCCTCCTCCTCTTCCTCGTCTTCCTGCTGCCTCCGTCCTCCCTGTGATGTGTGCTCATCCCCAGAGCACCTGTTCTGTGTCCCCATCTGTGTCCAGTCTCCGAATGTGCTTGTCAACACCTACCTATGCCCCAGTTAAATGGGTACTTAACCACAGTCCCTGTGGCGGCCGCCAGAGTCATTGCTGGTCCCCCTGCCTGTTAGACAGCAACGGCTTAGATAGAAAAATTAATAATTACTAGCTTCGGTCTGACACACATACACACACACACACACACACACACACACACACACACACACAACTTTTCCAGGAAGCGTAAAACCCCACCACCTTCTATCCTCACTGAAAATGAGACCAAGAAGGCTTGATGGGCCTAACCGTGGCCTACGTGTTCCAGAAGACAACAGTCTAGAAAGCCATTTTGTAATGAGATAATAATAGGTATTTGGGAAACCATGGGCTTTTTACGCAAAAAAGGTTGGGCAATGCTAAGTACTCTTACCTCCTTGAAAATATGCCAAGCTCTCAGAGGGCCTGCAGTTTAAATGGGGTGAGGCGGGGTCGGGAGGCAGTTTAACTCGGTGTATACAGGTTTATTGATCCCAGAGCCTTCTTTAAAAAGGATTATTTTTTTTTTTAATATATGAAATTTATTGTCAAATTGGTTTCCATACAACACCCAGTGCTCATCCCAAAAGGTGCCCTCCTCAATACCCATCACCCACCCTCCCCTCCCTCCCACCCCCCTAAAAAGGATTATTTTTAAAAGAGGGCCCCTCCTCCCATGTACAGCTGGTGGCTCCAGACCCCACCCCCAGGGAGTATCTAGGCAGACTGCGATCCCTGAATGCTCCCTTCACTTGGTGATGGCATCTTAGCAGATGCTTGGAATGGTCCGGACACCCTAAATCAGACAAGAGGCAGGGAGCCAGCTTCAGGCGGCAGCCAGGGCCGGCCCAGCACCTGCGTGCCGCCCCCACCGCCCCCCGCCTGGGCTCCCAGGGTCTCCCCTCTGTCCCCAGAGCCTCTGTCCTATGGACAGGCAGTGAGCTTTGCGTGAGCGCCCAGCCAGCCTCTGGGTGCAGCTGGATTTACCGATTTCAAGTATTTCAGCCTGTGATATGTGGGTCCCCGTTTGTACTCTTTCCCGGGCCCCCCAAATGTGAGGGGTCAGCTGGAAGGAAGACCCGTAAAGAGGGAAGGAAGGAGAGGAGGAGGGAGGACACAAGTCGGGCAGTTTGTTGGTTGGGGACAGGAGGTGGGGGGGGGGGGGGGGGGGGGGCACGTTTCCTGCCTTTCAGTCCGAGGCAGTGAAATTAAATGTGATCCCACCTCTTGCTGGGGACCGCATGGCCTCTGTGACATACTCAGCCTCACACAACAGGGGATGAGACAGGGTCACGTGGCGTTGCTGTCATCCTTGTCCCTGCCCAGGTCTGACTGCGGGAGGCTGTGCAGGGATGGCTCCCTCTACGCTGAGCAGTAGAGGTTCGGGGCTGCGGTGGGAGGCGGGAGGGGTGTGGGCACGGGGACAGGCGGGGGTTTTATCTGCTTCTGTCCAAAGCCATGATGAAACTGCTGGAAGTTTGCCTTCAAGTTATTTACCATCCCTGTTGTTAGACGTTTTATAATTCTGCCTTGGCTTCACCCCCCCCCCCCCCAATTCATTCCTGGGGTTTCCCTCTGTCACATTTGCGATGTTCTGATGATCCAGTGAAAGTTAAAGGGCTCAGTCCTTTATATTTTAGCAGCTCTCCTGGGCAATGAGAAGTCTTACTCTGTAGACCATCTGAAAGTAATTTTTTTAATGTTTCTTTACTTATTTTGAGAGAGAGAGAGAGCATAATCAGGGAAGAGAGAGAATCCCAAGCAGGCTCCGCACCATCAACACAGAGCCCGACAGGGGTCTCGAACTCACGGACAGTGAGATCATGACCTGAGCCGAAATCCAGTCGGGGGCCCAGCCTACTGAGCCAGCCGGGTGCCCCTCTGTAGGGCATTCTAAAAGTAAGTGTGCCGGCCGGCCGCGAAGGATTTCCCGTCACCGCCCACCCTGCCCTCAGCATCTCAGGCGCCAGCTTCTGTCCCGGGCTCTGTGCTTGGCTCTCAACCACTCAGTGGCCCATGTGATCACCCCCACCAGTGACGGCTGGTGGCTGTGGCTCTGGATCCCAGATCCTGCCTGCATGTTGGTATCTCAGCCCACGAACACTCCTCTGGCTTGCCCCGGACATTCTCGGTTTACACCTGTTTCTCCCCATGAAATTTTTCTTTGCTCCCCCTCTCAGTGTCCGAGGTGTCCTGGTTATAGTCCCCTGATGTCTAGGCATCAGAGCTCGCTGGTGGCGAGCTGCTTGTCAGGGCACCGTCTTCGGGGGAGGAAGTAGTTGGGGACAGTGGAGGAGGCCACCCAGACACGGCTGCTGCCAGCTGTGCACACAGGCGACAGTGCTGTGGCCCAGCCCCGACCTTGGCCTGTCCCAGAGCCTGCGCAAAGCAGACCCCGGTGCCGTGCCTGGGGCTGTCGTGACAAACACACGTGACGGCCTGTGCGGAGCCAAACAGTTCCCACTCTTTTTTCCCCTTTCCTGTTGTGAGACCGTTGCTGTTCTCGCACAGGGTGACTTCTCCTCCCTTTCAGCAGATAATCTGCGGGGGACCCGCTGTGCCAGGTGCTGCCCCCTCAGGGGTCATAGACGGGAGCACACAGCCCCGCCTCTCCAGGGAGCAGGTTTCCACTCGCTCTGAGCACTCCTCCTGTGGTTTTGTGCTGGAATAGCCCCGAAAGCTTTTAAGAAATACGGACGCCAGGTCCCATGCCCAGAAAGCCTGGGATTTCACTTGGCCTGGGGCCGCAGAGCACTGGGGCTTTCGAAAGCTCCCGAGGCGGGTGATTCTAAAGGAGCAGCTGCACAGTGAAGAGTTTCCTCAAGGGAGAGGCCACAACACTGAGGGACCGGGAGGCAGTATGACGACGTGGTGTACTTTCACCCACACACCTGGGAATACCTTCCTCCGTGGACCAGCCTGAGGCCCAGAGAGAGCCGCCTTCTAGATCAGCGCCGTCCAGCTGTGCTTTGTAAAGTGAGGACGGTGTTCTAGTCCGCCCCGTCCAGTGTGGTTCTCCCTGACCACTTGCAGCTACAGGGCACTCAGAACGTAGCTAATCCGACCGAGGGTCTGAGGCATTTGCTCTGTGTAACTGAACCGAGGCGGGGCGCCTGGGTGGCTCAGTCCCTTAAGTGTCCCACTCCGGCTCAGGTCACGATCTCGTGGTTCGTGGGTTCGAGCCCCGCGTTGGGCTCTATGCTGACAGCCCACAGCCTGGAGCCTGCTTGGGATTCTGTGTCTCCCTCTCTCTCTGCCCTCCCCCCACCTTTCACTCTGTGTGTGTGTGTGTGTGTGTGTGTGTGTGTCTCAAAAATAAAGGATTAAAAAAATTTCTTTTTCCCACCATACTGGGGAGTGTGGTTCTGGAAGGCAGAGCTCACGCCTGCCGCTTGCAGAGAACCCGACTCGTAAACCCGCCATGAGTGAGCCCCATCTGATCTGACGGAAAGTGATGCTTTCTTGAGCAGTGTGCCACATGGGTGAAAACTGAGGGTAGATAACATTCCCTCACTGAAAATAGGGTCCCGTGCTCTGGAAGAGTAAGGTTTGTTATGTGATTTCTGGCTGAGCCCCAGCAGACACACAGGAAATGGGAACATTAATGGCCGGGCTTTTTTAAGAGGAGCGGCTCAAAAAAGCGTTCCTTAAATATTTATGAACTCTATTTGACAAATCCAGATCATTGAAATGCAACACAGAAGAACAAAGTGGCAACTAGCTGTGTTGTTTGCACAGCTGAATTAGTTTTTCTGAAATTCAGCCTAAAGTCGGCTTTAAAATAATTAAGCGCACAGTGGCAAGAAGCTCGTAGAAACATTGAGACATGAGCTTTAACTGGGTATCTGTTTGCAGCCCTTCCAGCGGCTTTTGACACCTGCTTCCCGGAACCATCTAAAATCTTAGCCCGGAGCTAGGGGGGGGGGGTGTCTCGGTGCCATTGTTTCACACAAGCCTCGCTGGACACGTGATGAAAGATCGCATGCACGTCCTCCTTCTCGGGGGCCTTTGTGCCGTGAGTGACGCCCTCAAGTGCCGGTGACGTTGGGCACCTGTTGGCACTTGAGAAGCACCGACCGTTGAGTGACGGCATTGTGGAAGGTTACAGTCGCCCCTCAGAGGCGGCACGTGGCCCTTCCCAGAGGGCGCTCTGCAGAGCTCACTGCCAAGAGCCGCTGGTGGGGACAGGTGGGGACAGGGCTCCGAACTCCCGAGTCTGAGAGTCGCAAAGGAAAGCAGCCCGGGCGGTCTCTTCTATCCTCGGACTTTCAGAGCCTTTAAGAGACTTCTTTCCGAATTTGCGGAGGGAAACATGGCCCAAACTCACCATTTCCCAAATGTACTTGACCTGGAACTAACTTCATAGAATTCCTCATGGAGCACACTTTGAGAAACACTAGTTAAAAGGTGAGGACGTTGAAGCCGAGGGGAGTGAGGGCACTGGCCCGAGTCGGCCTCCCTGTTAGGAGCGAGGCAGCCGGAGAACAGGCTAACGGCTTTTCCAGTCCCTGCAGGGGCTGCCTGTCTGGGGCCCACCATTTGTCCCAGGGTGACCTAGGTATTGAATAGTGAGGCTTCTTTAAAAGGTCATTTATTCCCTGGGTGCCTGGGTGGCTCAATCAGTTAAGCGTCTGACTCTTGACTTTGGCTTGTATCATGGTCTCATGCTTCGTGAGTTTGAGCTGCACATTGGACTCTGCACTGACTGCACAGAGCCTGCTTGAGATATTCATTCTCTCTCTCTCTCTCGATAAATACACTTTAGAAAAATGATAATTTATTCCCTCTCTCATCTCCGTCCCCTTAGAAGAAAAGGAAAATAATTTCTCCAAAGCACTTAATAGCGCCCAAGTATCCGTGGTACATTCATGTGTGTGTTACGTGTTCTCCCCGCTGGAGAGCCAGCCCCACGAGGGCGGGGCCCTGCCTGTCTGTTCAGCGCCCTGGGCCCGGCCCTGCGAGAGCACCTGGGTCGCTGCAGGGCGCAGTGGGGTCATTGCGAGGACGGCTGTATCGTGGCAGCTTTCCCGGGCACGCAGCAGAAATGACGCCGCGGGTGGTCTGTCCCGATAGAATTCTGCGTCGGGAGATGCCTTGCTGCTTCTGGATCCCGAGCGCTCATTTGGGTGTTTACCCCTTCGAAAGGGTCCCGTCCTAGAGCGGAGGTCAGAAGCCACCTTCCTCCTGTCCCACCCGCTGCCCTGCCGGGAGCCTTCTGCCCGTGGCCACACTCCCACTTCTTCCCCATTCTCTGGCTTCCTGCCGTTTGAGACAGTCTTATCGAGTACTCAGAATAACCAGTTGTGCTGTGTGTGTGTGTGTGTGTGTAAATACATAGGCCCAGCCGCAGGGATCTCAGACCTTCCTGAGCATTAAATCACCCACCGCCCAGTAGTGAGGCTACACGCTGTACGTTTTGCCTAAATTGGCCCTGTGTAATTTATAATTTTCACACGTTACAATCCACATCCGTAAAGGCTGTTTCCAGACCACGCCTGCAGGGGGCGCAGAGCCTTCCCAAAAACGACGTGGGTGGAAGAGTTGGCCCTGCACCGTCCGTCTTGTGGGAACCATGCACGAGCCACGGTGTCTCCAGCTCGCATTTAAGGGTAGAAGATGAGCGCGGTGCTCTGATTTGCGTCTGGGGCTGACATAGTTCATACTGCTTATCTTGGTTCCTGGCGTTCTCGGAGCCCTGCTGCCACGACGGTCTGCAAAAACCTTGGTGCTGCGCCGGGAGGCACCCCCGGACACCCCCAGCTGCAGCCCCGCCCTTAGGCGGAAAGTCGCGTGTGGGCCATGCGTTGGCCCCGGGGGGGCTCCGCATCCCGGCTCCGCAGCGTGACCCTTTCCCTTTGGGGGCCCCGTCCCCTCGCGGGCCTGCGCGCGGCCCGCCCCTGACCTGCGGTTTTGCGTTCCAGGAATGGGCCCTGACGAAGGAGAAGTCGGTGAAACACATGGACTTGTGCCTGACGGTGGTGGACCGGACGCCGGGCTCGGTCCTAAGGCTGCAGGGCTGCCGGGAAAACGACAGCAGACAGGTGCGCGTGCCCCTCGGCCTGGCCTCCCGGTGCCCCCTCCGTGGCCTCGGCGGCAGCGCGGACGCCGTGATTGTGCCCCACCGGACTCCAGCTCCCGCGATCTGCCCGCCGTCCCCCTACCCTGCTGGGCAGCCCCCCGTGTGCGGCCGGCTGTCCGCGAATCCCGTGCTGGGCGAACGTGGGATCGTCGTGTCTCTGCAGGGCGCGGGGTGCGAGTGCCGCGAAGGCTCCTCGGTCTCCGCGGGCACCGGCTCGGGATGGCGTGCTTGCTCTCCTCTGCCCCCTGCGGGCCGCTCTGCCATGAGTGCCCCGTCCTGGGTTATGGCTCCCCGTAACTTCTTGACCGATCTGTTTCGTGATGGCATGCTCGGCTCCTCCGAAGGTCTGTGAACGCCTTGCCTTCTCTAGCCTGGGCACGGTGGTAGGGGCAGGTCATTTCCTCCCCTCCGTGCTGTGCAAGGGAAGCAGGGCTGGTGGTCCCCTGTCCAGAAGCTTCTCTGTAGCAGCTGCTCGTTTGTGGGCACCCTGAAAGTATCTGGTGACGTCGGTGAGCACCAAGGAGATACGGACGGTGGTGGCTGTGGAAGTGTAGGTCTGAGTGCTGGACGTGATGACCGCAATCCCGTAACTTTCTGCCTCATCAGACCCCCCTGCATGCGGGGGCACAGGACCTCGGGCCCAGGAGTGGAAGGGTCGGCCGGAAGCGCAGGGCGGGCCGAGCAGGCATGCAGGGGTGACGTGCGTGCGTGCGTGCGTGCGGGCAGAGGGAGCGTGGCCCGGGCTCAGAGCCCGCTGAGGAGTTAGTGAAACACTGAGCCACAAATAAGTGCAAGGAAAGGAAGGGAGGTTCATAACAACATCACCAAAGGGGGGGTGCTTTCATTCTGTTGCATTTTGGGGTGCTGACAAACCCTCAGCCCCAAAGGAAAGACCTGTGCAGACACACCTGTATTTCTTTCTTAAGCCAGTGGTCTGGCATTGCTTATTTCTCATGTTAATCTCATTCTCTCCATGCCACTGGATATTTTAAAGAAAACTTACGTTCTTATTTGTTAAATATCTTTGTTTTTTAAACTTACAAAAATGCTACGTAAGTTCAAGTGGATGAAACCTTATACGCACACTCTCTCAAGTGTATACGTGTGTGTGTGTGTGTGTATATATATATGTATACACACACGTGTATACGTATATATACACACACATATATACATGTATGTACATATATGTGTATGTATTTTTCCAAACAGTTTAGAATGTTTTTGCCTTTGAAGCTGGTTTTCTCTGACATACTCCCAGGGGGTAACATGGAGACATGCCCTTTCTTGACTGGGGTGATGGCTAGTGTCAGAAATAGAAACGTAGCCGCAAAAGGACCTTCCAACATGCCAACGTGTGGAGCGGGCCTGCCTTCATACGGTCCCTTCTTCTCAGGTAGATGGGTGTAGGGAAACGGAGGCACAGAGCCAGGAGCCTGAGTGGGCTTCTAGTTCAACACCGGCTTCACAAAAGGGGAGGCTGAGACCCGCATCTTCTCTCCAGGGTCCCCTGGGAGGACCGAGGCCAAAACCAGGTCCCTTGCTTAGATCCCGTTGTCGGAGAAACGCTTGCCTCTGGCCGCCGCTGGCCTGACCGCTGGGTGTCCCCGCATCCTCTACTCAGCGGAATCCCTGGTTTAGCAGCGGGTGACTCCCCCGCACGGCTGTCTGCCCACAGTCTGCCGTCCTCAAATGTTCATCTGTGTCCCCGGGCCGCCCACAGTCCTGCTGGTTGGGCATCGATGCACCCAGGATTCCATGATGCCCCCCGCTCAGGCTGCAGCCACGCTACCATGGAGTGTCACGGGGCAGGGGCGCCCATGGAGGCACAAAGAAGGGACAAACTGATGATTTTATCTGGTCACCAAACCTCCTAAAAGAACAGAACAAAACAGACGTGTAACCTCTGGAGGAGCCACTTTAGCGGGAGCTGGTCTTATCTCAGGAGTTGACAGGTGATCCTGCTGTAGTCCCAGGTCTTAGGAAGTGTCACTGACCCCCCGAGAGGCTCACACCAGGAGATGGAAAATTCTTGCAGACTCTCCTGGCTTTGTGGCATGTGGAAATGTGGGGGCTGTTTCAGGAGAGCCTCGATGCCCCAGAATTCTGACCCGTGAGCCTGGGCGGAGGGCGCTGCCTTCCAGAGACACAGCTGGGGTTGGGTTATTTTTTTAAAGACCTTCCGTTTAGCTGATGTTCTGACACATGACAGGCAGAGCCCCTCCAGAGAAGGAAATCAGATTCCATTCATTCCGTGTCCTTTGTCAAACCCGATTCTTCGCCACTCAGAGTGACACGGGGATGTGGGCAGGGCGTACACACTTCCCATGACGGTGGAGGAAACCTGCGCGAGGAATGACTGACGGCCAGGGAGCCAGAAAGGAGGAGATGACAGGCAGGTAGCCGTGACCTCCCCCGTGGTCAATCTGATCACGCTGAATTTCACTGTTGGCAAAAACTCCAGGTTAGCGGGCCGTGCGAATGCGTATCCCAGGGTCCCTGTGCAGAAGGTCGGTTCCCAGGGAGCTGGGCTCCCCTCCACCTCTTCTTGCCTCCTTCCCCACCTCGTTCATTTGCCATTTGAGACGAGGCTTCTCAGCTAAATTTATCTTGAAGCCGCACCGTCCTGCCAGTTGGACCATTTGGTTTCTAGGCACGTCTGTGTGCTCGTGTTGTGTGTGCATTTGCAGAGTCAGAGGGGAAAGGGAGGCAGGAGGAAGAAAATTCAATTCCACGGTGTCAAAAGGATTTGCAGAAATACTTACGGAAAGGAGCTTTAGCGCACACAGTGTAAAAAATTAATTAGAATCACAGACTATGTTAATGAAGGGAGAGCTTTGGGGAGAAAAAAGTGTGATACTTTTTTTTTTTTTTTTTAAAAAAAAAAACATTGGAGATTCCTACATGGGGGTAACCAGCAGGGGGGGGGGGCTCAGATTTCCTGCCTTTCCTTCCCTTTCCTTTAGGCTGTGGGCTTTGTCTCCTGACTTGGTTGGTTGGTTGGTTGGTTGGTTGATGAGTTGATTGATTGGTGAGTTGATTGACTGGCTGATTGAGTTTGGTTAGCTGGTGGGTTGAGGTTGACGGGTTGGTTGCTGGGTTTGGTTTTGGTAGGGGGGAGGGTGCGCACGCTTGAGTAAGAAGACGTTCTGCCCTGTGCTCTCCAAGTGCCCCGTTTGGAACTCGGTTGTGCCAGGCAGAGCACTGGGAGACTCTAGTGTGGCTGAGGCAAGTTTCTCACACACACGGCCCCCAAGGAGCCCACAGACTAGTAGAGAAAACGGACAGTCCAGAAACAGGTTCCTCAACGTGACATTCTGGTCACTCAAGCGTCTCTTTCCCTCTCGCTGCACCCGACACAGTTCCTCTGGCTCAGCCGAGCAGGAGGGCCTACGTGAGAGTGTGGAGGTGCCCAGGCCATGCCCTCCGGGCAGGGCTGCCTTCCAGTAACCAGGGGCACGATTGGGGTCCCCTCTGACCTGGCTCAGCTTCCTGGGGCTCCTTCCTTGAGGTGAAGGATCATCAGATGAGGCCTTCTCGGGGACGAATGCAGAGTCCCTACGTCAAGTCCTTGTAATGACTGAGGATAGCAGGCGCCCAGGCGCTGGTGCTCGGACAAGGGCACAGCCACGGGAGGGAGAGGGCGGGACAGGAGAAGCAGTCCCCGGCGGCCTGGAAAAGGAGGCTTTGCGTTGCAGACCGAGGCGGAGAGCGGAGGTTTCTTTCCTGGGCGCTTCACAGCACCTGGGGCTGCTTTGTGGGGGGGGGGGGGGGGGCCCCCGTTGGTAACTCCCATCCATCGTGATCAGGAACCACACCCCCCCCCCAAAAAAGATACTTGGTTCTTTGGGTTTTTAATGTAGCCAGAAGACGCCGCCAAAAGGATCTGTTTCGTGCTGTTCCGTTCGCGCCCTTACTGTAAGGCATTCTCCTGTCTTCTGCAGAAGTGGGAACAGATCGAGGGCAACTCCAAGCTGCGGCACGTGGGCAGCAACCTGTGCCTGGACAGCCGCACGGCCAAGAACGGGGGCCTGAGCGTGGAGGTGTGCAGCCCGGCCCTGTCCCAGCAGTGGAAGTTCACGCTCAACCTGCAGCAGTAGGAGAGCCGGGGAGGCCGCGCCGGCCTGTCTCCTACACCGTCGGGCTGAGTTTGGTGATCACGTTATTGATTATGTTTCTTGAACTTTCCGCGAAACTATATACCTCAGTATTCCATCACGGTCTGAAAGTCGGAGAACTTCTGCGAGGCGCGGGGCCTGGGCGGACACGGAAGAGGCCAGGAGAGAGCAACGGCTCTCCTCCCCTCACAGGAGACAGCCGGGCCCCCTTTCCGAGGCCACGGCCCCCCCGGTGCCCCCCCCCACCCCCCGGTTTCGGCCGGGGAAGCCCCGGACGACCCCCCAGGGACGGCGGAGAAGCGGCCCGAACGCGTACGAGTTGGGGGCGGGGAGGGTGGAAGGGGTGTCGTTGCTACGTCACCACGAGGAGAACTCTCTCGAAATCTCCATGTTTGATCCCATTGAAATCACGTCGGGTTTCCACAGCAGCGAACCACGTCGCTTTGCAGGTTTACGTCATAGTCCCCTGTCCCCACTCCTCTATTCCCAGCTGTCTTCCCAGCACAGACCCCCCCTCTTCCACATGATGTACTTGCTGTATCTGAGTATGAACTTTTCTACAGTGGGACACTAAATATAAGTATATAGAACGAACGTACGGTCAGTTCCCTATGGTTTCTGTAGGTTGTTCTCATCTTGTAAATTCTCCACAGAGCAGTTCACAGCCGGAAGGAAGAGGGACGGGGCTCTCCCGGAGGGAGGAGGTGGTCTCCTTTGCCCCCTGGAGCATCCTCATGAGCAGGTGCTATGGGGGCCGCTGGGGGGGGGCGGCCCGGGGGGGGGGCTGCCCTACACAGGGCGCCTCTGTTGCCTTCAGCCCGGAAGTCACCGCCAAATGTTGGGATCCACATTTTGTGCCCTCGGTATCTGTAAACGTGGATGGGTTACTTATTTTAGCAGACGTTGCTTTGGGTCTTTTTAAATTCCAATTTCTTTTCTCTTAGGGAAAAAAAAACAAAAACAGACAAAAAAAAAAACAAAACCACCCCTTCCCACGGCCCTCAGTAGGTGATGGCAGGAAGCTGTCAGGGACCAGCACCGGACTCATCGGGAGAGTCTGGGCGAGCTGGCAAGGCTGGCCACGGTCCCTGGGCTCTGGAATCTGGCCTGCCTTACTGTCCCTCCCGGGCCCAGGTGACTGCTGTCGGTCATGGGCGTTGGGTCGACCGTTAGGAAAGGTACAAACCGAAAGACGCCTGATCCGTTGACACGGAGGGCATGGAACACGAGGCTTGTGCTTTAGGAAGCAGCTGTCGGTATAAACCACGAGACCGGAACTAAAGCTACTACCAGGAAGAGGCACCCGGCAATGTCCCCGCAGAGTCCTCCTTGCCTTTGCGGCGGCCCCGCACGCAGGGACAGAGTGGCTCCTTGGTCATTCTCGCGGCCACTGCCTCCCTCTCCCCTCTCCTGCCTGCTGCCCACACCCAGGCCCGGTCTCAAAGAGGCTGGCCACCCACAAGCTGTGGCACCGTGGGGCGCGCATCAGAAATTCACCTCCTCGGGCCCCTTTGGGCAGAGACTGGGAGGTCACAGAGTGAGAAGCGTCCCCAGAAGATTCCGCTGGGTTGACGCTCTGCAAAGTGCCACTCTCTTCCCTGCCTGTTCCTCTAGGAAAGGGGATCTTCCTGGTCTTTTGTTCTCCACTGCACAAGCCCTGCGCGTGTTTGCTCCGGGACGCTGGGCTCGGGCGTAGAGGCGTGGCCAGGTGACTGTCCTGTGTCTTCCTTTCTGGCCCCCTGCCAAGCACCCAGAGGTGCTTTCAGCGGGCAGGGAGGCCCTAGCCGGCTCGACGCGGCACACCTGTGTCCTCAGAGGCTGGTCTCGACTCCAGGTGGGCCCCTGGGGAGAGCGTCAGGTACCCGCGCGAGGCTGTGGGACGCAGGCGGGGCGGGAACCAGTGTCTACAGGTGAGCTATGTTTACATGACACAGTGTGCCAAAGTGACTTACTGTGGTTGCGTTATTTTTTTAGTCATCGGGACGATCCCACCCTCTCCCGTTTTTACAAGTACGGATTCTTTTCCTAAGAGCCCTTTGAGCAAAGCGTGGCAAAGTGAGTCGTCTTCTCTGTGGTGGTCTTTTCTTACGTCCTCATAAACGCTAAAAACGATGGTATCTGTGAGTATGTTTTGCAAACTCAAAATATAGTTTGGTAAATTTTTTTTCCAGTTGATTTTTAAAAAGAACTGCTGTACAGAGCTTGTACTTTGTCCATTTTATAGATGGAAACCATCCTCGAAAATTGTTTAACTTAAATAAAGAGAAGATACTTTATAGATAACGCTCTGTGCTGGTGGCTAACGTCATTCCCGGGCTTTACAGGATGGAGGGGACTAGTGTGGGAGGACCAGGAAGACGGTCTGTCTGCTTTGGGGACCCTGCTCAGTGACCATTTCCTATCGCACTTCTAAAACGCATTCACTTTTTACTGCTGCGCCCTCGCGGGGTTTATTCTTATTTGTAATAATTACTGTTACTGTTCTTGTTTGTGGAACGTTCCCGATGTGTCTGCCAGGCCCTGAGCCGTGCCCCGGAACATACTCGGAACATACTCTCGTCGCTCACAGTAGCCTGTGAGACAGAGTGATGGGCTGCCTCTTGTAGCTGGTCAGAGAGGCTGCTGCTGGAAGCCCTTAACCTCCTCAAGGTCAAGGGCTATAACCTGCTCAAGGTCATGCCACTTCTAAGTGCTCACCTGGAGTCTGCCCTGGGTACTTAGAGCCTGCATGCCAAACCGAACTGGCGTGGGGGCAGGGGGCAAATATTTTCACAGCTTCTTAGCATTTAAATTTTTTTTAATGTTTATTTATTTTACAGAGAGAGAGAGAGAGAGAGAGAGAGAGTAGTGTAAGCCGAGACGGGGCAGAGAGAGAGGGAGACACGGAATCCGAAGCAGGCTCCAGGCTCTGAACTTGACAGCACAGAACCTGACGCGGGGCTCGAACCCATGAACTGTGAGATCATGACCTGAGCCGAAGTCTGGCACTTAACCAACTGAGCCACCCAGGCACCCCAGCTTCTATAGTATCTTAAATCTATATACCTGCTTACCATTTTCCTGGGGCTCTTCAATGCCGTCTGAGGCTGGCTGAGGTCCTTTCCCTTCTGTCTTTTAACATCGCTACCGTTGGGGTACCCAGGGAGCTCAGCCATTTAAGCGTTCAACTTTGGCTCAGGTCATGATCTCACGATTTGTGGGTTCGAGCCCCCAGGTCGGGCTCTGTGCTGACAGCTCGGAGCCTGGAGCCTGCTTCGGATTCTGTGTCTCCCTCTCTCGGTCTCAAAGATTAAAACATTAAAAAATTAAAAAAATAAATTATAAAAGTAAACATTAAAAATTGTTTTTAATAAAATGAAATACCTACCTTTGAAAAACCCCACCGGCATGTCAAGAAAACACTGAAATGACTGATTTTTTTGTTGAGCAATTTGGATTGCGATTGGGGTGTGGGGAGTCACTGAAAAGGCTGGACAGATGAGTCTTTTTAATGTTCCGGAAGCCACATTTCTGCATCCCCTTTCTCCATTATTCGAGACAACCAAACACTTGGTTCTCCTGCCATCTTTTAAAAAGAGCTCTTAGCATAATTGCGCAGTATCCCTCAGAGTCCTTTAGGAATGGTGGGGTTGGGGGCGGGGGTCTTGCTTTGACATCAGGGAAAAGCTTATTCGTTATTTGTTGAGAAACTATGTTGTCCTGATAGTCCCGAAGACGTAGGAGGGGAGGAAACATTAAATGCCAGGAAAGAGGACAGTGTGCTTTGTAGCCTCTGTTTGGGGTCGTTGCAGAGACCGAGACTGGGTAGTCCAGCCAGCTGTGCCCTCTGGAATGTTCTGGAAGAAGTTTGGGCTGGTCCAGGGGGAGGGGAGCTCTATGAGCTCTGGACTGGAGCAAGAGGACCAGATCTGCAACATTTTTTATAATCAAGTGTGTGACTTGACCCAGCTATTTGATTCTGCAGTAATCACATTGAAAGAATATACGTATGTATTCAGCCAGGGGGCGCCCGGGTGGTTCAGTCCGTTCAGCATCCGACTTCAGATCCTCTGTCCCCCTCTCTCTGCCCCTTCCCCACTTGTACTCGCTCAAAAATAAATAAACCTTAAAAAAACATCAGCCAACAAAATAAAATCTTTTATGCTCTCTCCCGTCTATGGATGCACCTGAAAGAAAGAAAATTCTCTCCCGAAACCAATTTACCAATATCCCTAACTCATTTACCAATAATACAGTGTATAGATGCTTGATTTTCTGTATTATGTGTGCCTGCAAATGACATACGTCATTTCCAAAAAACCTTAGGGTCTCAAAGCAGTAATGAGAAAGATTGGCATGTCAGCTCCTGCCTGAGCTCCTGGGGGTCTGGGCCCTGCTGGGCCAGGGCTGCAAAAAGGACCACCGTGGTCCTCATCCCGGGTTCCACCCACGGGGGAGTCAGACTTTGAACCAGACCTTGAACACAGTCATGAGAATAAAGACTGAGTCTCCTTATTGGCCGGGCCGCCTCACCGCTGTGTGAACAACTGCCTGGGGGAGGGGTCACCAGGTGAGGGTCAAGATGTGAGACCGTGGAGTGGCTGATGCGGGCTCACCGAAGGACTTTCAGAAATGAGCTGTCGTGTTGCTGTTGAATTGCAGAAGATTCTCTGTTAGAGCACTTTTTTGGATTGGGTGGGAGAAATCCTAGTTACATACAGATTAGATTAAAAGAGACGTTTGTTACCTTGTATAACAAGAAATCCACAGGTGACAGGGTTCTAGGTCAATCCTGGGGCTTGACGTTGTCGTGAACAAAACGAACTGCTTTCTGCCTGACTGCCCGCCTCCCCCCTCCCACCCAGGCTCTTTCTCCTTTCTCCCCGTGTTTCCTTCGCTCTCTCTCTCTCTCTCTCTCCCCCCCCCCCCCCCCCTTCCTCCCTCCCTTCTTCTTTGCCCTGCCTGCCTTCCTTTCTCCCTTCTCTTTCCCTTCCTTTCTCTCCTTGGAGAAGACACATCTTTCCCAGTGACCACCCCACCCCACCCCACCCCTGCAGGACCAGGCACTCAGGTGCTTAGTCAGCCAGCAACGGTCCTATCCCAGGGCCACTGTCCTCAGTCGTGGAAGTGGGTTCTGCTGGCAAGGAGGACCAGGAAGGGAGAACTGCTCATCCTTGCAAGAGTCCTGGAAGCAGCTGGACAGGCGGGGCCTGTGGACAGCTGGACGGCCATGTGGTCGCAGCGTCCCTACATCCTCGAGAGCGGTGGCTTCTGGGGCTCCCGGTGTCTGATGTTTGCCGGCAACGTGGGGTTTCTTCTGAGGTTTTCAAATGAATAAAACCCGTGGCCTGGGATTACAGAGACGACTAATTAGACGGAGACACAATTATCACAATGTTTTGTGATACGTGCTTCTTAACGCATTAAATAACGAGGCTTCTAATCTCGTAGCTACTGTTATTTCAAAGTCGTGATGGGCATGAGCAGGATTTTCAAAAATCTGCAATAATTAATGTAATATGAAAATACCTGTGATCTTTTTTTCTGAAGATTTTATTTTTTTAAGTAACCTCGACACCCGACACGGGGCTCGAACTTACAACACCCAAGATTAAGACTCACGAGCTCTACCGACGGAGCCAGCCAGATGCCCCTGTGATCTTCTTCTTCTTCTTCCTTTTTTTTTTTTTTTTTTTTTTTAACTGGTGACAAAGTTCTCGGTTCAGTTGGAGTTCTCCAATTCAACTGGACGTTCGTGAAAATAAAGATGTCATTTTTTGCCCCACCGAAGTTTCCGGACGCCCTGAATTCTAAGACCCCCAGTGTAGATGACACTCACGACTTACGTCTGCGATCTGGGACCATCTCTGAGCCTCGGGGGGTTCGTCTCCTTGCTGCAGCATCACATGGGAACAGTGTGTGAGGCAGAGCGAAGCATAGGTGAATTGGACGTTGACCTTGGACCTGGGCCCCCGCCCTGATGCTGAAGGCCAAGTGAGAAGAGGTGCCCCTTGGGGACAGACTTGTGTGAGCCACGCACCCGAGAGTCACGGTCACTGAATTTGCATTCGTGTTGAGAAATAATAGGTAATAAATGCCTTGGGCGGGCGAGGGAGGGAGCCCAGGAAGGGCCGCAGGGAGGCCCCCTCGTCCTTAGGACGTCCAAGCGCCGGTTGAACCTATGACCTGGGGGCCAAGGGGCCTGGGGTTCTCTGACCGACTTCTCGCTCTCTTGGATCCGCACGGGAAATGCAGGAGGCAGAAGATCGTCCAGGGAGCAAGGAAGCAGAATGGGGATGTTGCAGAAGTGCTTCGGGATGAGAGGAATGGAGAGGTTTCTCGACCGCCATTGGCACGGCCTCTTCCGGGAGCCCGTCACCCCCAAGCCCGCCTTGTGTGGACGGTCCACCTGCTTCCGCGGAGCTCCTCACCGCAGGCCTGCCCAGGGCCGCACCAGCACTCGACGGGGGCGAGGTGCGCGATCGATGGAACACCACTGCCGGGTGCCACGCGGGGCGTGAGTTTCAGGATAGAGAGTAAGGCTTGAGGGGAAGCGAGAAAGGCAAGTGGAATGGGGTGACCCCAAGAAGCCTGGCTGTGACCTGCCAGGCCCTGGAACCAAAGTGCCACCCTCCAAATCCCCTCTAATCTTCACCATCCACAAAGCAGTTGTCACCCCTGTTTCACCATCGGGGAAACTGAGGCTCCCATAAGCCAAGCCATTTGTCCAGTTTGCTCACAAGAGCAGCGAAGAGACAGGGGCCGTGGGTGGTTAAAGGGGGGCGTGGAGCCCAAGCGCAGAGCTGTGGGGGGATAGGGCGGTGGCTGGAGGGGGCTGAGGGGACAGAGGGCGGGCATGGTTCCTCACACCACCTGTGTCACCCAAGACGCGCCATTTAACCCGGGCCGTGAAATGGGCACAGTCGGCTCACGCGGGATGATTGCCAAGAACAGGGGAGTCGTGAAGAGTGCCTCCCTCCTGGGCAGGGGTGGCGGCTGCCACCAGCCAGCATGGTTTCTGCTGCGGGCTTGTGGGCACGTGGGGGCCACAGAGGGAAGGGCGACCGAACAGGGGAACTGAGGCGATCCGCGCTAGAGACGCTGAGTTCTCCGTGCACGTTACACATCCTGGGAGTGGCGCCAGGGGCCTCAGAAGAGGGACAGCTAAGCACCTCTCAATCCTATGTGTTCCCCTCCCCCGGCCACATGCCAGGAGCAAGACCCGGTGAGAGCATGGCCCGCGTCTCTCCAGTAGGGGGCAACAGTGGGGGGTGGGCAGGGCATAGCCACAGAGCGACATCACTAAGCCACGTGGGTCAGGTCTTAGGAAGTGGAAAATAAAGTGTTTGAGGCTTGGGGCGCCTGGGTGGCTCATTCGGTTAAGCGTCCGACTTCCGCTCAGGTCATGATCTCGCGGTTCGTGAGTTCAAGCCCCACGTCAGGCTCTGTGCTGACGGCTCAGAGCCTGGAGCCTGTTTCAGATTCTGTGTCTCCCTCTCTCTGACCCTCCCCCGTTCATGCTCTGTCTCTCTCTGTCTCAAAAATAAATAAACGTTAAAAAAAAAAAGTGATCGAGTCTCATTATGGAGCCTCCATTTATGTTCCCTCCACCTTCAGAAAATTCACGTTGAGATCCTATCCCCCCACCACCTCAGGATGTGACTATATTTGGAGGTAAGGTCTTGGAACGAGTGAATAAGTTAAAGTGGGGTTATTGGGGTAGGCTCCAGTGTCTTTGTAATCTTATTTTTTAATGTTTTATTTATTTTGTTTAGAGTTCGTATTTATTTTGTGATCGAGCACGAGCAGGGGAGGGGCAGAGAGAGGGAGAGAGAGAGAGAGAGAGAGAGAGAGAGAGGATCCCAGCAGGTTCCGCGCTGTCAGCACAGAGCCCGATGTGAGGCTTGAACTCACGAACCATGAGATCATGACCTAAACCACAGTCAAGAGTCAGATGCCTAACCAACTGAGCCACCTGGGTGCCCCATGACTAGTGTCTCTAAAAGAAGAAGACATTAGGACACAGACAGACGTAAGGAAGACCGGATGAAGACACAAGGAGGAGACGGCTGTCTACACACGAAGAGAGGCCTCCGGAAGAGTCAAGCCTGCCAACACCTTGTCTCTGACTTGGCGCCTTCAGAATTATGAGCAGATAAATCTCTATTGATTAAGCCACCCAGTCTGTGGTTCTTTTTTTGGCCCCCCTAGCAAGCTCACGCAGAATTTGGGACCAGGAGCTGGGTAATAAATACCTAAAAAGTATGAAAATGGCTTCAGAACTAGGCACTGTGTAGAAGCTGGAAGAGTTTTGAGGAGAATGTTAGAAAAAGCCTGGATTGCCTTGAAGAAACAGTTGGTAGAAATACAGGCATGAAAGCAATTCTTTTGAAGGCTCAATGAGAAAAGAGAAAAGAGAAAAGGGAAGGGAACGGAAGGGGAGAAAAGAAAAAAAAGAAAAGAAAAGAAAAGGAAAGGCTTACATCGCCTTAGGGAGATGCATATATCATCACAGAATGCTGCTAGAATATGGACAGTAAAGGTGTTCCCGGGGCACCTGGGTGGCCCAGGCGATTAAGCGTCCGACTCTTGATTTCGGCTCAGATCATGATCTCATGGTTCGTGAGATCGAGCCCCAAGTCAGGCTCCTTGCTGACAGCACAGATCCTGCTTGGGATTCTCTTTCTGCCCCTCTCCTGCACATGCTCGCTCGCTCGCTCTCTTTCTCAAAAGAAATAACACTAAAAAAGAAAAAAAGTTACAGACCATGAAATGCTCCCGAAGAGTTCTCAGATGGACGTGAGGCACCATTGACTGGAAATTGGAGGAAGGCAGACCTTGTCAAAAAGTGGCCGCAACCTTGGCTGAAACGTGTCCCAGTGTTTTGTGGACAGCAGAACTAGTACGTGACCAAGCCGGGTGCGGAGCTGGGGAGGTTTCCAGGCAAATGGTTGCAAGTACAGCCTGGCTTCTTCTTGCTATTTATAGTAAAAATGCAAGAGAAAGGAGACAAACTGGAAGAGGAATCAGAACTTGAAGATTTGGAAAACTCCCCACCTATCTGCACTTCCCAAAGTGGGAAAGCGCGTTCTGGAGAGATCTCTCAACAGGAGGCAGGGCCAAGTTTGCTACAGAGAATATAGGCCTGTCACCCGAGGATCCCAACAGCCATCTCCGCAGAAGCTGGGAATAGAAGCAGGCTTATCCAGGTCTGTGACGAGCCTCCTGTCTGAGGGCTGGGACTCCTGAGACCCATCTCAAGTGTTGAAAGAATTGTACACCGGCAGAAATGCCAACTTAGACCAAGGGGACCAGAGACGGGACAAAACGGAGGAAGGCTGTGGGACTTTTGGGACTCTGCGGGACAGCACAGCACAGCCATCCAGCTGTGAGCATGCCTTGCCCTTCAGGCCAAGAGAAGGATGACCCTGAAGACAGTTCAAAGGTCACAGGCGTTTATCACTGCCACACCGGCCCGAGGGCACAGCCCCAGGGGCACAGGGGTCAGGGCTAAGGGTCAGGGTCACCACCCTGGTGGGCCCAGAAGGCAGAGCCTGGAGCCAGAGGGTTATTCTTAGCCTTAAAATCTAGAGGAACTCGCCCTGTAGGTTTCAGACGTGCTTGGGACCGCCACCCCTTTCTTCTTGCCAATTTCTCCCTTTGGGCTTGGGGACATCTGTCCTCTGATCCACTGTTCTATTTTGGAAGCAGATAACTAACTTCACCCGGGGCGCAGGGGGGTCCCAAACAGACCAGGTTCAGCCTCTCACCGCTGGCAAAACCCAAAAGCAGAGACACGAGCGGAATTTATTAACGTGAGGCCAACACCGGGAAGACAGCCGACTGGCGGCTCAAAGACTCTCCAAAGTGCTGAAAATACTTGGAGAACATGGGACAAAGGTCAGTGGCCCCGGCATGAAGGTCAGGTGGAGGACCACTGTCTCGGGGTCAAGCACGTGGCGTCTTGTGGCTCGGAGCAGCCCTGCTTCTCCAGGGGGTAGTTTCATCACGGGATGCTGTGCCTGTGGGGGGTCTTTTGCCTGAGTGAAGAGAGAAGCTGAAACGAATTTAATTAGTACCGACTGAGGTCCGAATGGAGGTGGATGAAGTCCTCTTTCAACTTGTCGTCTGCCCTGAGACCCCAGCTTGAGACCGTCGAGAACACCTTTACCTCTGGGCTCACCCACGCCTGATTTGGGTGCTGTTTGGATGAGATTTTGGACCTGTGGTGGATGCTGGGGTCGGTCCAGACCTTTGGGGCTGTTGGGACGGGGCGAATGTGTTTTGCGTATGAGAAAGACCTCGTGTGGGGAGTCACGAAGCAGGGTGTTCTATCCCTGCCCCAAAGGACTTACGTCCGCCCTTCCCCCGCGACTCATTTGCTGCAGTGCTAACCCCCAGTACGTTAGAATGTGAAAAGGTGACAGCAGATGACAAGCTTCCCAACATTCCCAGACCTCCTGCTCTGAGTCTGATTCTCAAGCAAAAACGCAAAACGCAATGCCCACACCAACCCAGGTTGTAGGATTCTGGATCAAGTGTTCTCACCTCTCCGTACTCTTGTTCCCTCGTCGGTAAAAATGGGGATATGACAGTAACAGAGTTGCCGGGACAAGATGGTGGGGTCCTCCAACTCGGCCTTTACCCGGACCTGCTTTGCCAGAAAACCATCCCCACCCCGGGCACCTGCTGCTCTAAAGGATTTCACATCACGGATCCTCACTTCGAGATTTCGGTGTGGGATCCTTGGGTTCAGGAGCCTGTGAGTGACAGATCTCTCCACCTCACTCCGGAGGCAAGGCTGGCAGCCCAGCCCGTACCTCACCCCCCACCCCCCAAGCTGTCCCTTTGTTATTCCGACAAAGTCCCAGCCTTTCTGCCTGGGCTCTGCTCTCCCTCTCCGCTCTCCGCTGCCAGGAGCAGGTGGGGAAGTGGAGGGTGGGGAGCGGGTTCTTGAGTCCTGGCTTTGTGCAGTGAGCACGCCGCTGCCTCCCGGGGACACGCACAGTGTCCTCCCGCTGCTGGGGGTCCCCGAGAGGACCCGTGACTCCCGCCAAGGCAGGGCCTGGAGCAGAGTCGCCAGGGTGATCAACACTGCTGTCTGTCAAAAAAGTCTCTCTCCCTGATGACACGTTTGGGGAAAGAACTGCTCAGGACCGCCGCTGTCACATACCTGACCCGAATTTCATCAGCCACGCCGGTGACAGCTCAGCTTTTCCTCCTTTCTCTTGCCCTGCTGTCCTTTTAGCCCCAGAGGCAGACGATCCAAACCGCGGAAGATGTCTCCACGTCCAGCAGCCCATTAAAGCAGGGACGGTCTCTGGCACGTCCGTGGGCCCCATCGGGGAGGCGAGGGCCGGAGGCAAGGTTCACGGACACAGCCTGCCTCCCGGCGGCCTGGGTCCAGGGCCAGTGATTATGAAGAGAGGTTGCCTGGGTGATGAGATTGAGAGAGTCCAACAGATCCCCCTTCTCCAAACGGTCACCACCTGTCAATCTGTCACACCACCTGCCGTGTTACCACTAAAATCGTTTGTCCCGTGGATGTCAGAGCTTTCCAGAAGAGCGATGGTAGCCTCATGGGCAGCCAGAGGGGGCAGACGCCTGCGAGGAAGCCAGGTCCACCGTCCATATAAAGACGGGGCAGCGGGGGTCTCTAGGGACGATGCCGGTGCTCCCCAAGCCTGGCCCAGGGCTCTTTGTGTTGTGTCCACCGTCGCTGTGGATACGAAGAGCCCCCCAGCACCTCCCGCCCCTTCCAGTGAGCTCCTAAGTGCTTTTTTCTTTTAAAAAAATTTTTTTTCAACGTTTATTTATTTTTGGGACAGAGAGAGACAGAGCATGAACGGGGGAGGGGCAGAGAGAGAGGGAGACACAGAATCGGAAACAGGCTCCAGGCTCTGAGCCATCAGCCCAGAGCCCGACGCGGGGCTCGAACTCACAGACCGCGAGATCGTGACCTGGCTGAAGTCGGGCGCTTAACCGACTGCGCCACCCAGGCGCCCCAATGTTCTTTTCTTTTAATGTTTATTTTTGAGAAAGAGAGAGAGAGAGAGATCCCAGACCCTGAAACCTAAGGGAATCTGCCCTGCTGGGTTTCCCAATTGCTTGGGACTGTTGACCCCCTTTCCCTTTCACTGTTGCCCTTTTAGAATGAGAATCTTGTAACTGTTATTCTCCGGCTGCCCACCCCTTGTGTTTGGGGAATAGATTAACTTATTTCCTAGTGTCATAGGCCCAGAGAGAGAGAGAGAGAGAGAGAGAGAGGAGTTTTCCCCGGGTTGGACCATATCCAGAGTCTCACCGATACCCCATTTAGATGATGAGATTCGGAACTTTCGATGAGATAAAGATGAGATTTTTTTTTCAACTTGAGTTGAAGCTGGCGTGGGTTGAGCCTTTCAGGGATGTTGGGATGAGGTGAATATACGTGCCACGTGGGAGCGACGTGAATATCTGGCCGCCAGAGTGTGGAATGGTGGGTGGTGGGCTCAATAATGGCCCCCCAAGGGGCGCCTGGGTGGCTCAGTCGGTTGAGCGTCCGACTTCGGCTCAGGTCACGATCTCACGGTTCGTGGGTTCGAGCCCCGCGTCGGGCTCGCTGCTGTCAGCACGTAGCCAGCTTTGGATCCTCTGTCCCCCTCTCTCTGCCCTTCCCCCGCTCACTCTCTCTCTCTCTCTCTCTCTCTCTCTCTCTCAAAAATCAACTTTAAAAAATGCAGTCGAGAGTCCGAGAGTCCTGGCTCCATTGCCACACTTCCCGCCACACGGGAGCTGCCTCCTCTCGTAGGCATGTGGCCTGTCACTGTGAGGCCCAGGTCCTGCCTCTGTCCTTAAACGCAGGGTCAGCCTGAGGCAAACGGGGTGGGAGAGGCAGGAAAAGGGCTGGAGGTGTTCCCCTGGTGGGAGGGTCCTGCCTTCCACGTCCTTCCACGCTGCCCGCTGCGTCTCCGTCCTAGGCGTGACGTCCCGTCCCGGCAGGTGGCACTTGAGGGCCCGGCCTCTTCCTGGCCCGATCACAACTGACCTGCCTGTGTTACAGTCTTCCTTGGTTTCGGAGGCGATAAACTCGGGCTCCGTGCGGGGGCTTCGCCTGAGACAACAGCCGTGATCACGTGGGTTGGCCGTTGGGGCAGTTCTGTTAAAAATCTCGTTTTGCTCGTTGCCCCCACGGATCAGAAACACAGAAGTCTGTCTCGAGGCTGGCCTCCGCGCGTGCGCTCAGAAGGGACAAAAGTCAGATGGCTCTTGTCTTTCCGGGTTCTTACTCTCTCCAGGAAAACCAGCCCCCTCTGCTCTCCGGCAAGGCCAGGAGCTCCTGCAAGGCTGGGTAGTCGCCCACACCGTGCTTATCGAGAAACTCCTCCATGTCCCAACTGCCCTCAGGTCTCTCCAGGGCTGAAACAAGTGACCTCAAACCCGGTGGCTCAGTCTTATAGTCGGGAGGTCCGAGCCTGGCTTGGGGTCCGCTGGGCTAAAACCAAGATGTCTGCAGGGCTGTGCTCCCTTCTGGAGGCTCTGGGGGAGGATCCCATAGCCACATCTTCCCCAGCTTCTAGAACTTGTTCACGCGTCTCGACGTGCAGCCCCTTCCGCCTTCAACGGCCGCAGCACCGCACCTCTTACCCTTCTTCCTCCCTTGTGAATACACTTGGGGAAGGGGCTCACTTATAAAGACCCTGGGGATGACACCGGCCCACTGGGATAATCCAGAATAATCCAGCTCGCCGTCTCCAGCTGAGCTGCCTAGCAACCTTACTTCCGAGTGCCACTTAAGTTCCCGTTTGCCACATGAGGTGGCATATTCACAGATTCCAGGGAGAGACACCTTTGAGGGTCACTGTTGTCTCTACTGCTCCTTCTGTTAAGACACCGTGTCTTGGGGACGCTTGCCTAGCTGGCTCAGTCGGTAGAGCATGCAACTCTTGATCTCCGGGTCGTGAGTTCAAGCCCCACACTGGGTGTGGAAACCTACTTAAAAAAAAAAAAAAAAAAAAAAGACACCGTGTGTTGATGGGCATCACTAAAGAGAAGGTGTCCCCAGGGAAGGGTGACACATTCACCACCCGTGCCCTTTGGCCCACTGGTCACGAGAGGGTTGCTGGCCAGAGAGCTATGGAGATGGGGATCCTGGAAGGAGGCCAGCAGGGGGAAGGGGGGCTTCCGTGGTGTCCATGCGGCTGGAGGAAATGAAAGAGAAACCGAGAGCCCCTGGGCTTTGAAACGTTGGGAGTCCCTCGGGGGTGATGTTGCAGCAGAGGGAGGTACCCGCTCCAGAAACACCCCAGAGAAGGAGCAGGTGAAGCTGTTCGCAAATGAGCTGTTCTGAGAGAGGGAGTCACCGTGCCAGCTGCGCCCCCACCGCACTGACTGCTGCTCCCCAGTGTCGGGAGCCCCGTGGGCCGCCTCACCCTCCGGCTGGAAGGTGCCGGCCTTCCCATGGGGACACCGCCTCCCCCCTGCAAGTGCAGACACGTGACCGTGACCGCTGAGAGGGGCTGCAGGGCTGGCAGGGCTGTGCGGGGAGGAGTGAAGGCAGCGTGCCCCGGAGACCGGGAGACCACCCATCCCCAGGGCCCGAACCCCCAGAAGTTCAGTGCCCCCCCATTCCTGCAGCCTCTGTTCCCTGGAGGCGGGGCCCCGCCCCTGAGCTCTGAACTTCCACAGGGAACACCAAGCGGCTGATGGCTTTATTTTCCCAATTTGACAAAAAGAAAAGAAAAGAAGAGGAAAGGAAGAAAAAAAGAGAAAAAGAAGAAAAGAAAAAAAGGAAAAAAAAGAAAATGAAGAAAAAAGAAAAGAGAAAAGAAAAAAGAAGAGAAAAGGAACAAAAAAGAGAAAAAAGAAAACAGAAAGAAAAGAAAAAAGGAGAAAAG